>NW_027117705.1:0-554856 GCF_038497795.1 Lipomyces arxii | reverse complement strand
GCATAGTATCACATAACATCTGAATGTCTCCGTTCATTGCTATTTCGGCGTTCGCTGCAATGTCGTGCATGTCTGGCTGAACATCAACTGTTGTGCAAATCTCTGGAGTAGCTGGTGGGCTCAATTTGAAAGATATCACGCCATTACTGTTAAAAGGCATAGTGGCATGAGGTTTGAGACTAATCATTTCTGCCATCCGGTCGCAGTCAGGCCGTGCCGACTTAGAACTTTCAAAGTCCTCGGGCTGATAGTGAACTCCTTTGCCAATCACATTACAGGTATTGTCTGCGTTGTGTTGGCCTTTCCGTCCAGGACCAGGATTGGTTGCGGTAGCGGCGTCATTCAATGCTGAAAGGACCGCCGCGCCTTGGTCTTCCACGAATCTGTTATATTCATGGACATACGTGTGCACAAACTGCAACGTCATGGTTTCTGCCGGAGCGCTCATATTGATCTTATGAACGCAGCTTGTAAGCGAAAGTGAAGATGATTACAAGATGAACGAGTGACGAACGAGTGTGTAGCGAGCGAAGACGGTGCATGAGGGTACCATCTTTTATATCTGTTCTTTGAAGCCATGAGCGAGGGCTTGAATCTACAGTCATTTCAAAGACGATTATGAAGTTGGGAGATTTTATGCGAACACAAGATGCTATTTAAAGCAGTCGGTGCCTCCGATCTAGCCTCGGGTCTAATGTTGGAGGTTTGATAGCAAAGCAGTCGATGCCTCCGATCTAGCCTCGTGTCTGATATTGGTGGTTTTGCTCGCGTGGTCCATCCCGGGCGGATAAAATGTCCGTTTACTGTTAAGATTTATGGGGCAATAAGTCTAAACTGTGGTATGTTCTAGTATATACGCTGCCATTTTGCAGTGTAAGATTGTGAGTTCTCGTTTGCTGTTGTTTTATCGGTTTTCGTACCGTTTTTGAGTTTTCTGAAGACTTTTGTGAAGCTTAATTTTTTGCTTGTATTTTGCATGTGACAGAGAACGCTGTGATGGAAAGTTTGTTGCCGCTAATGATAGCCAGTTTTTTCTGTCTGCTGTGGTGCTGTGTCTAGCCTTTATGCAAATCTCCAGTCGTTTTGATTTTGCACTTCCAAGACTAATGATTAATATCAAATAATTTGAATTCATCAGTAACAATAAGATTGAATATTATTTTTCAGTTGATTTCATACATTTATCGGAAATATTGGTGGAAATATGGTGTTGCAAAGGTGTAAATCGTTCCAGTTCCGTATGCCACGTGCGCGACCCCCCGATTAAGTTGCAACCACTTTCTTCTGTTTGGTTCCAGCTGAATTACAGCTACGTCGCGAAACGCTTTCCTTTTACATGTGCTCCAAATTCCACCACAAACATGCGCTTCAAGCTACAATCAAACAGCACGCTCTCACCAAAATCACGCCTAACGGAAAAGCAATGCGACAATCCAAAATGTTAGCCCTGAGCCGCACGCTTATCGTTATCAGATCTTAAGCCTCATGTAGTGTGGGGTCACTTGGCTTTGATCTACATACAGGTCGGTAGTGTCGGTTTCTGCTGTTTAATATCGACTATGTATGGGACTAGATCTGAAGTTAATTTGCAAAAGTACTTTAATGTAATAAAGAATGGTCCGAGGGCCGAGTATCACATCAAAGTGACTCCACGTGGTATACCGGTGTGGTTCTATTAAACACTAAACTATGGAATTAATTGAAACTGTAGAATCCAAAAATAGATAAACTTCAGTGAACAAGTAGAACTGATTAGATAGAGCAAGTGGAACCGATCGGATAGTAGTACAGTGACTGAGCATCTATCCGGAAAAACATTGTGGGTACCGACAAAAAAGCCGTCAAACTGTCGCCGACAGCATCGTGGACGATGCTCGGCTACAAAATGCAAATTTTAGCTGGTGTGCGGCTAGTTAAAAATTTTTGATATTCTCATCAAAAAATACACTTAACCTGCTATCGGTTTTTCTGGGCTGAATCGTAATTTGGTCATTGTAGACTCCACACTAATATGATGCAACAAAATAACGCGGTATCCACTCAGTCGTTATGATGACGTGTATTTCCATACTATATACAAAACATCTAGGTTTTTCTGATACTGAGCAATGTAGTTCTCTACATATCACGGTCATTGCAGACAGAATCGCCTGCCTTATACATGCGCGTCCCTAATTTCAAGAATTGAACAAAAGTTAAATAGTTTTGGCGTGAACTGCCAAAGCCTTTTTTTTTTCCACAAAATTCGTAAAAACTAAGAGTCGCACCGCTGTATACGGCCAAGTGAGAGAATGGAATAGAGAGCAGACAGACACGTGAAGTCACGAGCGAGTAAACCATAAACTGCATGGTGCTGCCCAGATATTTCACGGAATTTTTCTAAAGCTCGCTCAGTTTGTAGTGAAGTATACTGTATTAAATTACAACAAATTCATTTTGTCGCGCCCTACCTGGCGTGACTGTGAGTGCAAGCTATTGAAGGTACTCTGGTTGTGTTTGATTTGACAAGATATTATTTTAGGTTGCTGAAGTTCAAAAATAAATAGAATATACAGATTATACAGAATCAAAAAAAGGTTTAGATTAATGGGTGCGAAGACGAAGGAGAGACAGAATTCGCGGACTGTGTTGTGAATCCTATTCAGCACTGGAGTCTGAGCGTGCGGGTAGCGTACGGTAGCGTACGTGACAGAACCTAACCCTGTAAGTTGGCGTTTCGACTAATTGATTGCTCAATTGACGTAAATCCCGCGATGCCGTGCGTCATATGATTAATGACACGTTAACAGGATTGCAAATTATAAGTAGAGATTATGTTGCTGTGTATTTGAGGATAATCAAAGACAGGCATGATATCCTGACCTTAAGTTCCTCAAGCGATACTTTGTTAGTGTTGTTTACGAGTGTGAACTACTAGTACAGGTGATAGTTATATTGATCTTAAGTATCTATTACCGTAATCAACCTTTACACTACAGTTATATTTGCAGGCCATACTTCTTTGCGTGAAAGCGCATTGGCGGCTTTATTTTCAAACCGCTTTTTATAGCGAATGCTACTATGGTGAACAGCTAGCATCTGTTGCCATCTAAAATGTCTTTGATTTAAATTGGATTGGTTAACTAGATGTATCATCGCACCAGGTGGTAAGCGGGCCTAGTTAAAAACAGAGAAAGATTGAGGAAAGAGAAAATTGCGGACGAGCATCTCATACACATGTATTAAGTGTAAGATTAGGTTTACTCCTTTCATTTTACACTAGCGCAAGCTAGTCCTCGCCCTCCTTGTTCTTATTACTCTTCCATTCAGAAATAGGAACTAATATATTTGAATGAGATGTGATTTCTTTTTTTCTAAATGTTATATATATTTACCAAATAAAGCTGTATTAGCTTTTTTTAAAGAATATACGTACGAATTTTATTCATACAGTTGTTGCATACTGTTCTTGACTGAACTCTATTTGATCTGACACGCAAAATTCCTCAACCCCACATTGCGCTTAAAGCTCTGCAATCACGGCACAAGTGCCAAACACCACAGTACAATAGTGTCGTATAGTACAAATTCTTTAGTAAAGTATGAGTTCATTGCAATGCTATACAGTATTATGCCATTTCCCAGATAGCTAGCTATATGCTCTACGCATCATGCATAATAAGACAATTTCACGCTCACCTGGTTTAGCTACCAATTGATTTCAGCCTAGTCAGTTTAGCACAGTCTTGATGTGTTGATGATCATTTTGCTCTCTTCTAATTGAGAAAATCAAAATGTCATCTTGATAAACTAATACAGTTTCTTCGAAGGCAAGCAAACCATGTTTTATGAGCCAAATGACCTGTCAAACGCTGTCTTCTCCTGACCAGACCCAAGTCTTAACACACGGCTCGAGATCGTGGCGTTCGTTATTTTGATGGCTATTCCCTTCTCAAATTGTTATCTCAATTGGCGGAAAGAATGAAAAGACCTGGGTTGATTTTTTCAAAGGAACTAAACCACCTTAACTAAATTTAGAAATGTGAGAGTTTATACTGTATGCGAAATATCCAATGTTTACATTCCTTTCCCCCCAAACACGTGTAAGGGTTATCATTGTACGTTTACGTTTACGTCACATCTACGCAAAACTGTCATAGTTAAACTGTTTTAACCCTACTTACAGGATCACACCCTAAAACCCTGAACTTGTTGTTGACAGTTGCCGCCCCTTACAACATCTGTTACGATATCACGATAATTTGATTTCAAGATATCTTGTTTTTAAAGTGTTATTTTAAGTGATCTTTCACAGTTCTGTAACTATAAATTTCAGAATGGATTTCCTCCGACGCGTAAGAGGAACACCATCATCTGCGGAGAAGAAAAACAACAATGAAGTGAAGGAGAATATCCCTGGTGCTATTAAAGGTGTTGATACAGAAGAGATCGAAGCTTACGAGAGTGTGACTACGCAATTTGTTAAGAATTTGCTTGACAGTTTAGTTGAGGAAGGTCAATTGGTGGCAGCAGTAAATGGCCAGTTAAGTGATAAGCAAGCAAAGAGGATTATAAACATGCACAAGTATTTGAGGGGTATGTTTTTATAGTTGTGAATGATTTAGATCATTGCTGACGCCGATTCCAGAACGAATCATGGACTTTGGCTGCGACCGTGAAGCCAATGTTTACTATATTAACCCTGATGAGATTGTTGCGGCGTTTAAGTCAACGCACTATCAAAGTCTAGTGTATCAGGCCAATTTCGCCGAACTTGCGTTTGAGTTATTTCAGAAAACACAAACTGAGCTGACAGATAGCCCAGAGAACGTGTTTGAGATCATCAGGGCCAACTTTCCGACCGCGTTCGGCCTGACCTTCGACATCTTTGCGGCCCGTTTCATTGTGCTACTGAGTGTGCAAGAATACATCTACCTGATTCTGTCAATAAAAGAGACTGGAAAACGTGTGAAGAATGCCGAGGGAAAGTTCAAGGACTTGCTTGAAAGGTATCCGATTGAGGCGGATATTGACATGGAGGTTGTGTCCAAAGTCAGTGATATCATCTCAGAAAGCAATGACCGAGTAGAGTTAATTGAGCTCTTGAAAGAGCAATTCCCGTTCGATAGTTTTATTGAGGAAGTTGCAGAGTGGATTTCCGAGGCAGTGAGTGTTGCAACTGGTAAAATGTAAGTACATTTATAAAGCAGGTAAGACGTTGACGGTTAATGACTAGTTTTAGGGGCACCGCATTAGTCGCAGCGGTTGAGACCATCAAGCCAGGTGCTAAGCGGGGCTCAAGGAGCAAACCCGTACGGAAACCTGAAGCACCGGTGGTCGCTGGACGTAAACGACGATTTAACGAAGCACAACCAGATCGCAAGAAATTGCAGTTTGATTCACAAGAATCGGATAGTCCGATAGAACCAGTCCAACCAAAAGCCAAGAGGCGTCGGCAGACCGTGCGTTCGCAACCGCCTATTCCACAAGAGGCAGAATTTATGGACACGCCTCTGGACAACGATGCGAACACTGACCTGGGTTTGGACGAGACTGTAGACGATATCAAGGAAGGTGTGAATTTAGGTGACATCGCACAGGCTACTACGCTTGTGACGGCCACGCCAGTTACTGTTGGAGTTTCGCTTCAGCTATCGTCGCCGGCACCAGAGGCTAGTTCTAATATTGAGGTACATCTTGGGCGAGGCCGACGAAAGTGGCGGCCAGAGATGGAGGCTGCATTGTTAAAGGCTCTTCAAGTTTTAGGCCCTAGGTGGGCCGACATTGAGTCGGTATGTATCTTTGAGTATAATGTCAAGGTCGTGAGGATTGACATATGTAGGCTGTTACTGCTTCAGTAGAAGGCATTCCTATGGATAATGAAGGGTCAAGTGCAGACTTCAAGTTGCTGGCTGGACGAACACAGGCAATGCTGAAGGACAAGGCGCGAAATATGAAGCACCATATGATTCTGCATGGCTTGCCGGTGCCACCTGAGCTAGCACCAGTCACTGTGTCCAAGAAGGTGATTGAAAAAGCGTTTACGCCGCACAAGCTCGGGGCGCATCCGATTGATAATAATGCTGAGAGGCTAGAACCGGCACAGTAAGATGGGTAGGAAGGGTTTATTACAATTTAGGTGATACGGCGTCTGTAGATGTATAATAATGTGTACCAGTAGTCAAAGTGGAAATGCCAATTAATTATATTATTACAATATCCATTATATCAAATGTAGACCCCCTTAAAATCTTATCAAAATCTTAAAACCCTTATATCCTGGGCCATAAATCATCACGTCATGCATATATTTGCGGGAGCATCCCGATACATCCCCTATCTGAGTGCAATTACGCAAAACCTGTGCTCAAAGCAGCTCTATTGAGTATGAGCATAATCATTGCTTGAGATGTTTGCCGCTATGCAAACTGCTTTGATGAACAGATCCAAGCTTAGAAGCAGCAAAAACAACCTGGTTCAGCCTGATAAGCTGGGCGCGCATAATACCCCGGCGCCCCAACCGAGCCATAGTACCCATACCCTCCTGCGGGAGCGTACGCGACGGGAGATGGATAGTATGGTCTTGGTGCGACTACGATTGTAGGTCCAAATCCAATACGCGGTCCTCTGAAAAACCCACCGTGCCGTCCATGATGATGACCTCCATATCCTCCAAATCCGCCATGATGCCCTCCATGATGTCCTCCATGATGTCCGTATCCCATATTTATAATTGTATTAGAATAATGCACACTGATTAAAATTGAATGCTTTAAACGTTAAAGTAGCAAACCGTCTCATCTTTATAGTCCCACTCAGCGCCCTCGGATGTTGACGTCACCCTCTCCGGCGGACACATGCAGAAGCGCACAGCCGGGTATTCATGTCATGTGACTATATAAATGTACAACAGTAGCATTATTATAGCATAAATGCGTTATAATTACTGCATTCAAGTGGCTGAGGCGGCCTTAAGCCCCAGCATACGCACACTCCCGTACCCAGAAGCAAAATGACGCGTATTTTTGTCGTAATTGCTTTAAACGTATTTAAATCCAGTAAATGCGTCATGAAATGATGATTCTATTATGACAATGACGATACCAGATTGTTCGGTCTGAATCAGTCTGATAAGATAAGGTTTAAAGCTATTTGAGCCCTAACCCATGATTTACAACCATTAGAGTTGAACTGCCGGAGGCCACTGCATTATTAGCAGTTCACAAGCTTTCTCGCACTCAATTGACTTGTATTAGACTCAATTGCTCTGACAGTAACTAGGAGTAACTTGTAATGGATTTTGAATTTGATGTAAGTTTTAGTTAATGATGTATAAGAGCTGTAAATAACGTGAGTGTAGACGTTGATTGTCAACGCAAAGATTGCGACTGCCTCGGAATGTTTCCCCGGCGATATCGCAATCAAGGACGGCAAAATCTTTGCAATTGCGCCTGATTTGAAGACTCTGAAGGCCAAGTCAGTCATTGACGCCGAGGGCGCGTTCGTGACCCCCGGTGGTGTTGACGGACATACTCACATTGACCAGGAAAACACTCCCGGTGGCCAGGACTACCCGTACCGTGGCTCGGATGGGTTCGAGTCTGGCTCGAGATCTGCTATTGCTGGTGGCACGACTACGTTTCTTGCTTTTGCTATGCAACATAGACACCGTCCCGATCACTCCTTGTCTGATGTCATTGGCCACTACCACGAGCTTGCGACCAACAACTCGTACTGTGACTACGGTTTCCACTTGATCATCACTGACCCTTCACCTGAGCGTTTGGCCGAGTTTCCAAGCTTGATTCCTGAATTCGGTATTTCGTCCGTCAAGTTGTACATGACCTACGACCGTCTGCGTCTGACAGATTACGAGGTCTTGCACACCATCTCATCTGCTCGCAAGGCTGGAATCACTCCTATGATTCACGCCGAGAACTTGGACATCATCAACTTTTTCTCCGAGGAGCTCGAGAAGCTTGACCTGCTTGACCCGTACTCGCACGCCCGGTCTCGTCCCGCTTTGGCTGAACACGAGGCTACTAACCGTGCAATCGTGTTGTCTGAGGTCATGAACGTGCCAATTTTGTTGGTCCACGTCTCCTCGCCAGGCTCAGTGCAGCGTATTCGCAAGGGACAAGGTAAGGGCCTCCCCGTCTACGCTGAAACTTGCCCTCAGTACCTTCTCTTGACCGACGCCGGTCTTCAAAAGCCAAACTACGAAGGTGCAAACTGTGTGTGCTCGCCGCCCCTCCGTCCATCAAAAGAGGATCTCGACGGTCTCTGGAACGGTCTCCGTAACGGCACGTTCACTCTGATTTCGTCTGACCACTGCCCGTTCCGAACAGATGAGGAACTCGGCAAACCGGTCGCCATTAAGGACTCTGGCAAACCCGGCGGTGACTGGCGGCTGATCCCTAACGGTATTCCAGGTATCGAGACCCGTATGCCGTTGATCTTCACATTTGGGGTCTGCACCGGCAGATTATCGATCGAGCGGTTTGTGCAACTGACGTCGACCAACACTGCAAAGCTGTACGGCATGTACCCCAAGAAGGGATCTATCATTCCTGGCGCCGACGCCGATCTTGTCATCTGGTACCCTGAAGGCAAGTACAAGCAGACATTGACCAACGCCATGTTGCACCACAATTGTGACTACACCGCGTTCGAGGGCATGGAAATGCTCAACTGGCCGCGATTCACTATCCTTCGTGGACAGGTTGTCTGGGACGCCGACAAGGGTGAGGTTACAGGCAAAAAGGGCTACGGCGAGTACCAGACTCGGGAGAAGAGTTGGTTCGCAAAGAACCAGGTCTTGTTTGATGACATTACTCAGACCGTGTGGAAGAACGAGTGGAGGCCAGCGTATGACTAGAATTAGCTGGATTTGTAATTTAACATGTTTTGTGCAGAACTTTAACCTCCGAGTAAGATGTAGTAAACTGTCAACAATGCAACGTAGCCACCTCATATGCCGAGATACTTTCCTGCCTGTGCGTTCAAACAAAATAATTCACATTTTACGCCAGAGAGCGACGGCGGGCCGTGTCGAAGCCATCTAGTTCTTTTTTTTAAATCTTTATTCATGGCGGGCCTTAAGAAGTACCAGAATTCAGGGGGCGCCTTTAAAGGGGTCTGACCATGCGGCTCCTGTCAAATAGAGTTTAAATGTTTGAAATGCGCCGCACAAATCTTTTGGAATTTCGGACATCTCCATCATCTCCATCAACAAAGGGTAGAAGGTGTTGTTTTCTTGCTGCTACTCTAGAGTAGCAGAAAAGGTAGAATAAAGGTTTAATAAAAGATTAAAGAGACTGTTGAGTATGGCCGTGAGCTGAGGGTTTTACTTCGTTTACTTGCAGATCAATCACATGAACATAGAACGACCGATCTGTTCGAACAGTCAACGAGACTCTTTATGATTGATTAATATAGATAGAATTTATCTTGTATATATTACAGGCACAAAAACAAATTTAATATTCACAATAATACTAGTCAGTTTGAACTGGTGGTCGAACCTTACACTTTATTTCTGCCGCTTATTTTATCTCTGCATCGCAATACACACAATCACAAACATTTTAAATATATTAAATCAGTCTAGACAATCAATTGATGACTGTACAGATTACGTGCAAGTACAAGTTACACAGTAATAAAAATCGTTAATACGTCTGCGGTTCTACGCAATGCAGGATCCGGCGATATCCGTCACCGCCGCGCGCTCTGCCCCGACCCTAATTTTTTCTCTCTTTGTTGTTTTTCTCGTGAATTTGAAAAATGTGACCTAGGTTGCCGGGAAACTTCAAATTCGGCGTCCCGCGATCGTACCGCGAGGGAGTTTATGCAGGAATTGCATCATTGGCGTATGAGTGTATATATATTTCTGTCTGTCCCCAATCACGATGACTCTGCTCTGTCTTTCTGTACCCGCTGCTTAACATCCCCCCACATTCGTTACACCTCTGCGCAATGCCATCTGATCTTTACCCATCACTGCCTTCCAACGGATCTTACGACAACAACAGCAAACACGTTGATGAAATTACAAGTGTCATCGACGCTGAAGATGAATCAGCAGCTTTGCTTTTACACAGCTTCGACAGCGACAGAGACGGAGCCTTGGAGCTTGCGAGTATAGATTTTGAAGCACATGACGCGAACGATATACTGGAAGTCAGAGCCATGGAAACCAATCAGGTCGCTATTGTGTTTTGCTCGCTTTACATTGGAGTGTTTCTTGCCGCTTTAGACGGAACCGTCGTCGCTACACTGCTCGCACACATTTCCTCGGAATTCCACGAGTTCAGATCGGTGTCATGGGTTGCGACCGCTTACTTGATCACTGTTGCAGCGTGCCAACCTCTTTACGGCAAGCTTTCAGATATTCTTGGACGCAAAACTCTTCTCATTTTTAGCAACGTACGTGGCACCAATGCGCGGCATTCTAGCTTGAGCTAACACGAGTATAGGCCACTTTTGCTGTGGGATGTGTTTTCTGCGGAATTGCAAACAACATTTGGTTTTTGGTCTTCGCGCGTATCATCGCCGGTGTCGGCGGTGCTGGTCTGACGGCGCTGTCTTCAATTACTCTGAATGATCTCGTTCCGATCCGACAACGCAGTTTGCTCCAGGGAATTGGTTCTGTGCTGTACAATGCCGGTGCATCTCTCGGTGGCGTGTTTGGCGGTTACATCACCGAGACCTTAGGCTGGCGCTGGGCGTTCTTGCTGCAAGTCCCGTTCATTGTCGTGTCTACCATGGCGATCGTTAGCAACTTGAAGTCCAAACCCGCGCCAGTGAGTTCTGACTCTGCATCGCAAACCGCAGACATGTTTGGCCGGATCGACTTTGCCGGTTCCATCACACTCGTACTGTCGCTTGTCAACTTCCTGATTTGCATGTCTATCGGCGGCAACTACGTTTCGTGGTGGTCATTCCCTGTATTCATCACGTTCATTTTTGGGTCTATGTTTCTGTTTGCATTTATTTACGTGGAGCTGTACGTTGCTCGGGAACCAGTGATCCCGCTATATCTGCTCAAAGACCGGTCAGTATTTGGTGCGTCCTTCACAAACTGGCTCATCATGATGATCAACTACGCGCAGCTATTCTACGTGCCAATATACTTCATTGCCATCCGAGGAATCTCACCGACTCAGGCAGGCACAAATATCATTCCCAACTTTGTCGGCTCGGCCGTCGGCGCTATCGTGTCCGGCACGGTCATGCGCACGACAGGGCGGTACTGGTGGATCACACTTGGGTCGGCTATCATATTGACTGTCGGTTCGATCTTGATCAGCACGTACAGTTTAACGACCCCAAAATGGGAACAAATTCTGTACATCATGATTGCTGGGCTCGGGTTCGGTGGACTGCTAAACTGCACGCTGATCGCAATGGTCGCTTCTGTTCCGCCCGAGCTGCAGGCAGTCACGACCGCGATCCAGTACGGTTTCCGAGGTACCGGGTCCACGGTCGGCGTCGCGATCGCGTCCGCCATTTTCGAAAATGTGCTCGGCAAGAAACTCGACGTGTACATTGTCGGCAACGACAAGGCCGACATTATATCTCGAGTCACAAACTCGATCGAGGAAATCGGACTCATCCCGACTGAGTACAAAGCAGACGTCGTGCAGGCGTACCTAGACGCGTTCCATGGCGTGTTTTCTTTTGCAATCTTTTTGGCCGCCATGGTCATTGGTACGTGTGCAATGATGCGCGAACACGTGCTCTCGCACTCATTTCAAAAATAAAATACGTGAGTAAAATGGGATACCGGGGAAAAAAGTTCACAGGGATTGGGTAAAACAGTGCATTATCATGTCATTTGGAATCGGGGTTATTTGTAATGATTTAATATTTAAGTCTTCTATACATTGTATGATACAGATTAGTTTATGCGTTCGCGCATGCTGGTAAGAAATTCCATGTAACTCTGTCCTTGATCAATCCTATCTTCAATCAAAAACGACGTGCCCCACATCTTGAGCGCAGGATCGCCGTCTTCCCGAATGACGTACAAATGCGACCACACAATCGACCCACGCTTCTCGCGCAACTTGCCAATGATCGTGTTAATCCTGATCGAGATGTCAGTATCAAGCAATGGCAACGACGTTTTCCCCGTCGGAATCTCTTCAAGCGACGAAAGACCCCATACGTCGGCAATCAGCTGCGGCACAGCTTCTCGACCGACCCACAAAAACAAAATCTGCCCGTCGTCAATCAAGTACAGTCCATGCCGTCTCAGACACTCGGCACTCAAATTCATTTTCGGCGGAAGTCGAATCTTCCCGGTCTGCTCGTCCGGCCGACCGGCATATTCAGGCATGTCGTGCAGAGAGTAAAAACCGGGATGAATGTACGACAGCAAGTACTTAACAGGTAACGTACCTAGCAAGTTCAGTGCAGCCGCCCGCAAATCGGACGCAATTATACCCGACTTGCGCAGCCCGACATGCTTAATTATGCCGAGACATAATAGCGGCAAAAGTCGCAAGTTTGCACAGAACTGGATTGGCGCTGAAGCACCGACATTCGACGTCATGAGCTCCTTCTTGTATGTCTGCAGCATCTCCGCAAGCCGGCCGCCGACCAGATCTCGCGCATCCTGGAGACTTGACGTCAATGCTTTTTCGGCCGCACGCTGGGCGAGAAAGGCTGTGATTGCGACCTGGTCTGCAGACGCGTACACATCTGCCAAGATCGCCGTGGTCGGAAGGCTGAGTGTCAAGACCCTGATCCGACGCTCTCCGTTGCACGTTGTGTGCAGCACGGCGGCTTGAACAGACACGAATGGTTTTGTAATTGTCTCGTCGATCGACGCCTCAACAGAGTAGCTCTGGTCCCGCGGGAAACTTGGGAACGCACACAGGTCCGACGAGCGGTTGAAAAAATTACCGTAGAATGTGTTCAGCTTGACGCCAGCTGTCGCACGCACACGGAGCACAGCTTCCAACGCGATTTCAGACGACAAATGCTCGCTCAACTCGTGCGAAAATTTGATTGCGTCTTCCAGCTTGCCGGCGTTCCAACCAGGATAGAAGTATGTCTGACCGGACGTGTACCGTGGCAGGTAGCTTAGAGACGCTACGTCCTGATAATGCGACGCCAGTAAAAACATGTCAACTGATACCTGACTTTTACTGCACTCAACCGCAAAACTCTTGTAAAAAGCGTTCTGGCTCTGGAGCAAACCGCGTTCTGCTGTAGCCTGTAATTTCTTGTCATCTCGGTTCTCGAGCTTGCCTGTGCCAAGATTCGGCCGACTGGCGGTCAGACAAACAATCTTGCCGCCGATATTGCCAATCAGTTTATGCGCCGCTCGAAGAGCGGGTCCTAGTGCGTTGCTAGTACTGGTTGTGTTTGCAAAGAAACTATTCATGCTGTTTAATAAATTCTCGATACCTTCGCGACACTGGTCAAGAGACACAAACAGATTATGTGGCACCGGTAAAAACGGCTCTTCGAGGTCAGACACTACAAGCAGGTTTGGGTCGCCCGTAGATTCGATTGTGAAATAATTGAGGGACTCGTTGACACAGATGAAACCAATCCGGGTCCGTTTGTCGTTATTTGGTATTCTGTCCAGCGACTCTAAAATAGTGCGAGCGGCTGTAGCCACGAGACCGCATGAGATGGCCGGAAGACTGACATCAATGACAAACATGTATACTAGCGGCTGAGGTGGACGGACCATGTATTCTGGCGGAGCGATGAACTCTACGACTGCATGATTGAGTTCGGGCCGAGCCCATCGGTCGAGTTGTTTTTGATTAAAAGAGTCCCAATCGTACGCAGGTGGGACTACATTTGTCAGTACTCTTTAAAATTAAAAGTAAACAAGCGTACCGTCATTGGTTAGATTACACATGTTGCAGACCCATCTGCGACCTTGATCTGTAGATGTGATGAATGGATTGATGTAGGACCGACATTTGCGGCAACGAGCAATGACAGCGTCAGATATGACAGGAATAGGAGCTTCATCGTCGTGTAGATTAACGTATGGCTGGATAACAAACCCAAACGGGATTTTGCTTTTTTTTAGTAACGCGCTTGTGGTAGGGACTGCATTCAATGTCGATCGCATATATGGTAGAGGACAATTTGCATTTGGGGAGTTTGTGATCGCGGACTTAGACGTTAGCAATAGCAATAAAATAAAAATATACATACGTTTGCGGGTAAGATGATTGGAGGTGGAGGTAGGTCCAGATCAGCAATGGGTGGTGGTAAAGATTGGAGTAGATCAATATTATACAGTTGATTAAGCTGATTTGTTAGTTTATAAAAATATAACAGTAAAACATTAACAATACCTGAGATTGAGGCGTATTCTGAATGTTCATCTGTGCAAATTGTTGAGATAAAGCTGGATCCACGGGAGCAGCCTGTGCTCCTACAGGTTGAAATCCGGTATACTGCCGTTGCTCTCCTAACGCAGGCGTATATATCTGTTCATTTTGAACGGGCTGCTGCTGCACCTGAGATTGCATTCCAGAATCGTCCACAGGAGTAGCCGAAAGCGTGTACTGTTCAGCAGCGTACTGGCGCCGCGATCTGTGGTGCGGAGGAGCAACTCCTGCGTTCATTCCTACACCAGGATTTTGCTGCTGCTGTTGCTGGGGTTGCTGCTGCTGCTGTGACGTGTAATGTCCCTGATCGATCGACATGTCGTCAATTGAACGATTATAATGTGTACAAACCACGAAATACTCGGATCAAGTCGAGGTTCAGCATATGGCGTCGACATGTTCACGAACACCGTGGCCGAATAGACGTGCGGCTCATATTACCCTTGCCCGGATCACGTGATTGAACTTTGTACGACAGTAAAGCGATCCAGTACTGTATGTGTAAGAACCTGATGTTTGAGTATCCGTACAAAACCCTTGTAAATGTCATTAATCGGCTTTGGCCGGTGTCGTCTGCTCTTGCCTTTCTTCACGAGTTCGGGTTCAAATTCAACAAAACAAAAAAGAAAAAAAAAGTGAAAAACGCATAATTCTAATTGAATAAAAATTAAATAATTTAAAACTAAATTCAAAGAAGTCGCAAGCTTATCGTGTTATCAGCTCGGATTTGCCACAAACGTTTAAACGCGCGGCTCATCAAATAATCCTGTCCTTCTGATTCGCTGTATTCTAGTGGCTGTGGTATACTGCGGCGGTGGCTTGCTTGCTATATCGCCTAATGATCTGATGTGGCAGTGCTATCCGCTTCTTGCTCGACTTTTCTCCCACTTCGGCTCATTCTTCCTCACCTTCTTTACCTCTTCCATCATTCCCTTCCGTTGCCATCTTCTACTTCTACTTTCTCTCACGTTATTACGTTGCATTACTCTTAGTACTCATCAAATGGCGTCAGTAAGGCAGATATCGCCGTCATCGTCTGCTTCTTCAACGGTTTCCTCAGTACTGACGGCGTCTCCAACCTTGATCTCGGCATCTCCAACTTCCACGCGATCATTTATTACTCCTCCACCTCCGCCACCACCACATTTAAGATCTTTAAAGAAACCACTTTACAGACCCGCAGTTCTGCGATATGGAACTTCTCTTAAAGTAAACGGAGAAGATTGGTCGCAACAACTTTTCTGGGGCCAGATTCCTGCCGTTTCAGGCCCCCCAAGACGAAGTCATTGGGTCTCGGACGATTCTGCATTAAGCTGTCAAAGCTGTCATAAGGCATTCACTTTTTGGGAACGAAGACACCATTGTCGGCGGTGTGGCCAGATTTACTGCGCTGCCCATTCTTCACATTTATTACGACTCGATCAGAATTGCAATTTCCATCCAAAAGGAATTCTGAGCAGGACTTGCGACAACTGCGCGCACGATTTCAATCGCACTGTCATTGAGGCAATGAGCCAATACAATGCCAACGCGGAAATTTCGGATTCGGCCGATGCTATCAACAACATTAATCGTATCACGAATATGGTAACCAACTCAAATGGCGCACGGCTGCCATTCGATAGCGATTTATCTGATGATGAGCTCATGAGCCCGAATTCACCTGCCGCGCTCAGACCGATGACGTCCGCTACGTCGTCTTCTTATTTCTTTGGTGCCTCGTCTGGCACTTCGGGAATTGCGACCTCAGAAATACTCGAAGGCCGTACACCAGCTCTCTCAGACGGACATACTCAGCTTTCGCGTGAAATCCAGTTGCATTTACAGCAGCAACTTGGTGGTGGGGGTCTTGCTATTCCAATCACACCAAACAAGAATCATCCCATGAATCAGAATACTCCATCAGAACGTAACGGATCATATGTACCGTCGGACTGGAACTGGAGTACGTTTTAGTTATTCGAAGCATATTTTGCATAACGATACGATTTGAATGCCATTTTATTTTGCGTGCATCACAGGCTTTTTTCTTGCAGCATTTCGTTTTTATTTATTATGCCTTACTATCGGCGTCAGAGGTTTTTAATTTTTGGAACTTGACCGTATTTACGGTAACATTTTGTGCTCTTATCTTTCAAATTGTGGAGTTTGCGTTGATTTGGATATATGTAATTTATATGTTAAACAGTAATAATAACTAATACTCCTTATACTTTTACTATGCATTAGTTACTGCTATAATTAACCGTCAATAAATAGCCTTTGAGTAGTGAGTAAATTCAAGGCAAGTGGATACGGGCAATTAAGGTTTATATTAGAAACCTTAATTATGTAGTATGCTGTCGCACGTTTTCTAGTATGGATAAAACAACCAATAGCACTCAATACATATATCATTACATTTTGTAAGTTATACACAAAAGAATCTACAATTACATATATAATAAAATAAAAGAACAAAAATAAAACTAACCCTGTATATATACGCAAAGACACCAGTTTACATGCAAAAACAAACAAAACAAAAAGATCAAGAAAAAGAAAATAAAAAGTAATATGAGTGTAAAAAGAGAAAGTATGTACAGAGACTTGATTACTTTTAGGTAAGATGCAAATACTATACCTCTTTTGACTGGGTTCCATGAGAAATTACTTCTCGATCCCAGAATTGTAGTAAAAGATCACCATATCGTTGAAGTTCTTCCAGTGGGATTGATAATCGGAAATCACTTAAGAGTAAGAACTGTAACTCAAGATGATTTAGTTCTTCAAGAGGTAGTCCTCCGACCTGATTAAAGTTAGTAGAGTTTAGTGTATAAAGCCGTTTTGAACATACCTTAGCGTATCTTGAATTCTTGTAAAATACATCCGAGAAGAACTTACTGGCAACAGTAACACCAGCAATAACAAGTCGATGAATGTTGTAACTATCCATAACAAAGAAATCGTACGGCATTGGCTGTCCTGGTAAAGGTTCTTTAGCAATGGCAATCATAAACGGAGTTTCTGGCACCGGTTGCTGTGGTAAGCGGCTCCTGTAATCTTGTATTTGCTGTGATTGCTGCTGTGCAGTATAGTAATCCGGGCTGAATTCGCCTGCACCGGCACGTTTTGATATGCGATCAAAATATACTAGTAGAGACAAAAAAACCTCATTCGTGGCAGGACAGTACTTGAGTATTCGCATCAGATACGATTGCAGAGATATGGCCGGCACATTTCGGCCATGGAACGCAAGCACACTTGACGCCAATCCTCCACGGTCTGCCGCATGTCTATGATGTTCATTCTGAGATTCGTAAAGCGCGTCGTTTGACTCTATTATCCGTTGCAGCAATGCCGCAATCATGGCCAGGACTTCAGTCACCGGGTGGTTGAGGATATCTAATCGCGGCGGGTCAGACGTCGCAGGCGAGGTCAGGACGGACGATGAGGACGTGGTGGTCGACGAGAACTCATCTGGTGTGAGCGTGAATGTTGGCACAGCGACAGCTGTCGATTGGAAGACGTCTGAAGGAGGGTCTGCCATTGCTGTTTGTGCTGACTGCAAGTCAAGCACTGACCTGGTCCCTGTGATTGGCAGTAGAAGCGAAAGCACGGTTGGCTGAAGTTCGAGACAGGACTTTTTCCTGTCCGTTTAAACGGTAAGAGCCATACGTGCAGACAACATTGTTGATTAGTATGAAGATAGTATTATATTGGAAGTAGGACTTGATCGACTGCAGCTTGCACGGGCCTTTTGTTGTTGTTCAAAAGTAAAAATAAATAGTAAGAATCGGAAAGAGAGTCTTTAATTGAGCTCCGCTTTTTCAAATTGATAGAATTATAAAAAGTGAATAGAAGTCGCGAGTGAAAGAGTATGAAACGTAGAAGGGTTTGTATGTGGTTGTGTGGAGGGAAACCCTGGGAGCGGGTTGTTCTTCGAAGAGGATATGAACGAGAGATGGCCCGTGATTAGCACAGCAAAATAGTTGAAATTAACGTGGGTGTGGTAATTTGTCATTATTTCTTATTTATTTGCTATTATCTTGTTATTTTATTTAGCAATTAATTGTTTATTCTGTTACTCTTTAAGCGTTTGAATGTGTATATTTGATGTGCTCTCACGACTCATTTGATGTACATAAAGTCGATTCCAGCCAATATACGCCTGTCTAAATCATCCCAGTTATGTACAGTTCGTTCAACGTCAATTGTCACTTTGTAGCTCGACTTTTAGACAATTCAGTATGTATGTTCTTATCAGAGTATGAAACTTCGGCCAGCGAATGTCTACTTACAGCGCTGATTATTCTGGGTTCCACAATACTATTTAGTGCTGTTTACTTAGAGCACAATGATAATGCATTACTCACACCAATACATTACACCGGGTAACTGTACTTGCTAACCTCCCAACGAGAACTTCATCAATTCTGCTTACTCAAATTTCTTTGTTCTCACTATAACCACATGAAAAAAGAATGAGTGCCATTCTATCAGCTCAAGATTTGAATGATTTTATAGGACCAGGCTTAGCCTGTATTAATCCAGTAGTAGTTAACAGATCAGAAACTCAGGTTTGCAGTGCTATATCATAATGTATTGCTCATAAACTAATCATATAAGGGTCCAACTGAGATTCAAATCAATCAAAATGGAGTCCCTGTCGAGGTCTCAGTCTCATTAGATGATGGTTCAGCACAATCTTCAACGCAGCTCACACCAGCACAAATAAACCTGTCTGATTGTCTAGCTTGCAGTGGATGCATCACGTCAGCAGAGTCAGTCTTGGTCTCGTTACAGTCACACACAGAGCTCCTCTCTGTTCTTCGCCGCGCACATGATCAGGATGGAGGTAGTCGTGTTTTTGTCGCGTCGGTATCGCACCAGTCACGCGCGTCGTTAGCAGCGGCGTTTAACGTTCCAGTCGATGTTGTAGATGCGAAACTTGTCACGCTTTTTCGCGACATTCTAGGGTTCAAGTACTTGGTCGGCACGGGTGTCGGTCGTCAGATCTCGCTTGCGTATTCTGCGTCTGAGGTTTTGAAAGCCGCGGGCACGAAAAAGCCGACACTTGCAAGTGTCTGTCCGGGTTGGATCTGCTATGTTGAAAAAACGCATCCCCACGTGCTGCCTTACTTGTCTGCTGTCAAATCGCCACAACAAATTACTGGGTCACTGCTCAAACGACTTATTAACCGTGAGACTGGTGCTAATAAGGATGAGATTTATCATGTCAGCATCATGCCGTGCTTTGACAAGAAACTAGAAGCCTCGCGGTCTGACTTTGCAAATTGTGAAGGTGTGCGTGACGTGGATTGCGTCATTACTACGAAAGAAGTCATTCAGCTGCTTCTGGACGAGAATATTGATTTTTCTACTATGGCCCCAGCACAAGACCTGGCGTCATCTTTAAAAGCTATGACCCCGTCTCAGTTTCCTGCGCAGCAAAGCTGGGAGTCAAGTGCAGGCTCGTCATCAGGCGGCTATGTTTACCACGTGTTGAACGAGATGGCCGACAGTATCAAGCAATCGCAAGGTGTTGAAACGACATTAAAAGTCATTCCGGGCAAGAATGCAGACATGGTCGAGTACCAGTTGGTGTCTGCCGATGAGCAAGTGTTTGGCAAAGCAGCACAAGTGTATGGGTTTCGCAATATTCAAAACCTTGTCCGCAAACTCAAACCCGGAAAATCCAAACCAGTCGTCGTGTCGCGTCGAAAGGCAGCGGCGACCAGCGCGGCCGCGATGGCGCCGACCGAGTACGATTACGTCGAGGTCATGGCGTGTCCTGGCGGCTGTATCAACGGCGGTGGACAGATTGGTGCGCCGGTGACGGATAGCGATGGGGTTGGACTTAGGCAATGGAAGGATATGGTTGAACAAGCGTACACAAGCATGGCTTCCTCTGCAGTCGATAGCTTGGGTACGAGACAGTGGGTGGGCCAAGTATGGGGGTCGGATGTGGAGAAACTGGTGATGACGAAGTACCATGCAGTTGAAGCTATGGACCAGAGCGCGATTCCTGCGGTCTTGGTTGGCGATAAATGGTGATTTGTGTGTGTTGTTTTTTGTATATAAGGAGTTTTGGGTCATGGTAAAATATAAAAGTTTCAATATCGTACAAAATAGTTTACACATCGCTTTGTCCAAAACTGGCTACCGTCCTTTCCTAAACCCAGTCGTACCGTCTGGTCCTTTAGGAGCTCGCAATATGCCCGGACCTTGCCCGTTCGCTTGTTTTTCGGGAGTGCTTCTTCGAGATGCTCCACTACTCTGGCTACTATCTCTCGACCCTGGTCTCGGTCCAGGACTTGAGGTCCGTTCATCTGTTGATCCAAAGATCGACTGCCGCGCGGCCTTGTATTTCGCTTCTTTATCCCTCCGCACACGCTCCATTCTCTGCGCCTCAGTCTCGCCCGGTCGCGCGTCGTATTCCGCCGTCGGTGTAACTGCTTGCGCCGGTTTTGCGTCCGGAGTGCGTTTTAGTATCCGTAACTGCGGTCGGAATTGCGATCCAGCAACGCTCGATTGTACTTCATACGTCCTGTTTTTCCAGTCAGCCTAAGCTCCTACTTTCACAAGCATGAGTATAGTACGGTGTAGGCGAAGATGTTGTCATCTCAGATTTTGTCGGGTCAAATAGTTTCTTGACTTGGTCGTTTGAACTCAACGTCAGGACTCCAGCTGGTGTTTGCATCTTGGTTGAGCTGACCTATTAAGTTAGCGAATGTAAGCATGATCGCTATGTTCATACTTGAGGTATCCAGTCGTCATTCCAGGGATCGTCTGAACTTTGGCCTGGAGACATTTTGTGTTTAATGGACCTCCAAAAACTATTTGGCCTGGACAGTTGGGATGTGACACCTTCGACGCCGCACAAGAATACTACGATATAACTGTCATTACACAACTCCACTTTCTATATTATGACCATACAAGCCAACATGAATATCTTCAATCCAAATATAAAACACAAACAATTTACGAGTAAACAAACAAACAATACGTGCGCACTTCGTAGAGAACGCAATGCCAAAAACTATTAAGCAAAAGAGTCTATCTCAAAAAGATAGCGAGCAAGACGACGGTGAGAATGACGACAAGTATAAACAGTAAACAGCAAGACCGATTTCGTGTGCTCTTTTGATACCGTGACGCCTTTGTCAGCTCGGCAGACGCATGCTGGGTCGAGTCAGCGACGTTGGTGATGTTGGACTCAATGTTATCAATCATCACGCCCTGCTCGGTCACCATGGTGCCTAAATCCCGGAAGATTTCGTTCAGCTCAGAAATGCCCTGCTCGATACCTTGGATCTCAACCTCACGTTCGGCAATGAGCGAGTTTTGAAAATCAAGCTCGTCCTGAGCAACAATATCCATGGTCTCCTGTTGCTGTACCTGCGACGGCAGGGTGTAATTCTGCGACCGCTCCTGTGCAGGCAACTGCTCCTGCATCATAAGCTGCTGTTGCTGTTGTTGCTGGTACTCAAATTCAGGGCCCTCTGCTCCGGGCGACAGTAGCTGGTTGGAACCGGGCACGTGCGACCGCGCGGCCACAACAAACTGGCGCTGCTTATCGGCAGACAAGCGCTGGACTGATTGGAAATCCGCTAGTAAAGACGTGAACTCTCGTGACAACTTTTGCTGTGTAAACCTTTGTGACGGCTATTGATTGGTCAGATCGTTCCACTATTGACATATAGTCTATACATACAGTGACATCAGTCCAACCTTGTAACATCTTGACTTCATCGCCCAAGTTTTTACACAACTCTCTAGTATCATCGGTCATCTTCGTAACCCGTTCACGCACCTGGTGAGAGTCTTTTTTAGTGCCGACCATGCTTAGCAGGCGGTGTAAGGTGGAGATATTGCTGGTCAAAGTGAAGAGCTGGTTTGAAAGCCGGCTAGCGAGCTGATCAAATTCAGGCGAGTCGGAAAATCCGCCGGTACCGGGACCCATCGTGCCTTGTCGTGGTGATAAAAATGACATTCTTTGTGCTGTGTTTTGAATCTTTGAGAAGTTTGTGGGTTAGAGAAATTGATTGTTGTCGAAAGGTCGAATTAGGATATAAGCGGCGATATAGTCAGCTAATTATAGTGCTAGTAAGTGTATTAGTTAAAGCATAAATCTTACTTGCTTAGACAATTAGTACAACCCTAATCCGATGAGAACACCGAATCAGCTAAAGATGGTTTAATTGAAGCTTCGAATCTTGCGGAACCAGTTTAATTGGTCAAAAAATGAGTCAAGAAAGTACAAAAAAAACACCAGTGAGAAGAGCGAAAGTGGAAGATGTGCCTTATATTTTAGTTAGTATTCGAGAAGCAAAATTCCAAGTTGAAAAACTGACAAGATCACAGGGCTTCGTGAAGGAATTGGCAGAGTATGAACACGAGCCTGATAAGGTGTTATGCACAGAAGACATGTTGCGGACAACAATCTTTGGTCCGACACCGTACGCGCGTGTGTTGATTGCCCAGACAGATGAGGGCGTGCCTGCTGGCATGGCACTCTATTTCTACAACTACTCGACCTGGAACGGCAAACCTGGAATTTATCTTGAAGATCTATACGTGCAGCCTAAATACAGACGCAACTCATACGGATCTGCCTTATTATTTGCGCTGGCGCAGGAGTTGAAAGATATTGACGGTGGACGGCTTGAATGGGCTGTATGTTTCTGGGTTATAACATCAGTGCTGATAACTTACAGATTTACAGGTCTTGAAATGGAACAAACCGTCGATTCAGTTTTATAAAAAGTTGGGTGCCGTTCCGCTTGAAGAATGGCAGACAATGAGAGTCGATGGGCAACAGCTTACTGAACTTGCGAAACGGTCGCCTGGAATTCTCGAGTGAATGCCCGGTATTGTTGTCTATGCTGTAATAGTACTTGTGACTATATGAATCTGATAGAGATCAAAAGTTTGTATGACTACTTTGTCTGTGTGAAAATTAAAAAGTACAGTTTACCGTGAATGTAATGCTACTTTTTCATCTCCAACACATCAATTAGTTTTCTCAGTTATTTCTACGGTATCACCCATTGTCGTTCATTGTATTCACACGGCTGAAAGTAATGAACACCAGGTCGTCAGTCTACGTTGACTCTGGTATGTGCATCAGTATCAGGGTCCTGGACCTTTCCATACCCTCACGTGACGAGCTTGCACTCTCTTCTATAAAATATATTCAGTAATGGCATTGTACTTAAAAATTTCGAACTATCTAATCTGCATTTGAGTATCCCGCTCAATCCTAACCGAACAAAGCAATGTCGTAAAATATATTAAGGTGGAGGGATGTGACTCGTCCATAGCCGCAGCCGCAGTTACGCCACCATCAATAAACAAGTAGAGGGTTTCGTACTATTAAAGATTCTCTTGGCTGCTTTGTCGCTGTCTAGTTTTGGTCAGGGAAACTATTCGCGTGGGCCGTACAATATCCTCACAGAACAGACGAAAGATTAGAAGCAAAAGGCATAAATAGAAAACGATATAGGCAGTGTAACAGCAGGATTACTTGATTAGAATGTCTTCTACAAATATAGAGCAAGGAGGAGCAGAAGAACTGCAATCTTCTTTGGAATCAAATGTATGCTTTTTGAGTAATTATTAAGCAGAAAGATAGCTAACTAGTCATACAGAATAAAAACAAAAAAGAACCATCGAGCACAGGTGCAGACCATTTAGCTCGAGTCAGAGAGAATCAGCGCCGGTCACGGGCAAGAAAGCGCGAATACGTGTCAGATTTAGAGACAAAGATCAGGTCGTGTCATGAGGAAGGGTTACAGTTAAACGTGCAGATTCAGCGGACCGCGCGGAGGGTCGTTGAGGAGAACAAGAGACTGCGCGAGTTGCTTGCTCGAGTCGGCGTCGACGAGCGGGCAGTGGAAGATTGGTTAAGAAACGAGGCGCCGTCAGAGTACGATTCGCCGTCGAGTATAACTCGGCAAGAGGAGGAGGAACTTTTAAAGGCCAAGCACCCGTGTGCTACGTGTGGAAGCGCGCCGGCAAAGATCGATCGCAACTCTGCGTCGCCTGTCGGCGCGACCAGTGTGCCGGTTGCAGCCGCTGCAGTCACGTCGATGGCACCTGTTCAGCAGATTTCGCAGTTGTCAATCCAGCCGGTGGTGCCAATACAGCCCATGGATTTAGCTCAAACTCCGATCGTCAGTCAGCCAGTTGCATTTCCTGATCCATACGCATACGCTGCGTCCCAGTCAGTAGTTAATGGGCTGTCGAATGATATTATAAATCCCGCCATGACCATGAAATCGCCGTTCCAGGACGCATCACACAATTTTGTACCTGTTGATTTCACTGCGTACTTTCAATCAGTTGATATCGACAATATTCCACTAACTCCACAGCAGTATTATGTTTAAGTGATTAAAAGTCGTGGTATTATCACAGTGGGGTTGTCATTTTTGGGATTATATTTGTTGGTAGGGCTATAAATGGGTTTTTAATAATATTTTATTTCTTTTCTTTCTTGTTTTTATTATGGCGATTTATATTTCGTTAGAATGGGCTATACAAATATACATAGGAGCATTATAAATGGATTTGTTCTTACTGCCTTCGTTGTCTTCACCGCGTAAGAGAGAGTGAAGTCATCTCCGTTTAGGGTTAATATCTGATACTGCCAGGGTTAGTACTGACCAGTCAGAGTAAGGGAGTATGAAGCAACGTCGAGTACGGCCGACCACTGAGAGCGCTCCACTATCGTCACTGTGACATTCACTCAAAATGTTGCTGCAGACTTTTTTGTGTCAACACTTTTTGTGTGTTGTGTCCCAGTCACTTTTGCACATCTCACTGTTTAACCTGTTTAATGCATAATGCCGAATGATTGAACCCCACCCCATCTTAAACAATTCAGGGTCTTGACGGATCTTATCGGCATAAGCCTAATCTCAGGGGTGCGTCTCGCTAATGATGTAATTTCCCCCCTAAACCAAGCCACATGCTGTCAAGTTTAGATTGAGTCTTTACTGTATTCATTCTAACTTAAGCCAAATGACAAATATATTTAATTATATCTAAAGAAATATCATTCTGTACAATAAAATTACTACGAAAACACTTCTAATCTGATACTATCACGTCATTTTGCACTAGAACTGGACCAGGCTTTTTGACCGGGTACACCCTGACAAATGATGGCCGGTTAAGCCCTTACCCTTTGTGTATGCAGGTACTTTGGCTCGATTAAAGTATTAAATGTATAAACTCTATTTGGCTTAATGGTTATAAGTGCACTAACATTAAGCCCGGGCCGGAAAACTGTGGCTGCCAACGAGTTCGTCATGAAAGATGATCAGAGCTTTAAATAGCTGATTGCGCCTTAAGGCAGAGTGACTGCCCTGCGTATATTTTTTTTCAACTATTTACTTGTTCGTGGAAAAAGAGACTACACATCGTTACGACCGACTGAGTGAACTGAGACTTATCGTTATCGTTATCACTATCGCTAATCGTCACAATGTCAAACAAAACACATTTGGATCCGCTAGGCGCGGTTGAAGCAGATCTTGAACAAGGTGAAGCTGCACACAATAGAGACAGTATGGAGTACGATGAAGACTCACCATTACTTGAGACCGTCACAACGTCCGCCACCACGCTTACGGCAGTGACGGACTCCGGTCTAAGCAGGATCGAAACCAATAAACCTCCACCAGCACAGCAACTTAGCATATTAGACAGATATTTAATGCTGTGGATTTTGATTTCAATGGCTGTCGGTGTTTCGATTGGATATTTCTTTCCTCAGCTGGGTTCAAAGTTAGAAAAAGGAGGGTTTGCGGGCGTGTCAATTCCGATTGCTATTGGGCTTTTGATCATGATGTATCCAATCATGTGCAAGGTTCAGTTTGAGTCTCTGCATAAGTTGCTTGTTGTTAAGGAATTGTGGAGTCAGGTTGCAATCAGCTTGTTAATTAACTGGGTTATCGCGCCTCTAATCATGACTGGTTTAGCGTGGCTTTTCCTGGCTGACAGGCCTGACTTGCGTGAAGGTTTGATCATGGTCGGCATCGCTCGGTGCATTGCTATGGTCATGATCTGGATTGAGTTGTCGGAAGGCGACACTGACTACGGTGCGATCCTGACTGCTGTCAACTCGCTTCTGCAGATGGGTCTGTTTGCCCCAATGGCCATGTTCTACATCAACATTGTCGGCAAGTCGCCCGACCATCTTGAAATCCCATACGCTGTTGTCGCGCGCTCGGTTGCAGTCTTTCTTGGCATCCCGCTGCTGATTGCAATCATCACCCGTGTCATTATGCGTGGACATGTTTTATCTGTGAAGACTTATGATAGCAAGTTTGTCTCTTTCCTTGAGCCTTTCTCACTCATTGGATTGCTCTTCACAATCTTAATTATGTTTGTGTCGCAGGGACGGGGCGTGATCACACAGTTGACGTCCGTGTTACGTGTTGCGGCGCCTATGTTTTTGTATTTCTGGATCCTCTTCTTCGGTACGCTTTTTCTCTGCCAAAAGATGGGATACACATACAAGATCTGTTCTGCTCAGGCATTTACTGCTGCCAGCAATAACTTTGAGCTCGCAATTGCCGTCGTCGTGTCGTTTTACGGCATCGCCTCTACACAGGCTTTGGCGGCCACAGTGGGGCCTCTGCTCGAGGTCCCGGTTCTGCTGTCATTCGTATACATAATCCAGCACTTCCGCACCCGAATGCATTGGGGTACTAGCGGTAGCTTGGATGTGCTGTAGAGCAAATTTCAAGGACTCCCGTTGACCACGACACGAACACATAAGAACTGTAATTAGATTTTCGATACGATATGAGATTTAGATAGAGGACGGCGTATTTATGTGGGATTTTTTTATTCGTTGTTTAGCATTTTATTTGATACGCTATTAGAATGCTATGGAATGACAGGCACGATGGCATGGTAGAACTACATTCAATACATTCGCAAACTATTACTATAATGATGCTGTAGCACTGGGCTTAGTAACAGGCTCTTCTTTGGGGTAATAGGGTCCGAATTTCTTGGTCCATACACCCTTTGCGTCGTCTTCAAAGACGTTGCCATGACACATGATGATCTTTGTGAAGTCCTGATTTCCAAGAGTTTGCAACGTTTTACTCATTGCTTCACTGTTATTGTCAGTTTCAATACCACAAATAAATAAACATCTCCACTCACTTTGGCGTTCCAATGAGGTGTCGGAAAAGCAAGTTTTGAGTACGAACCTCGAGTCCGATATACTTTAAAGCCGCCCTGACAAGCCAGCTGTATGTAGACGGTTGGATAATAGAGTACTGTTCCGTTCCGGGCAGGTTCATGATCAAGTCTCCAACCACGATAGTCTTCGATTTGCCGTGAAAAGTCAAAAGCTCTCTGTTTTTAGTAGTTGGGAAGAACACAAACTTGAGATTTTCTAAGTCGTCAATGTCTTCGATTCCTGCATCTTTAGCATTGAGTAACTTGTTCCCTTCAGTGATTTCATGGTCGACGATGACGCCTGTAGCATTTATTCTTTTTTGCAATCCTCTGCATCCTAAAATTTTAGACCCAGGAAACTTTTCCTTCCACTCGCCTAGTGCCATGTTATGCAACACATTTGGCGCTACTAAGTACTTTACCGGCACTCCTCCTAAAACTTCTTCAGCTTCTTTGGTGAATGGCAGAGGTGCAATGACAATAGCGCCAGGACCGGATTTGAACTGAGCTTTGATGATAGTCGACCGAGCACCTATTTCTAGCACGTTGATTGAGAACGGACAAGACGATGTTGTTACTTCAGGAGCGACTTCACGTGTGACTATTGTACCTTCAAGAGGATCAGGGTAAGGCATTGTGAGTTTATTGTGAAGTGTTATTATAATTGGAATAGTTTAATGTGGTGATAGAACAATGAGAGTGTGCGGCGTTCGTTGATTTCATTGCCCAAAGCTCGATATTGAGTTTATTTGTGCTTCTTTAGCACAATGAAGCCCTTTTTTATGAGGAAGATTGTAAGTGAAGAAGTGTTTTTAGCGAGTAATGGTGAAGTGTTAAATGAGCAAGCATTAGTATGCATTGGTTGATTCGTGACGTAATATAATATATTTATTCACTGTATTAATAAAAATAAAATATTCATTAAGTAAATAGATATTAATAATAAATACAAATATATTACATAATACAGCAACATGGCTGTTCTCACTCTGTCGATCATCGTGAAGGCTCAGGAGCTCACAATTATCACTTCACCAACACCAAATTAGATTCCACCACTTTCACATTCACAGTTTGACGAATCCTTGCGAAATGGCTACAACCGGGGATCCGCCAATCAGTCAGCTCCCTGACCTCCCGTCTGCAGGATCACCAGAACACTACCCGTTTACGTCATTCAGGTTGTCGCATGCCAAACCTGAACATATGCACACGACCTCGCGTGTAGTCTTGGTTGGTCCAATACCGTCAGAATGGTTACAGCGCAACCAAAAGTCATGGCTGGCCAGAGTCGCCCGGTCGAGTGACACCGAGTTCAAAGCAGCATGGAGCTCTGCGTTTCCAGACTCTGATCCCCCTCCGCGGCCGAAAGCAATGTCAATTAAAACAGCACCGCGGTCACTTAGAGCAGAAAGTATTGCTCCAGGGAGTTATAGAGGAAATCTTATGTCGTCGTCGTCGTTCAAAACCGCACCGGGAATCCCAATCGCCGGATCATCGCGGCCGGTCTCATTCGTCATCGACCACGGTTCGCCTTCTCAACGCCATTCGCCGTATTTATCTTCTTCGCCGATACCTTCAAAATCAATACCGGTGCCTATAGCTGGCAGCAACGTGTCAAATGTGGATCTGAATGGGTCGTCGTTGTCAAAATCAATCCCGGGATCACCAAAAAGAGTGCAGTCGTCATACTTCGCAGATGACCATCTACGAGTTACGCCAAAATCATCACCGACACCAGATGGCAGCACTGCGCGGTTGTCGGCGCTTGATGCACACAGAAATAGTAGCCCAAACCCGTTTTCCCGTTACGATAATACGTCGCAGGTCGAAATTCCGTCCACATCTGTAAGAGGCCGGTCTTTGCATCACTATAAGAATTCAATACAGCAGCCATCTAGTGTATTTGCGCCTTCAAGCTACACATCTAACCAGTCGTTTGAAACAGCTCGAAGTTCGTCTATCGGCCCGTCTACTGGTCGGTCGGTTTCGTATCATCATCAGCGGTCTCACTCGGCGTCCACATCCCAATTGCAGATCGCAGAATCAGAAGATGGTTCTCAAGAAAGTGAGACGTCGACAATCAGACCTCTGCGCACAATCCCGACCCCGATCATGACTTCGGTCTCATCGATGAGTATCAACAGGGTAGGCGACAATATCCCGCTTCGGATCCAACCGCACTTCCATATTGTGCCTCGCAACGCGGCCAAGTCTAGTCTTTCTACAATTTTGCAGCGCGACGACGAGATACGTCGGATCAGAAACTCGTCAATCGATGGGAACTCGGAATCGGAATCGTTGCTGCATCGTGACCGACAGGAGAACGACGGTGACGATGACGCGTTTGGTCGGGTGACGGAGTCGCTCCATCAGGTCGATTTTAATTTCTACAGTCGAGAGCGAGCTCACGAGCATGAAGAACACGACATGTACGATGCCGTGGTGGACGGCAACAGTATCTTGGGTGCAGTCGGGCCCGAACTGGCAATGACTGGCAACCGGTCCGAGGAGTACAAGTTGCAAATTGGACAAGTGGTCAAGATAGACCGGGTACTGGTCGCGATCAAGTCCGCAAACGTCAGGACCCTGCCGCCGGATTTCAACGAAAGCGCTCATGTGCACCTGAACGCTGTCGAGCGGGCACGTGAATACATCTCGGTTGCTCGATATACAGGCAATGAAGATGTGCCGTTCGTATTGCAGCTTTTCAAAACCATGACTGTACCAGCGATCGTGTCTGAACAAATTTCATCTTCGATAGCGCATACAATCCCGCTGGACCGCAGGCTAGTCAGCATCAATCTGTTTTCATCTCTCGACAAGTCAATAGCGCTTTGGCGACCAACCGAGACCAAAAAGTCTGTATCTACAAAGACGACACTCTATTTGCTACGATTTAGGATGCCGTCGACCAGTATAGCATGGTACGGCTTTTTGAGAGCTGTGCTGGGCGGTAAAATGGCAAAGGAAGTTGTCGTGCAGGTACCTGATCTGGAAGCGTCAGTCAGAATCGTAGTGCCTTGGGATGATGTTAGAAAGTACAACATGCAGCGATTAGCGGCATCTCGGAGGCTGGAAGAAGCAAACAATTACCACGACAATCCAGTTCTCCAGATTGAAAGTGCAGTAGATACTGGAATGCCAACGGCGGACATTTCAGACTACATCATCTCTACGGCTTTAGACATTCTCGATCGTGTAGAGGCTTACCGTGAACAAGTAAGTTTCTGGCGCGAACATGAGCAGTTAAGTTTAGCGTGGCGCCGATACGACCGTATCGAATGGGTACATGACGTGAACGAGCAGCACATGTACGCGGCTTACTCCTTGCGCAAAACCCACGAGCTCGAACTACGGTCACAGGTACACTACCCGACGTTTGCACCGAATCCTGCCGAACGGGCAAAGAGTTTGGTTGAGCCGCCGCCATTAGAAGGATTTCTGATCCGACTCACCCAGCATTCAGGTGCGTCGACCAAACTTGGCCGGTTATTTTACAAGCAATTCTACTTCATGACGCATGACAACATGTTGCTATTTTGCAAGCCGGATCATGCGACCCCGCCTGCATTTGAGAAGCCGTTCTCGCTTACAGATTCTGTGTCGTCACGCGCATTCGTTCACGAGTTCACACCGTACCCAATGAAAGACGGCCATATTGAATGGCTGGACGGAACCCGTGTCCGAGACGCGCATAAATTGAAGGAACTGGATGAGATTGCGCTGTCCGAGGTCTACAGACGATTGTACCAGATTCTGACCTCGGTTGGATTCATTGACATGTGTGACGTAGAGGAGGTACGGAAAGTTAAGCGCGATCGCGAGATCGATGCCGAAATCGGCGTTGGTTCTGGCGCTGACTTCAACCGACCTGGTCCCAACGCCAGTACGAACCACGAAGACGGCGTGACGACTGAGTTTGACGACGACCGGGTGTTTGAACTTGTGCTCAAGTCCGGTCTTGTGATCCGGTTGCAAGCGTTCAACAAAATTACGCGCGACGAGTGGATTAAGCGGCTGGATGAGCTGCGCCTCTATTGGCGTGCGCGTATGGTTGCCGACGCGCGGGCGTTGAATGCGGTCAAGGCGGACAATCTTGCGCAATTACATATTGATGAAGAAATGGAATCTCAGATTGGAGAAGCGTCGTCGAAATGGGAAGCTTTGCGCGGAGTGGCTGATCCACAGATATATAACATCTGTCCATTAGGATCCTGCCGGAGCGTTACTGTACGTTTGTTGTGGCGAGGGTTAGAAATGATACTAATGATTTCGCAGATGAAAGGCTCGCTTTTCCTTAAAATTAGAAAAGAGACGACGTTCAATTTGAGCTATGTGGTCATTTGCCATGGACATATTGTGGTTTATGAAGAGCAGTCTCGTGCTGCCAATGGTGTTGAGATTCCAAAGATATATCACAAAAAGCGGGATTTGATTCCTCTGCAGGAGTGCTACGTGTATTCGGGTATCATGACCGAGTCTGATTTGATTCAGGCCAACTCGATGAATATTGGTGCCGCTCCCGGCATGTATTCTCTTCCTCGTATTTACAGAGATGGTGAGTTTATGTGTTGTTAAAGTTAATGATGAAACTCACTTTGCGTCAGGAACGACGGCTTCTGATGACGAATATTCGCGCTGTTTTGTTCTTTGGCGAGCCAAGACGACAAAGGTCCTGCTGCCACAGGATGCAAACCGGTCGTTCAGGTCCAAGCACGCGAAGACTGCCGGAAGCAATAAATTTTATTCTGTCGGCCGAATGGGCACGGCCGGTACTCCGTTGATATTCATGGCCCGGTCACGTATGGAGAAGGAACTTTGGGTGTCTGTACTGACAGACGAGATTGGGCGGATTCAGGAAAAAGGCGTAGCGCATCACGTGTTGCCCGCATAAGAATGTGCATTTTTTGCTTTTTGCTGTTTATATGATATGGAGCATGGAATTTTGGTTATAGTAGATGGATTGAATAGCATGAATTAATTAAAGATGACATCATTAGCGTTCATAGGCAAGTCTAGATGATATGATCGATGAAGTACAAATGGCGGAGAATGAAGCAATATAAAGCATCGCGTGTCCAACGATAGACGTGACAACCACGAATCGGAGGCTAAGGGCCCAGGCCAAATGTAGCCGCAAATGCCACAGAAGTTTAAAAGGTTATCAGATTGAAGATTGTGACGATTCTAGATTCGAAGGGCAGGAGGAGTATTTACTGTGGAATGCGCGTCAAATTTATGTGCTCATTACTCTGATTTTTTGTATTTAATTAATTTTAAAAGTAATACACTTAAATTTACTCTGTTAAATACAAAGAATAATTATATTGGAGTGATCTAAAAAAGACTAGAAATTTGATGAGACGCGACTGTAAACAAAGTGAGCACCGATCGGCACGAAAGTGGCGCGTAAAAGACGTGTGATTGGCGCGTCCCTGGTTTTCACATGGCTTAAGTTAGTCCAAACGCGTGAATCAGACGTGCATCCAACCCTGTGCCCTGTGCTCTTTTCGCGTTCTTATAAATTCCCTTCAGACCCCACCGTCAATTCCTCGCGTCGTTATCACTTTTTACAACTTTTCATCTCATACATAACACTTTCGTACTTCAATCAATTCAGTCCCCCATCAATCTGTTGTTAGAATAATGACCCCTGTTGAAGTTACTCCCTCCAAGCAGGTCAGATTATATTGGCTTTCTATTTAATACACGCGACTTTCATCACGCGTTGATTTGATTTAGACTTGAACGATGTTTTTTCTTGTGTGTGATGTCGGCTGCAGTCGCCGTTAATTTCCTTGAAGAGACGCTTACCGCAACACACAAAACTTGTCCATCTTCAATCAAGTCAATCATAAACGCCGCGTGTTTTAAATCTAATTTCAGTCTATCGTTTACTAACAACTTCAACAGGCTGCTGAAGCATTGTCTGACTTGAATCTTCTTTCGGCAAAAAAACATTTGACCGGCGCATTCAAATCTGTCGATTCAACTTCCACCAAGGCTGACGCTGCAATCGCACCAGTTACCGAAAAAGTTGTGGAAAAGGAAGAAACTGCAGCTGAGGCAATGCAACGTGAGCGCAAAGAGCTCAAAGAGCTTGAGAAGAAGGAGCCTTTGCTGATGGAAAACAAAAACAGATTTGTTCTCTTCCCAATCAAGTATCATGAGATTTGGCAAATGTACAAGAAGGCTGAGGCTTCATTCTGGACTGCGGAGGAAATTGACCTTGGAAAGGATTTGCACGATTGGGATAACCGATTGAACGATGACGAGCGCTACTTTATTTCTCACGTTCTCGCTTTTTTCGCCGCGTCTGACGGTATTGTTAACGAGAACCTGGTCGAGCGATTCTCAAACGAAGTCCAGGCTTCAGAAGCTCGTTGCTTTTATGGATTCCAGATTATGATTGAAAACATCCATTCCGAGACTTACTCTCTTTTAATTGATACTTACATTAAAGATACCGCTGAGCGCGCGTACCTGTTTGATGCCATCGAGACCATTCCTTGCATCAAGAAGAAGGCCGACTGGGCTCTTCGTTGGATTTCCGATAAGGAATCTATCTTTGCTGAGCGTCTGGTCGCGTTCGCTGCGGTCGAAGGTATTTTCTTCTCTGGCTCGTTCGCGTCTATTTTCTGGCTCAAGAAGCGTGGTCTCATGCCCGGCTTAACCTTTTCAAACGAACTCATTGCTCGTGACGAGGGTCTTCACACTGATTTTGCGTGCCTGCTGTTTAGTCATCTCCAGCACCGTCCATCCAAGCTGACTGTTGAGAAGATCATCGTCGAGGCCGTTGCCATTGAACAGGAATTCCTGACCGAGGCCCTACCATGTGCTTTACTCGGTATGAACGCCAAGCTGATGAAGCAGTACATCGAGTTCGTCGCCGACCGTCTCTTGATCGCACTCGGAAACAAGAAGGTTTACAACTCCCCCAACCCGTTTGACTTTATGGAAAACATCTCTCTGGCTGGCAAGACCAACTTTTTTGAGAAGCGTGTCTCTGACTACCAGAAAGCTGGTGTCCTGGCCAGCGGCAAGCAGACCACGTCGCACGAGTCCGACTTTGCATTCGACGAGGACTTTTAAGCGTTTCTCGTATTGTGTTTTACAACATCCCTTCTCATTCAATCTCCAATCAAGGTTTTTCTTTTTCTTTTAGTTATTATGATTTATGGTTTATCTTTCTGATTTGGGTCCGGCACATTTGTATATTAGTTTTCGCGTCTGTCTTAGTCGCTATGAATATTTCTGCGCGCGTGTATATTAGTTAATTAGAAAATTTTAGAGTCAAAATCAAGATTGCGTAGGTATTCTCGTCACATGAGTTGCTCTAGTGACTGAACTGCAGGCCGAGACTACATGAATTTAATTCGGTGTTGCGATGCGTGAGAGGTGTGATTTAGCTTTTATAATTATTTGTAATGTCATAAAGCAGTATGCCAATAGTATTCATGAACTGTGCCACGAGTGACATACGCTTGATCTTGTAAACTGGTTTACAGATGACTACGTACGGCTTTTCATCCACGTCTTGACTTCTCCAATTCAAAAGATATCAAAACAGGCCTCACTGTTGTTAACGTGTGATGTGTCATCCATAGCAAAGATTTAGTTGCGTGCATACGCCGTACGAATTGGGACGGCGTGTAGAATCATATGCGTACGAAAGAACGAGATGTCTGCATCACCAAAAAGTGGTTTTAGTCACAAACTTCAACGAACAGTATCGAAGAGAGCTGTGAAAAGGGTCACTATTGCTACACTGTCGTCAACCGCGAAAGACATTTGTAAATGCACAGATTGACGGCTATATAGAGATAATGGGCAGAATGGCATGCAGCATTGAACATGACAGTTAACCCTGACAGCAACAGAATAGTAATAAATGCATCCTCACCCTCGTTAGCATTTTTCTGTAAGTTTACACATGCTGCATTATAAAATGCGTCATAACTTGCGTACGCTGTCAAACTATGTTTCTCGGCTCAAGCTCAGCGCAAATATGTACACTGCTCATCATATAATTGGCGTCTCCATCGGTATTTCCAGTAAAAAATATACTTAGAATATTTTTTACTATTAAGAACACCACAGCCTGTAGTATTTGTTCATCACTCTCCTGCCTGGAAGACCCGTGAAGAACCTTAACGTCAGATATTTTCCAAAAACTCTGACGCTCACGTGCAAACGATGTTCAATACCAAGGTAGACATACCCAACGAGATCGCACTCAAAATTCTTAGTTATGTTGAACAAAGTGAATTGCTTAAATTTTCACTGGTATATAAACAATGTTTTGATGTTTGATAACCCGCTAACTGAGTAGGTTTCAAGAGCATGGCACAAAAACTGCTTTGACAAGTCATTATGGACCACCATTATCAGCACAGATTCATATCTGAATCACAATCCCGAGTTGCTAATAAGATTGATAACACGGTTTGCTGATACCCTCAACGAGTTAGTGATTGTCGTCAAGGATGAAACCGTTTTTACACGCGACCATGTTCTGCCATTTGCTTCGTCTCTCCTTAAACTGTCTTCGTTCACACTGCAGAGCTCAATGGTGACTGATTATGAAGTAATGTCACAAATATTAAGTAGTTGCGGTGCTACACTAGTTAACTTGAAACTTTCAACAGATTTGGCACTTGACAAGAATATTTTCAAACTGATTTCAAATTTTTGTCCAGCTTTGATAGATTGGACTGTATCTTGCCAGAACTTGGATCTGAACAATCTTACTTATGTTCTTGATAAATGTATACAATTGCGTGGATTTCATGGTTTCAGTGATGAAGTCATGGAGGATTTAGACTACTCTCCATTTGCACAATCTCTGTATCGGGTATCGCGTCGACTGCATGCGCTTTCATTGGATTTCGGAGACTGGCTTACAGATGACTATTTGCTACTTATTATTCACGGCGCGTCGTCTCCAATCCCAAAAGACGCGAGAACGGGTTTTTCCGCTGTTCCGCCATTTACACTGCGGAAACTGGAACTTGGCGGGTCACAAATCACGTCACAATCGATAAAAGAGTTTGCCATTGCCCATCTTCTTCCAGAGCTGGATTCGTTAAATATCATTTTATGCTACAACGTTTTTGACGACGGACTTGTTCCACTTTTACGGATATTGCCCAAACTGACGTCAATTGAGTGTCAGGACTGTTACCACTTAACGAATGCGACATTGAACGTGCTTGCAGAATCAGATTGTCATATGAACCTAACGCGCGTTGACTTTCGAAATGCAGAGATATCTAGTCAGGATTTTATTAAGTTTTTAGAATGTTGCCCAAAACTAGCAACAATCACAAAGATAATGACGGCAGATGAGTTTTATGGCATCAAAATACAGAATGAAGACATCAAGATGAAAGTAGGTCCGGTTGATTTTTTGGCTGATGAAATAACGTGCGAGTTTATTCATCAGCGGCGACCTTATGGTTCAATTAGCAGCAGATCGAACTTTTGAGCCTTCTCTTAATCTGTCTGTGAAGACATTGTCTTGAATGAGAGCTCATCTAGGCTAGACTTAATCGTGTGAAAGGTTTAGGGTAATTTGGGTTTGACTGGGAGTTTGTTCAGTATCCTCCCAACGGTGCGCACACACAACTCAGAGCAATAACCATGTTTGATACTACTCGTCTGCCTCATGAATTTAAAGTTCAGATTTTGCGATTTTTGAATCAGTCGGAACTACCAAAGCTGTCTTTGGTATGCAAATTACGCAGATGACTTTGTACATGCTAATTGAGTAGATTTCAAAGTCATGGTACGACGCGTGTTTCGACTCATCTTTATGGGCCACGATTGACACAGGCGATTTTCTCAATAATTTGCAATATACTGGTTATCAAGTGGGAAAAATTATATTACGGTTTGCAAGGAATATCACTCGGTTAAAATTTAGCACGTTCTACCATCCAGTGATTGAAGATTACGAAGTGGAACTGTTTGCTTCGTCCTTAGAAAAACTGCAGACTCTCGTTATAACTAACGAAGTGGCTACAAAGTATAATGTGATGTTAACACTACTCAGTTCTGCTGGTGCAACTCTTACCGAGTTGCATCTGTCAGCTGCAGTACGCATCAGTCCCGACATTTTACGACTCATTGCGAAATTTTGCCCAAAATTGAAAATTATATACATCAACTGTTGTGATATGACTTTGAATGGGCTGGCTGATCTTCATGATAAATGCACACAGCTACAGACATCCACCCTTGCTGGTATACAGCCAATTGGTCTCCATGACAATTACTATCCCTTCATGGAAGCTTTATATCGCATATCGCGAAAATTTGGGTCAATTTCCATTGACCATCTTGACTGGTTTACAAACGATTATATACGCATTTTAATGCACGGCACAAGGCTTGCGATTCCGAAAAACGAGATTACAGGTTACTCAGATGTTCCATCGTTTGCAATTTTACAACATCTAGAACTGGTCAGTGTCAAAATTGATTCAGCAGCTTTGGTTGAACTGGCGTACCTTTTGCCAGAGCTCACAAGCTTAAATCTCTCAGGGTGTAATAGTATCTGCGACAATGGGCTTGTCGCGCTTATGCCTACTCTGCCACAAAATTAATATCGACTGAATGTCAATGCTGGGAGCAATTGACAGATGTTACATTGCGAGCTCTAGCTGAGGCCGATTGCCGTATGACGTTAAAATACGTCGACTTTAGGCACTCTTTCATCACAGGTGAGAGTATTGTAAAGCTTTTGGAAGCTTGCTCGCTGTTATCTCCTGTGACTTTAATCACTTCAGATACTTTTGAATATTTCAAACCGTCCAGCAAAAATGTTGTAATAAAACGAAAGTATCTGCCCTATACTGCACAACCAGGATACGAATTATCTCACATGTTGCATAGATAAATTTCTTGATTGCTTTCTGCTTATCTACTTGTTACGTTTTGTTGTTTTGTATTTCGTGTCACTTGGACTCGCTATAAATGAGTGCTACCTTTTTTGCATGCATCATTTAATAACCCAGACGTTTACTGTTAGTGTTAGAGGCCACTGTTTCTCTTATTTGGTTCCAGGCTTTTCGCTGACAATATTTACCACTAGGTAGATTAGAAAATTTACTTGTGATTAGTATTAATTGCTTATTGGTGTATCTCATATATTATAGATGATAATCTGTAAATACTCCTGGTATAGGTCAAATTGATGGTGAATCAGAAAAACCCGGGGTAAATAACTTAAACTTTAAACTCCCAACTGGAAGTCCCAACACGAGACTTCATAGGAACGGTATGTACCATACAATGCAGATCCGCCTAGTACTTGAATTTATACATATTTACTGTTGATAAGATCATAGGCCAAATTTGTGACTAGCTAGTGCTCACTTGCTAGAAATTGCAAAGATGCCTGTCTCTGAATCGACGGTGGATATGAATCTCCGTGATCCGATCAGCAGACTGCCGCGAGAGCTTCTAGTCCCGATTTTTAACTACTTGGACTCATTAGAGTTAATCAAACTCTCGGCTGTATGCTTGATAGTTTATGCTTTAAATCAGTGTTTGACAGTTGCAGGTGTCTAAAGCATGGTATGATATTTGTTATGACGGTGCACTGTGGCAGAAGATCGATGCAGCAGAGTACTACAAGCACTTCACTCCATGTCAATTGACCAAATTGATAACAAGATCTGGACAATTTATCAAAGAATTGAATTTACGCGGATGTGTTTATCTCGAGAACAACGAGACACTGGCAATAGCTAAGTCGCTCACCAACCTGTTGTTCATCAGTTTAGAAGGTTGTCGCCGGTTTGATCACAATGCACTCACGCTTTTAGTTCGGAATAATAAGTTGCTTACACACGCTGATTTTTCTGGTTTGAATACACTTACAAATGCAAGCTGCTTTACGATCGGATCGTCCTGCTCTAATCTGGTCTCATTAGACGTGTCATGGTGTATGGGCTGTGATGCGGAAGGCTTGATTGATGTGCTCACTAAATGCAAGTATCTACGCGACTTTCGCATTGCTGGCTGTAGAAATGTCGACGAAGAAAAGTTTATGATTGCCTTACATCAAGCATCACGGCGATTACGAAAATTATCATTACATTCGTGCTCGTCCTTGACCGATGACTGCATCCGGATTCTTATCCATGGCAGCACTGATCCCATCCCGACAGACGTGCTAACGAATGTCCCACTTGTTATGCCTTTCAAATTACAGTATCTTAATATTTCTCACTGTGTACTCTTGACGTCTCGTACACCGTTCGAGCTAGCTGGTTTGTTGCCTGAACTTGCTGAGCTAGAGCTCGCAGGTATCCCTACTCTGTTTGACTCTGATATGAGTGCTCTAATCTTGACAACACCAAATCTGACTTACCTGGATTGCGAGGACTGCGTTCAGCTTGCAGACGGAACCTTATGTTCGATCGCTCAGTCCGCTTGCCATAAGGTGTTTCGGCACGGCCACTTTTCGTTTTGTGACAACATCACAGACAATGGTGTCACCGCTCTTCTTGATAGTTGCCCGTCTTTGCAAAACCTTGAGTTGGACAACACGCGAATCACTGACGCGACGGTGTATCGTGCCATCGATGTCACTCGCGACAGAGTTTACAGAATAGCTTGTGACATTCAGAAGTTGATATGGGCAAATGAGTACGACGTACCTAACGTTTACGATTTTTCTGGCATCATTCTTCGTCTCGCGACATACGATTGCCGCAACGTCACCTGGCGCAGCGCTTTGGCAGTCATGCGCAGAAATGAGGAGCGTATGCTCGTGACACGGGTCCGTGATGTGTGCAAACTCGACGAGCTATTGCCGTCTCTATGGGCTGATGCAAAGTCAGTAGAAGAAATCGTTCATCGGCTTGGCGTCACTCTACTTCCTCTAGGCTACATTCAACTCAAATCGGCGTTTGAGCATCAAAAGTACGTCGATGGTCATTTACAGTTCCTGATGATGGACTGCTTCGACACTGCGGTCGGCCTAGAACGTGAATTTGGAAATTTCTATGTCGGGAATCCGGAGTTTAGTTACTCGACCTACGCTCAGACCGCCATCAGACCAAATCTGCTGGTCGGAAACATTGAGGCGCTGTTGCACCATGTAGCGCCAAACCAGTACACGGATGCAAGCGGCGGTGCCCGACACTCACCTCGGGTCTCGGTGCGATTCAGACGGCGGTCAATCATGAACCAGGTCAGAAACGCTAGCACGACATTGGATGGTATAACAGAGGATGCTAACCAGATCGCACTGGACCGGCGTCGTAGATCTCCACTGTCTGGATGCACTATGATGTGATTTACAATATGTTAATACCAACGCATCATGACACTCTTCAGTTGTATATCAAATTACAAATATATGAATGTGCTAGCTTATAATTACAACGTTTCCATGTGCCTGATATTAAGCATCGGAAACGCCATACTCAAAACGCTTACGATTGATCTAGCCCCATAGACATCTTTATGCGCACCAAAAAAAATTGGCGACGCAGAATTCAGCTAGCCAGCTCAAAGTCATGGTACCGAAATAATAACCCGAAACTGAGCGAGGCAAAGAGGCACCCTTACATTGGAAGAGTGGAATATTGTATAGAACTGTTCTTTTTTTTTTCCTTGTGAAAATGTTACAAACCGAACAAATTCTCCAAATGCAAAAGCAGCGCGACCGATTAGTTATACTCAAATCAAAATCAAAATCAAACGAATCAGAAAACACCTGAAACAAAAAAAAAATTAATAATTCAAACCGACATTATCGCACACAGCCTCTCTATGCTTCTTCGTCCACGTTCCGCAGAAACCCGGCAACCCGTGTCATGTCAACTTCAGCAGGGTCACTCTGTACAGCCTGAACAAGGCCTTCTAGTAACGCATCGACATTTTCATCAGCCACACCGGTGCATCGCGCCACCACGCCTCGGAACTTGTCTTCCAGGTCTGAAGATCGTCCACGCAAAACTTGGGCTAGATTCTCAAGTTGGACCGCATTGCGCCGGTAGGCAGCGATGCGAGCACGGAGCACACCAATAGGAGGAACCGGTCCAACAACTTTGAGCGTGGAAGAAAAGTAGCCCTTAGTTGACTCGGCCGGAGGTGTTGCTCCGATTGTCGGTGTGATTGGAGTGTTGCCATCAACACTAGTACCAGCACTCATGCTTGCCGCGCCAATTTCGCCCAACTCAGACGCACTTTCCTCTACAATGTCAAGTCGAAATGCCCTATCAGCATCCACTTCTGCATTATCATCGTCACTCTTGCTGTCAATCGTGTCAAGATCGGCCATGGTTACGTCGCCAGTCTCATCTGTCATCACTTCGTCAGACCGAAGATTGCCATCCGCTGTAGTATTACCGTTCTCCGGCACCGTGCGCTCGCCAATCGCACCTCTCGCGGTGTTAAAGCGTGCATCTTCCTCTTTGATTGCATGCTCAAGATTTCGGTACCGCTGATGAAGCTCGTTGACGTGGTTAGACTGTTTTCGCAGTAGATCGACACGAGCACGAGATTGTGAAAGTGAGACAGTGGCCTCCCTTAGCTGGTTGTGCATTGTATCCAGAGTAGACTGCTTTGTCCGAAGCTCATCTTGAAAATCTCTGTCTAAAGATGAGAGCATTGACGACATTGCTAAATATGTTAAGACATATGTAACTAGTTCCCAAATTTAACTTACACGCTATAATATCCTTGCTCTTCTGCACAACTGCAGATGAGACCAATGGGCCGTTATTCTTAAACAGCGATGCCGGTGGAGGTTCAACAATATCCTCTGTACCAACACCGAAATCAACAGGTCTAAGACCCGCGCGATTGGGTATGCTCACATCGGCGCCAACTTCCAGTAGTTGCTGCACGATACTCTTGTTTCCAACTCTGGCAGCAATGTTGAGTGAAGTATCACCGTTTTTGTCTCTCGCGTTAACGACTTCGGACATAAATCGGCCTAGACCAACGCTATTTCTGCTACCTGCCGGGCCTCGTCGAACTATCCATTCCAATAAGCACTCCAAGTAGTATCTGCTTGCGCCAGATCGCCCTTTGATGCCTGCTGTCAATGCAATGTGGTGTAGCACTGTTCGGCCTTGATTGTCCGCTAACGTGATAGCGGGATATAACATATCAAGCAATTGTGGAAATGAGCTCTGATCGAGGTTGTTGGTTACGAGCACAGCACGCACTAACGCAGTCTCACCAGCATAGTTACCTCGCCGCGGATCCGCACCACGAGACACAAGGTCTTCAACAAGCTGAATTCGGGCCAGTGCCGCAGCCCAATGTAAGGCAGCGTGTCCAAGTTCGTCTATAGCCACGTCCACTTCAACTCTAGCTGAGGGCGACGACATTGTATTTCCAGCATTGACACTGTCAAGAACTGATAACTGTGACACCCCACTGGTCTCGTTTGTAAGAAAGATTTGAGTCATGACTTCTTTTGAATACTCGTAGTTAGGAATCTTGTTTGCATCTAAAGGCTCCAATGCAAGCTCTCTTGAATTGCCTTCGTGGTCATGTACATCATTGTCAAATGCAGCAGGATGCTCAATTATACTGTCACTGTCAACACGACTTCGTTTCCGTGGATGTAATTGTTCAGCATGCTCGTCCGCCTCATCTACATCAGTGGGAGCTTCCGAATTAAAAGAGACAAGAGACTCATGCATAGAACCTATTGCCGTTGGCATCGGGCTAGGCTTCACGTCTTGAGTAGAACCTTGTCCTTTGGAAGGCAATTTCTGAGTTGCCTTGCCCAGTGCAGTAAGAGCTGCAGCTGTGGAAGTTGAAAGTGGAGTAGCAAATACAGGAGTTTGAGCTGACATTGAAGCTGACATCGAACCGGATGGCGAAGCCAAACTGCTTTGGGCAGAAGCAACAGCATATATTTGCTTTCGACGAGCAGCTAAAGCTTGTTCTTTAGTTGGTGTATTCTCAGATTGCGGTGCCGACGGGTCAAACTCCAACAGAGGCAACAAAACATCCTCCACCAAATACTGTCTGCAAAACTGGCGACCGCGTTCAAAAGGTATCCATGTTCCCTGGTACTTTCCGTAACCGCCTTGAACTTTTTCATGCTCACCAGTATGTATTTCTTTTTCAAGGATTTTAGTTCTCCGACCTTTATCTACTCCGCCAACTTTGAGAATTTGAGTTGCATTCAGGTATGAATCCGATCGGCGACGCATAACCGCTACTCCATTAACATTCATTTCGTAAACAGGTATCCCAGAGTATACGGCCTGAAAAATCGTTAGCCTGCTATTGTAATAACAGATTAAAAAATAAACTCACAGTATAAATATTTGATACAGCAGGAGAATTAGCAATATGTAGTGGTGGAGGTGTTTCTTGAGAATGTGGAGTTGAAGTTCTTGACTCCGGGTTTGGCTGTTTCTGTGAGCCTAATAATATCGGTGTCTGTTGTGACATTGTGGATGATGCCGTTGACTGAGAAGAAGCGGCAGTAGATAGTTGGGATAATTGCTGCGAAGAAGAATTGGGCGGTAATGCGTGAATTACTGTGGAAGAGCCTAAATGTTGAGGAGGAGGAGGAGGCTGCGCGTAAGAAGTTGCGACGGATGACATCGAGGAACGCGTATCAAATAAACAAGACAAAAAAGGCGCGCGGGCCAAAACAGATAATTCTTACTGTTCTTCTAATTACCGTAAATCTCAATAGTAAAATGTGATTTCATGGGTCAAAGGACTGATTCGATTGCGGTGTGTGGGTTGAACTTGAAGGAAGAGCACAAAAGAGTGTGAGAAGCAAGTCGCGTCGCGCGCTAATCTTTGTAATGGTACTGTTTAGACGGGTTTCTATAATGTATTTATAAGTATTTATTAGCCCAAAATAAGCACAATTATGAGTGGATGCGCGTCTTGTGCTGTGTCAGTAACTGTCATCCTAAACCTCCCGTGACTATATGTACGGGTTAGGGTATTGATTGTACTGGTAGGAACTACAAGATAAGTTTAATATGCAAAAGTTAACTTCGGTTCGCGCCAGCATTTTATTCCTTGACAGCGCCGGTTGCTGAAGCTCAAAATCACCTCTACATACACAGCCTTTGAGCATAATAAAAACTCTTAAGATTTGGATATTCTGCTCAGTAATCACATCTATCAAGTCTCCATTATCAACAGGCTTATGTCACGCCTTGACGATGGGTTCGCGTGGGCGTGCAACGTTTCAAATCTTTGCCCAAAGTGATGGCGAAGAACAATTAGCAAGCATTCCTGAAATGGATCCGGAACTCATATCTCGAAGCTCATTCATTAATTCGTTTTCATGGAGCACGTCGCCTTTGGGTGATAAAGACAAATGGTCACCGACACTATTGACTTATTACCAGTTGGTTATGGTGACACCGCTGGCTGCTGTACTGGCGTATGGAGAAGATCTGACTTTGATTTTGTGAGTATCTACTGCTTTGTCTCCTTTGCACTTTACTAATAATTTACTCATCAGCAATGCCGACTTTGGGGATATTGTGGGTCTTGACTTCTGTACTTATTTTGGCCGCTCTTTTTACGAAGTATGGACTGGCAGTGAGTTTAGCGTAGAGCTAGCTGATGCCATGGCAACATGCATGTCAACAGCTAGACCTACGACTCTGGAAAACATGCTATTATTTGCGACTACGGCTGACGACCTTCTTCCGTTGCGAGAAACATATGTCACTTGGAATCTGGTCCCAGTTGCAGAACCAGATGGTTCCGTTTCTGGTGTATTAATTGCTGTCCGTGATACAAGTGAGGTGGTTTTGCACGAAAGGCGGAATGAAGTCTTGAAAGAACTGTACGATGCTACCGCTTCGGCTGAAGTACTATCTGTTTTCTTTACGGAATCTGTATCTGTACTTCGCAAACACAGTGCTGAAGACATAGCTCTATTTGGACTCTACATTTGCGAATCTCAGACATCTAGAGTTTTACAGTATAGATGCGGTTTTGGATTACAAGTAAATCCAGAAAGCATTGCATTTGACCCTAATCCAGCTTTGTTTGAGCAAGCAATCTTAGATACAGCCTCTAGTGGGGTTTACATCACAGCATCAGCAGACGGATTTCGCCAGTATATCGAATACGACCCTGCTCGAGGCTGGAGTGATGAGGTCAGTGAATTGATATTTTTGCCAATCATGCGAGACAACAATTCAGTATTTGGTGTTGCAATCATAGGATTAAATCCTCGGCGTTCTTTTGACGAGCCTTACGAGTTATTTTTGGAATTACTGAGCAGGCAGATTGCAACTGGTGTCGACAACCTCAGACATATAGAAGAAGCATCAAATAAGCTAAGCTGGGAAGTCGCGATGAGTTTACGACAGACAGAGGAACTACAGGAACAGTTAATGGAGCGTACAAAACAGTTGAAAGTTAGTGAAGGCCGATTTAGTCGCATGGCAACAATCCTGCCTGCGGGTTTATTTCTGGCGTCTGCTGAAGGAGAAATTATTTACGCCAATGAGGCGTGGTTCAAGTTGTCATCGCTTCCTCGTGATAACAATCCAACATACTGGATCAAAGCGGTTCACATGGGCGATAGAAGTCTGGTGCGCGATAGTTGGAGGCGTGTGATGCAAGGTAAAGATGAACGAATAGAGTTCCGATGGGCTCGTCGGCGTGGCGAAGCATCGACGGTTGAACGATGGTGTGATAGTGCAGTGTCAGCTGAAGTCGATGCTGATACCGGTAATATCCTGTACATCACTGGTGTTTGGAGCGATATCACCGAGCGGAAACAAGCTGAGGCCATGCAAAAGCAGCGAGCTGATGACGCTGTCGAGCGACGCAGACAGCAGGAATATTTTATAGATGCTATCTCTCACGAGCTACGGAATCCACTTAGTGCCATCATTCAAAGTGTGGATGTTGTCTGTGAGAAAGTCGAAACTGTGAAGTCGAAACTAAAAGAAATTGAGTTTGAAGAAGGTAAACAAGAGGCATTTGAACCAGAAGTTCAGGAGCTAGACGAGTGTCTCGACTGTTTACAAACTGTGCAACTTTGCACTTCTCATATGCGACAGATCATTACAGATACAATCAATTTAAGCAAGGTGGAGTCAGGGCTGTTTCCAATACATCCAATTGACTGCAGGCCAGTTGATGTCGCGCGTGAGGTTTTGAGGATGTATGAAAACGAACTGCGAAGCTTGTCGATCACGTACTCGTTTGAACTTGGAGAGAATTTCAAAGAACTAGGAATTGACACAGTTAAGATGGACCCTCGAAGAGTATCTCAAGTTCTAATCAACTTGGTGTCAAACGCAATGAAAGTCTTGGCAACTAGCGAGCAAAGGCACATTAAAATCAAACTTGATGCGTATCCGACAAAGCCGACGTTTCAGTTTCAGAACCATTCGTCGTTTTACGTGCACCAGCCACGGAGTAAGTCGGTGTATATGTCGAGTTCAACTTCGCCACCTAAACGGTCGGCGTCGCTTTCAGTCTCGTCCGGAACGTCATCCTCTTTGACGACACTTTCCGCGTTGGCCTCGATCGGTGCTACGACTGCCGCAGTCTCAGATAAGTCTGTGCCGCGAGCAACCTCGTATGCAACTTTGGCCGCTTCCTTATCTTCATCGCCATCTTCTCTCACTTTGAACACTGCTGATGCAGTAAAACAACAGCAGGAAGCCGAAAATACGGTGTACTTGATGTACTCGGTTAAGGATACTGGCTCCGGGATGGACGCAGAGCAACTGAAGACTGCGTTCCAGAAGTTTACGTCACATTTCACCCCCAGGACACATGTCAATTACGGTGGTGCCGGCCTGGGACTTCATATTTGCCGCAAGTTGGTTGAGAACCAGGGCGGTGAAATTACAGCTGAGTCGAAAACAAACGAGGGTTCCGAGTTTTTGTTTTACATCAAAGCCGTTCGGCCTGAAGGACAGGTGTCTCCATCAATGTCGAAGAAAACGCCTACAACGCCGTCAGTACCAAATTTTGAGCGTGCGGCATCGAAGAAAGTCGAAACAAAATATTTAGGCAAGACAATTCTTGTTGTTGAAGTAAGATATTGGACCATGAGTGAGGAAACATCAGCTAATCAAACAGGATAATATTGTTAATCAGAAGCTTTTGCAGCGGCAATTGCAGTCTGTCGGGTTCAAAACCATTGTTGCAAACCACGGTCAAGAAGCGGTAGATGTCGTCATGTCCGGCGCTGCGCCGGATGCCTGCGTGATGGATTGTGAAATGCCGGTCATGGACGGTGTACGGGCGGTCGAAACTATCCGTGAGCTTGAGCGGACCGGTGTTGTGTGCGGACGCTTGCCAATTATTGGTTTGTCGGCAAATGCTCGACAGGTGCACTTTGAACGGATGTCTGCGGCAGGATCTGACCGGTATCTGACGAAGCCATTCAGTTTTTCAAATTTGATCGACGTTGTGAACGAGCTGCTGGAGAAAAAAGAAAACTTCTTTTTCGAGCAAGAGGATGGTGTGGCACCTGATACCATGCCGTCGAGCTCAAACGCGAGCAGGAGGACGAGCGAGAATGAAGAATGAAAAATAACTGTAATATTTCTTTGCATTTTTGTGTTTTGTCGAATCATTTGGGACAGGGGTTGAATTAATTCTATGGGCACAATGTAGTAATTATTGTAAATTTTGTATTAACTCAAAACTTTTTTGATCATCATATTCTATACATCTATCTGCAATTTTTCATGTCAAATACAATTCGAAATCAAATAACGCCTCCGGTGTAAAACTCCCGCGTGCAAAAATAAAAAGCTGTAACTCTATGTACTTTTTAGGTGTACAACTGGAAATCCAGTCGTCTGTTACCTTCATCATGCGTGGTGTCCTTGTACGCTACAAGGTCCTCAGCGCTCATGGCCTCCATCTTGCGTGCTCTCTTCTTGTTGGCATAAGTGTACAAAGCCTTCGCCAACACAGCAACCAATGCGTTCGCGCAGGCGATTCCAATTAAAGCGGAATTACCTTTATGGTAGAATGGCTTGTCATTCTGCTGGTAAATGTTCGAGCCTGCGATTTTGCCACACTGTACGAAAATATTGTACCATGCGGCAGCAATAGCACGCCGTTCGTGATCATTTGAATTTTGAGAGACCCAAGCAATCATGATTGGATGGAAATACGGATAACCAACAATGAGTGTCAAAGGAACATATCGTGCCCAGCGTGAAGCATTGTCGGGAAGAGCGAGAAGAGCAATCAAGTTGGGGATGACCCAGATCGAGGCAACAATTGGGAACACCCATCTGATTCTGAACTTGTCCGACAGCTTACTGACGAACAGCATGCAAATGATACAAATGATGGAACCAGGAATGGTGAGCAGATTAGATTGCAGAGTGGTGAAATGCATAGCTCTGAGATTAATGGTCAAGTACTGCCTTCCTTGCAACGAGGGGATGTAGCCGAAGAAGCCGAGAAAGTAGATTGGTAAAAGGTATATGTCAAAGAGCGAAAAGAAAATAGTTCTCAAGTTGATATGAAGATGTCTGCCACGCTCCAACGCCCTAGTTTTTGAGCTATCATCGAGAATGACCTTAGCACGAAGAATTGCAGTTTCGCGAGAAGTGTAGCAACGAGAGATTTTCTTTTTGCGAATAGATGGAAGAACAAATGCCGTGCAGATGCCGATAACCGTAGTCAAGAGGCCTTCAATCAAAAACAGCCATTGCCAGTCAAACCATCCGTGAACCCCCTTCATTTGAAGGATACCAACAGCAAGCAGGGACGAGACAATATCCGTCATTGAAGACATGGACCAGATCCATGAGAAGCGGATAGCAAGCTCGTGAGATTGATAGAACGATGAGAGGTATAAGACAAGGCCAGGAATGAAGCCGCCTTCGCATACGCCAAGAAGAGCACGAGTGACTAGGAATGAGGCTCTATCTTTAATAAAAGCCTGGCAGAATGCGACGATACCCCATCCTGTCATCATAATGGGAATCCAAATTTCAGGGCCAAAGTATCGAATGACCATCTGCGAAGGGATCTCCATGACTAAGAAACAAACTAAAAAAACAGTCTGACCTAAATTGTAATCATTGGTTGTCATGTCGTTGTTAACCAAGAAATCAGTCGTCAACACGTTTGAAATGTTTGCCCGATCAAGCTCAAGGGAGAAAAACATGACACATGCCCACAGCATGACCCGCCAGTCAGTGAGTCTAAGCACACGTTTTTCTTCTGCTTTAGTCCATGCGCCTGGTCCTTCTTTTAGAAGAGCTTTCAGAATAACATCAGGATCATTGCTAGGATCTTCTTTGTCTGTATCATCGTGTCCTGCACCATGAAGATCTTCGAGGTTCAATTCATGCGAGTCATTTCTTCGCTTTTCGTCTATACTTTGTTTAGTTCCGAATCAGCGCAAAAAGGTTTGAAGATGACATACCTAAATACATTGAGTCTTGCATTTCATTGTCTGATTGAGCAGATGTTGAATCTGTAGAATAGACTGGACTTTGTGCTGATGCAGTCATAACTGTGAATATGACAAACTTGATTGAGAAGACTGAAAAAAGCGACGACTCGGTATTTATTCCAGAGCTTGTGCTTTTTAAGATTCGCTTGACTCTCTCAAATCTTGCTTTGTAATTTTTCATTCACCGGCGGGTCAATTTTCCAAGCAAGACTAAGACAGAAAAAGTTTGACAGCCCGGATTGCCCCTGGTTTACTCGAAATAGTTTAGTGCTATACTTTAAATTGCGCACGAAGCATAGGAGCTAACGTAATATAGTAATTTACTAACTTTATATAGATTAGTGTAATAACGCCATTACGATACTGTGTGAGAACATCTCGCGTCATGATTTGAACTGTCTGAGACAGGTACCGATGATGCAGATTTACGCAAAGTGACCTTGACTCGTTCTTATCGCCTATCGTGATGGCGCATCTGATATCTCTGATAATACTGTAGAATCAGATCGCATACATAATACAGTGTTTATTTAATTGTCTGGAATTAGTGGAATTACAGGCTGAATTTGGTGTATATCTAAATGCAAAAATTTAGCAAAGGCGTCTTAATTGCCGTGAAAGGCTTGACTGTGGCTTGAAGCCGCGCGGTTTTGTGCGGCGAACCAATCAGTAATCTGTCCAAACTTTACGTTTACCACTACAAACCACCGCAACAGCCAAAGGTTAGGGTATTTGTATTTTTGGTTGTGGCTTTGTTCTATTAGAGCAGGGCTCGGTCAAACATTACGAAGAGATTCAGTCCCCGGTCACGTATAATGCCAGAATCGCGTCATCTTGCACAATGCTCCTATTTTTCTGAACCAATTCTATTATATGCAGCGATCACGGGGGGTTTACTTCTACGCGGTCATTAAGTCTGTCGCATAGTAACTTGGTATGTCATTAATCGGCGATACGACCCATCAGCATATGATAAATCAGTAAACTCTTGTCATTTAACATAAATGTAACGCAATGTATCAAGAATATACCCGTCAATCCTGTTTTTCGTTTCCGTGTTTGCTTCCGCACTCTTTACAAGTTACAAACTGTCAAGTCTTACATGACAATGCATCCACCATTCGCCAAGATCTTAGCTTTGAGTCTCATATCTGACAGCACTAGCCTAGATAATGACTCAAGACAAAACACTGGAATTCTAGTTCACAGCTTTGTGATTGACTATATGAAGACTGAGACAATGTCGCCAAACTATATGCCGATGCAGCCACAGCAACATCTGTAATTATGATTCCAGACTAAATCTACTGGCCACGACCTAATACTACTCAATTACACCGTCGTGCACCTTCCATTGTTTAATACTCTTTTCTTGGCTGCACGTCGCTTGCATTTGGTGCGGGGATTAGTGTTTTGCGCTATTGCTTGAAACACTTGCCAGACAAGTACCTATACAACAACACATCATCAAGCTGGCAATGTCAGATAATTGTAGATCATGAATGCTAGTAAACGTAAATCTCAAAGAGAATAACGGCTCAGTCTTGCAAGTGAGTCTCTTGAAGGTCTGTTTGTCACAAGCCCACTATTGCTTACTGAACTATATTGACCGATTTATTTTACTGCTTTGAGCAGCATCACTTCATAATAAAGTTCAATTATCGTCGTTAATGGGACGTCTAAACTAACATTCCGATCAGGTTCAATTGACTGTTAAGTAGTTCCAAATCCAGTTATAGTTGTCACCAACAGTGCTGTACAAAACTTGATCGCGAAGGAGGCTGGAACTGGCAAGTTGATCTCAACAAAAAAGTACACAGCAAAGTATCAAAATATTAAAGCAATAGTAAGTGAGATTGCAAAGCGTACTGTAGTGGATCAATTTAAGAACTATCTTGCCCTAAAACGGTACCTCATAAAATTTCTATAAATCTTGCCCTTTTACTCAAAAAACATAACAGCAAATTCAGCATATGTAGCAACACAAACACAACACAAACCCGTTGTAATGCCAATGCAGCAGAAATATCTTAAAACTTGAATTGATTTGAAGTACAGTCTAGTAACATATATTGAGCAAAATTACAAGTCACTCTCTAATGCACTATTTAAAATCACAAATCTTTAACGAGCTGCGGAAGTATTGTTTTAATCAATAAAGTCTTTACACAATAAAATGACGATTGCTATGAAGCCGAGTATTCATATCGAAGCCGCACGTGAAAAAATGGCTTTGGGACAAGGATCAAGACTACGGCGAAACAATGAGCACGTCTAGTGCGCGCCTTTTTATTCGTTCGCTCAATAATCAATCACTCTTCCTTTGCTCAGAAGCAGTCATTTATGAGTGTCAACGCACAATGAACGGATTTTTGAGGACGCGACTGCTAGTGGCCACCCAATGTTGTCGTCAACAAGCAATTCGATGGAGCAGTCATTCTACTCCAGATGTGGGACCAAGTCAACGGAGTAAAGTTACGTTACACGCGATCCGAAACATGTATAGAAAAAAGATTCCAATTAGCGTATGTGATGTGTATTTTCGGTAAGAATGAGTGTAAGTCTGATGATTACAGGCTTTGACAGTTCATGATTTTCCTTCAGCCATGGTTGCCGATAGAGCAGGTGTTGATTTGGTTTTGGTTGGGGATTCTCTTGCGATGGTTGCACTGGGATATGAAGTATGCTTAATTAGTTGCGACTTTGCCGTATTCTACTAACATTTGTAGAGCACAAACTATCTCTCAATGGATGCAAGTAGACTTTGAACTACAAGATGTTTGGTGCTAATAAAGTTAGGAAATGCTGTATCACTGCCGTGCGGTAGCTCGAGGTTCTAAAGCTCCTTTTATAGTTGCAGATCTTCCCTTTGGGACGTATGAAGTGTCGCCGCAGCAGGCACTCGCCAGCTCAATACAGCTTGTGCGCGACGGTCATGCTGAAGCAGTCAAACTGGAAGGCGGATCGGAGATGGCAGAAACCGTCAGAGCCATCACAGTTACAGGCATACCAGTTCTTGGTCACATTGGGCTGACACCGCAGCGTAGTACGTCGCTTGGCGGGTTTAGAGTTCAAGGCAAAACGGCAGCAGAAGCTGAATCACTTGCTCAGTCGGCAAGAGACTTGCAAGATGCTGGCTGTTTTGGTGTAGTGTTGGAAGCTATGCCGGCCGAGGTTGCAGACTACGTGACAAACAGCATTACGATTCCAACTATTGGAATTGGCGCTGGATCTGGCTGTGACGGGCAGATTTTGGTTCAACTTGACATGCTTGGAAATTTTGATCGGTTCACACCTAAGTTCGTAAAGAAATACGCGAACAATTTTAGCACCAACGTGGATGCGATTGAAAACTACGTGAATGATGTTAAGAGCAAGGACTTTCCTTCTCTCGAACATACGTATCCAATGAGCGATACTGAATTGGAAAAGTTGAAAAAGTTGAAGCGTTCATAAAGCAAGGCGGGCTAATTATGGTGAAGTCATGCATAGAAATGCTGATGTAATATATTATAAATAGAAAGAATAAATTCTGGAGATACAAATTTTTGGACTTGAAATGCGCTGCGCAATCTTCGGGTCAGATGGGCCTTTAGACAAAATGCTGACCCGGTGTGGGGTGAATTGAAACTGTACTCATTACCCGACCCGAGCTTCGTGGTATGACGGCTGAAGCGGGATTGCCATACACGACCATCAATCTCCACCTGGTCCTTTTATAGTAGATTTTAAGGCGTGTAACAACTTGATCTAAAGAGCTAAACACCGGTTAAAGCCAAGTTTAACGTTTTTGCTATTCTAGTCTAAAGAATATTATTTGTTAGAGTACTGGTTGAAAGAATGAGGTTAGTACATTCTATGACTGAGACCACAGTAGCACCGAGTACTGATATTATAGTTCTCCGAAACGTCGTATCGAGACAGACGTTATGAAGCTGTAAGCTTACTGATCTAATCAGTTCAATGCATGTTCTAATATAATAGTCTGATGAGTGACTACGAAGTGACGCTTGTCAATGGAAGCATGTTAGTGACTATTTGTACGACATAAAATCCTGCTAATACATGGACAGGCAAGAGTTCTACGTTCGGTTTAAAGGTCCTGAAGAGAGTGCGCTATTTTGACGTTTTTGAAGGGAATCAAGTTAACATCATAGCTCCATTTCAAAACGGTTTGTGGAAAGTACACGTCGAACTGCCAGATCAGTATCCCTACAAATCACCTTCAATTGGATTTATGAACCGAATTTTTCACCCGAACATCGATGAATTGTACAAATCTGCCTGTACGTTTTGAGAAAAATGACTGACAAATTTTAGGAGTGGGTCAGTTTGCTTGGACGTTATCAATCAGACATGGAGTCCGATGTTCGGTATGGACATAATGAATTCAATAATTGTGGCATGAAGAAGTTAATTGTTTGACAGACATGATCAATATCTTTGAGGTGTTCTTGCCTCAGCTGTTACGCTATCCCAACCCGACTGATCCTTTGAATGGTGAGGCAGCAGCGTTGCTCATGCGAGAGCCCAAAGCTTATGACGTCAAAGTGAAAGGTACGTGGGCATGACCAGTTTTAAGACGGGAAGGTTAATGGATTAGACTATGTCAACAAGTACGCGAGTGTTGATGTGATGGAAGATGAAGACGACGAATCTTCAGCCGACGAAGAAATGAGCTCTGTTGGTAGCTATGATTCAGATGATGAACCTGCAGGGCAGATGGAGGTCTGAGTCTTAGAATCGAATATGCAAGGGCGTCAGGATGGAGTTTTTTAAGGCTTAAGTTGAGATCATTTGTATATAGGTGAGGCTTGTTTACTGCAGGGGTATGTAAATGTTCGTAAGAATCACGAGAATCAGGACTTGGAGTGAACGAAACAAGTCAAACTGTCAATGCCCTAGTTTTATTGTTTTCAGTGACACGACTTTTTAATATATGGTTATTGATTGAATTTGATTGTGAGACCATTGTTTGTGTTTTCCAACGCATGAACGTACGAAATTCCAGATTGTCTATCAATCTTAAAACTTCAGACACTTAATGTTTAATTTTGGCTGTTTCAGGTTGAAGGATTTTCAAGGTGGAGAAGATAATAGTAATCTATGATACAACAATTACTTCTATTGTGTGGTGTCAAAGTTGAGGCAGATGACACGGAATGAATAGACAAAAGCGACCCTTTGCCGTGGAAACAAACAAGGTGTAGTATTGAAGTATAGTGATTAGGTTTAGATTGCAGGCTATAGTGCCACTCTATTTTCAGTAATTACATCCACATAAACCTCGCGTACATGGTTCTCACGTACATGGTTCTCACGTACAAGGTAGTTAGTTAACGCTAACTTTACTTAGCCGAGAGTGATTATTCACTAATAAATGTTAACATATTAAACTATATTTTCATAGTAGAAATACAATGTATAATATCAAGTGTACCTTTCCTAACTGATTGTAATAGGTAAGTCAATGCCCATCATCAATGTTGAACTGGCAGCTTCAATCTCAGCTGAATGGACCTCCTGAACCGTGCCTTCATTATCAAGCACAACTCGTCATACTTTCAGTTCCAATTCCAAAGTGAAGATCTGCACGACAGCTTAATAAAAATTATGTTAGCTTATCATTGTAATAACAATAATGTCAAAGACTGGTCTCATCACATAATAGTGTCCTCTTTCATAATCTAACTGCATCCAGTTAGAAGATTATCAGCAAGACATAGCGTAATTTAACGTTCGCGCTAGTGTCCTCGTGGCCGACTCGTGGCCTCTCCTGACATGCGGCTTGTCAGTGCGTCGCCTTGATAAGGTTTAGTCTCAGCCTCATACTACCGCAGCAACTCCATGGTTAATTCGATAGCCATTACAGTACATTCCATTCCACGCTGTCTCTAATACAAATCTTTTACAAGATGCATATATTCCCCCTCTCCTTCTCCACTCTTTATTTCTATAAGACGCAGTTCTTCATATTCAATTAACTTGCATTCGTTCATACTTCATCATCGTGGTCATGGGCAATAATCCGTCTACTTCAAGAGATGTAACTCAAGAAAATCAAAGTTGGTTTGCCCTTTTGTTGTACTGTTCTTAATTAGATGAATGCTAACAGTACAGTATCTCTCCTGCAGTTTAGACTTATGGGTATAGTTGGTCGCGGTGCATTTGGAAAAGTTCGTATTGTCGAGCACGTTATGACAAAAAAGCAGTATGCTTTGAAGTATATACCAAAAAACCAAAGTACGTGCGCAGCTTCATTATATTCAATTATCAAAACAATCTCTAACAGGAAATTTAGTAATAAAAGCAGATAGTGCAAAGAACATTATCAGAGAGCGTCGCATTCTTGAGAAAATTCGTCACCCATTCATCTGCAATTTGCGATACTCCTTTCAAGACGCAGATTATCTGTACATCGTGGTAGACCTTATGACGGGAGGAGATCTCAGATTTCATCTGAGTCGAAGAACTTTCAGTGAGTCAGCAATCAGATTCTGGATTGCAGAACTAGCATGCGCATTGAATTACATCCATGACAGAGATATTGTGCACAGAGACGTTAAGCCAGAAAATATACTGCTGGATGCTGACGGTCACGTGTGTCTAGCGGACTTCAATGTCGCTTTTCATATTCGCCGCAACAATAAACCTGATAGCCCTCGAGTCAGCATGGACAACGCCACACAGTCCACTACAAATCTTTTGCACGGGCGCTCAGGAACAATGACGTATCTGCCTCCAGAAGTGTATACCGGTGAAGGATATGGCACTGCATGCGATTGGTGGTCTCTTGGCGTGGTCTTGTACGAATGCATATACTCTCGTCGTCCATTTCTTGCCACGCCCGAGGACGAGTTGATTGCCCAAATCAAACAGGCATCACCTAAATACTACTTAACCTCTCCCCCTGTCTCTTATGAAGCCGAACATGCGACGCGGTCGCTGCTTTCACCAAATCCATCCACAAGGCTTGGAGCAACAGGCATGTCGCGTTTCTTTGAAGAACATTTTTTCTCCATGTATACACTAGAAGAACTTGAAGCCAAAAGATATGGGCCAATTTTTGTCCCGTCAAAAGCACAAATGAATTTTGATGCCGCATATGAGCTTGAAGAGCTTCTGTTTGAGGACACCCCATTGGAAGTACGCGGTGGCCACAATAAGAAACGGGGATTTCCCAAACTTGATGCAAGCGCTGAACAACTGCGTGAAGCAGAAATGCACAAGGCGTTTGAAAATCTGTTTGAGGTCTTTGACTATACTGCAGTCAAAGTCACTAACAAAACTACGATTACTCCCAGGGAGTATCTCGTGCCTCATAATCGCTCTCAGCCACAGTCACGGTCACGAACTCCTGTTGCTACTGAAAAATCCACTCCTGCTGTTTTGAACAGTCGGAGCCAGCAAAAACAGTCAGCTCTAGTTGGACAAATTTCTAATGACTCGTCCTCAGCATCAATTTCATCAACATCTGACTCGGACCACGAAACACCGGCCTCGTCGCCTGCATCTTCCACATTAGATGACGCAGCTGCAACAGGGATTCAAGAGTTAAAACACATAGTCAGCTTGAACACTTCACCAATACCTCAATATTATGAGTACAAACACAGCTTGTCGCTGCCGCAATTGTCGAGTACCACGCGCCAACGTGATAATTGCCGTAATATTTCATACCCGCAGTCACGTTTAGTGAATCAAGCAGCACCTAACAAGCATCACGAATCAAGAAAACTTTTGCGGTCGGAAAGAGATCAAAGTCCTAGTGTATTTGAAAATGGCGTACTAGGAAAAGAAGGTGCAAGGACCATTGTCAGATCTTAAATGGTCAAATTTTGGTCTTATTTATTGCGTTTATAGCTCTTAGAAGGTTTTGAAACGAGTATTTTAATGGAAAACAGTTCATTTAAAGTCATCAAGACCGTAGTTTAACGAAATCGGAATGTTCCGTAACGTACAAACCTTGAATCATCAAACAAAATTAGTCACGTGACCATTTGCATCCGGCTCTCTGCTTGAAATTGTTAAATTGACTGGGCCGTACTACGTATTAATAATTTCAATAAATTAACGACCGGTAAAAAGGCTCAAGTGTACGGTTTAGAATAATATAGATACTTTATATCATATCCATTTTTGTTGGATTTTTTATAGGCATCTATTTAGTATCGATCTTGGTAATTATTCTGTCCACTTCAAGTGATCTCTAAAGTTTCATGCTGACAACAAGAGAAGTAGTTCACGGCACAATATATTAAAGATCTTACCAAAGGCAGCTCAAGCAGGGCTTACAAGAGGGAACTTACTTTGTTGACCATAAGTCTTGACTTCGAAAAGTGTTGGCTAAAAATGTATGATGATAAAGCGTTGTGTCGGTATTTGCGCGAGCTTCCATATACAAAGAACTACGTTTACTCCAAAGAAGTCCAACGATCTTTACTTCGTGTATTGTTTAAGTCTATTTCAGCAAATGGAAAGTATCTCTCATATTACTTTCCTCGCGGACCTCCAGCAACTAATGAGGAGTGGAAGATGGACAACGACGACGATGATCCAAGTCACCCTGGAAGGCCTTGTATGCACCAGTTTAAGAAAGGTGAACCTACCTATAGGTGCCAGTATGTGTTGAATAGTGTAAGTATGTGACCGAATTGACCATGGGTAGGGAATGTGGATTAGACGATACCTGCGTTCTATGTTACCAGTGTTACAACGCGTCAGATCATATTGGCCATCTTGTTACAGTTTCCATATCACAGAAAGATTCCGGTGGAGTGTGTGATTGTGGAGATCCTGAAGCATGGGTGCGGGAAGTCAACTGCAAATACTATTCAACAACACCACCTCCACCACAGGAATTGCCTGACGATCTCGTGGAATGTATCCAGGGTACAATAGCACGGTGTTTAGATTATATTCTCGATATTTTCAGCTGCTCGCCGCAAAGTCACCAGGATTGCAAGTACGAAGAAATGATTATCCAAGATTTAGCGACTGCCTCACTCGATTCGAAAGTGTATGGAGGTGCACCAGGAGAAGCTGATAGACACAATGGGCAATTCTCATTGGTTTTATGGAACGATGAGAAGCATTCATATGCGGATGTAATTCAGATTATTGCGCGTGCCACAAAACGGAGGGAAGAGTACGGACGGTTTATTGCCGAGGAAGTAGACTCTATTGGGCGCAAAACTGTCAGTACTTCGTCGTCTCTGCCGGATCTCATTCTTGCTAGAGGGATCATCGAGAGCATTCAACTTGCAGCAAGTATCCGATCTATGAGGGATACTTTCAGAGAAGAAATGTGTGGTACTCTGCTGTACTTTTTGAATGATCTGGCCTCATCCTCTCTGGTTGGACATCATTTCGTGCTTCGTGATTTAATTTGTGAAACATTATGTCAGCCTTGGAGAGTTGGCTCATCTGCTACGAAAATAAAGCAGCCTCTGTTCCAGTTGTCAGGGCCGTTTGAAGACTCTGACGATGAGTTGAACATGGGCACAGCGACAATAGGAACCATAACTAGCGTCGCGGCCGACGAACTGTCTAATATAGCCAACATGAGCGACTCTGACAGCACGTCTGCACCAGCTGTTACTGCTCCATCTTATTGGCTTGCCAGGTCAGAACCTGAATCACCGTCGACGTCCAAGGCAAAAGAGAATCGTCGTTTACGGTTAGATTACTTGATGCTTTTTGACCTTAGATTCTGGAAGCAAGCTCGCCATTCTCTTAAAGACTTATTTATGTCTACGATGATTTCAAACTTGGATTATAAGTCGACAATGGGTATGCATTTTGCGGAAGTGTATCCAGAACTGGTAGAGCAATTCATGTTGGCTGACCGGGAACCGGATTGCTCAATGATGGTGCTGAGCACACAATTGTTCACATGCCCAACCATTGCGACAGAAATTGTGAAGAAGCGTTTTTCGTCGTTCTTAGCAATAATTTATACTTATCTCACAAAAGGTCGAGTTGGGCCGCCAAGCTCGGTGGATTTGACACTTCCTATCATGCCAGACCGACGAACATTGAAGAATCGAAGGCTACAACCAGTTTTTACGAATCTGGACCATATCATTAGTCGTAATGTTGTGAAGCAACGCGTTTCCTGCGACGAGAGCCATATACACCAGCTTGCAGATATTCTTCTACTATTTGAAGGATGCGCACCATTTCGTCGACAAATAAATGAGCATGTTGAGTATGAGTCAACTGAGTGGGTCTCGTTTTTCGGATTTATTGCCCCTATTATCAAGCTCGGACGAACGGTTGCCAAAGGCAGTCTGCAAGGTCCGCAGGCCACGACACACAGATCTATTCGGTTGGTAGCTCGTATGTGTACAGCGTGGTCGATGGGATATATGCAAGACCGATTTCCTCACTCTGAGATCATGGATGAGCCACATTTTCATCCTGTCACTTGTGTCGATATGAGTTTAGTGACATATCCTGTTGTTTTATTTTTAGTTGAGTTTTACATGCTTAGTATTCACCACCCACTACACGGATTCTTGACATGGTTGGTAGAATTTGGCCGCATCGAATCTCCTCAACAGTTACAATCTTTACTTACTTTCTCAAGTAAAGATCCTCCAGACACCAAACATGCAGTGATTTATGGACCGGAGGATATGTTGATGGTCATGCTTGATTATCCTCTTCGCACATTAGTTCTGATAGCACAGGTTCGCGTGGGGCTTTGGGTGCGAAATGGATACACTTTGCGCACCCACGAAGTTCATTACCGGAATATGTCAATGCGTGATAGCGCTTATGCTCGCGACATTTTTGGAGTTCAAGTAATGCTTGCCACGTGTACTCCTTCACGGGTCATGTTGACTCTTGTTGAGCGATGGAGTCTTATGTCTTGGCTATGTGGTGACATTAAGCATACATCATTTGATGAAACTAAGCTGTTATACATTCTTGAAGAATTTTTGCACGGCATGATTGTGTTGTTGTGTGAGCGGAAGCGATTGCTTGGAAATGATTATTCGACAACTAAGGAGACTTTAATTGAACGCGAAATTATTCAAGTGCTTTGCCTGGGTCCGATTTCGTTCTCAGAACTTGGGAAGAGAATGCCGGAAGATTTATGGACGGACGAGAAGTTTGAGCCTATTCTGCGGCGCGTCACGAATTTCAGAGCGCCGGAAGGCATCAACGATTTTGGCACTTATGAGCTTAAGTCCGAGTATTTTGCAAAAGTCGATCCATACTTTTTTCATTACACTTCCACTCTATGGGATTCTGCGGAGACTGCTTTGAAGAAGTCGATCAGCGCCAAAACAAACACCCCAGTTGAAGAAGTTGTGATTGAACCGAGATTGGAGCCGATCAATAGTGGTCCGTTCACCAGGTTAGGATGGATTTTGGGCACAGCCGAGTTTGCACAGATGATATATGTTACTTTATGCAATGTTGCGTTCATGAGACTATCGAATACATCGTCGTTGCCGGAGTCGCTGTTGAACCTAACACTTTATCTTTGTCATGTCGCTGTACTTGAGGATCGAATAGTTCAGTTTGATCCAGAGCGAAATTTACCGTCTTTCAGTTATAATGCATGCAGTGTTGCATCTTACAAGGTTGGCCCAAAAGACGGAGAATATCAAACAATTTTGGAAGTACTGCTTTATATTCGAGACAACGCTCAGTTTTCTGCGCTCAAGCCTACTGTCAAGAGAATTGTAACTCTGATTCAGGAAAATGAGCCGGATGCTTACTTGACTGGAGTTTCCAGTGTCGAGGTTCAGATGGACGAGACTCCAGCGGATGAACTCCTTATTGTGGATGACGGCGAGACATCTGCCGAAAAGAAGAAGCGTGCAGCGAAGGAGAGGCAGGCGAAAATTATCGCTGAGTTCCAGAAGCAGCAGTTGAAGTTTGCGGAGCAGAACAAGGGTAATATTGAAGAAGAGGATGACTATGACGAGGACGAGATGATAGTGGATGAGGACGAGAATGATGTAGATAAATCGTGGAAGTATCCAAACGAGGCATGCATTCTTTGTCGGAAGCCTGCGACCGAAAACGAGATTTTTGGAACCATCGGTTTCATTACGGAGTCTACGTTGTTTAGACAAACTCCTTTTGAATCGTCAAAACTCACTGTGGAAGCAGTATGTTCTGTGCCGGACTTGGATCGGCCGGAGCACGTTGAAGATTACAACGCATCTGAGAATGTGGCCGAAGAGGGCTCGCCATTTGATGTTGGTTTTCCAAATTCATCTGTCAGAAAGGAGCCTGTTGCTGTTAGCTGCGGGCACATTATGCATTTATCCTGTTACGAGGACTACAAAGAATCTATCAAATCTCGGCAGCGGCAACACGTCACCAGAAATCCTCCAGAGAACATTGAAAAAGGCGAATTTTTGTGTCCGTTGTGTCGGTCGCTTAACAACGTTTTTTTGCCTCTCATTTTTAAGCCGGTTGAAAAAACTTTTGACAAAGTGCTTTCTACAAATGTAGAGTTTTTAGATTGGATAGCTGACGATGCTTGGAACACAATCACACAGATGCAAATGTGTACGGATGAGTGGAACGATCAGAAGTCGCCTCCATCAAGCGACTTTGTACGCCAGAATGTTGAGAATGTAACAGAGTGCACTGTCGCGCCGTTTTATCGCCGTCACCTGAACGAAGTCGCTGCACCTAGCTGGCTCGGTATGAGCTTGTCCATGCTAGCGGGAAGTTCTGAAGAACGAAGAGCCGCCATTTGTGCCGACGATCTGAGCAATGTTTACAACAGCAGTTTGAAGGTTCTTGCACAAGTGTCGCGAGCTCAAAGCAGTGTTTTGCCTGCGCAGGATACACAGTCTATTGAGAGCCTGCTCAAGGTGTATGGCGCATCTATTTCGGCAGCGGAGATTGCTTTGCGTGGCGCAAATAAGACCGAGATTGGCTCAGGTGCTGGTTTTACTGTTATGGACCAAATCTCGCAACGCACACTGTCATTTTTAAGAATTTTGCGTGCATCATCGATCGCAGTCAATGCTTTTGTGGGAAACGGTAGAGAGGAAAAACTGAATTCCACGCCGTACCGTAAGATTGTGTATCAGCAAGTTGGCAAGCTTTTTTTCGGACAAGAGTGCATGTATGACAAGAACATGGTGACATGTCCCGATATCGTTCAGCCTTTGTTGCGCGAGGATATTTTTAGTTTTTTAGCTGAGGCCTCTGTGAGTACTGTTCCTGTGATGAACGCCGAACTGCACAATATAATGGTTCTGTGTTACATTGCACAGGTCGTCAAAGTTATGTATGTTGTTGGAGATGAACTGCAGAAGCAGGCTCAGTGGGTTAATCTCCCTGAAGTTCAAGCTTTAGGTGATCGAAAGGCGGTGGATACTGATACACTGTATAAGTTGAAGACCTTTATGCGAGCGATCTTATTGCAGTGCGGTCATGATTCTACTAGATCAGATCAACTTGCAGCATATCCTGGTGCAGCTCTATACCAGCTAATCGCCAGGTTCACTTTACCATTCCTGCGAAAGTGTGCTCTTTTGATCCGTATTGAAGGTGCGGTCGGATACGATGAGTCGGCTTCCGTGATGAACAAAGTTGGCGAGACAGAAACCGCTCGACTGCTGGCGATGCTGAAGCTTCCAAATATTGAGGACATGGTTGTCAATTTCACCGATACAAGGAACAAGCCATTGCTGGAAGTAATTTCGCGATGGTGTCGGCATTTGGACATGACGCTCAAGCGACCGTGGATGACAAATCTCAACATTTCATTAGAGTTTCCCGCCCCGTTGAACTTACTGAAATTGCCTCGGCGATTGCATGTTTTTTTTCAGGAGATTGATCAACTGAAATGTGCAAAGTGCAACAAGTTGCCTGAGAATCCAGCTATTTGCTTATTTTGCGGGACGCTAGTGTGTTGTCAGGACTACTGCTGTGTGGAAGACGGTAGAACTGGAGAGTGCAATCAGCATATGAAGGAGTAAGTGACATTCGAGTTTATGAGAAGAATGTGTTAACGGGAACAGATGCGCAGGACATGTTGGTATTTATTTGCTCATAACAAAGTGCACGATTTTGTTCCTTAAAGACAAGCAAGGTAGCTTTGTGGTTGCGCCGTATTTGGATGTTCATGGTGAAGTCGATTTTTCTCTAAAGTGAGTTGTCTATTTTGTGTCTGCTAATAAGACTAATAAAGTTCAGGCGCGGACGTCCGTTATATCTTAGTCAAAAGCGATATGACAGTTTGATTCGCAATCATTGGTTGGAGAACAGCATTGGTAGCCAAATTGCTCGCAGAATCGAAGCGGTTGTTGACAATGGAGGATGGGAAGGGATGTAAACAATAATTTATGACCAATTGGTAGTTTATAGCAAGGGTTTGTTTATCATTTGGTGCGTTAATTGTTGATGGCGTATCATTAGTTCATGCACATATCTATGCAAGTTATATTATGGATCTACCAAAACTACATTAAACTATTTTGAGATTTTAGTCTCGTCTACTTTGTCCGCTACAGCGTCTACGCTAGCGGCGGCAGCTTTTTCCGCCTCGCGCTTCTTCTTTGCTTCCATAGCCTCAAGGTACTTTGATCCCAACACTTTTTCCTTCTTCTTTGTAGACTTTGCGACGACTGGTGGTGGGTACGCCTTGAGCTCGAGTTCTTTGAATGACGTATCGGCTAAGAATTCGGCGCGTATTGGGGCCAGCAATTGGTTGATTGCGTCGGCAAGACCTTGTTTTAAATCTTGAGGCGACAACTATGCGGGTCAGCTAATAACTTCTAAAACTGTAAATTTCCAACCTTTTCACCGGCGTAGTCCTCTTTAAGCTGATCTATAGTGCTATACTCGAGCGGGCCGCCCCATTTCTCATCACGGTTAATTTTAAAGCTACCTGACTTTTCGATAAAGACCGACTCGCCGTCGACAACAGTTGTGCCGAGTTTTGAAATTGGCAAGATGACGTACTCGACGAACGCAATCAAGCCATTTTCTTCCACCACACCAGGGGCACAAAACGCACTTGCGACTTTCTTCTTTACGGTTTTCTCATCGTCAAGCAGGTCAATTTTCGAGTTCGGGTCGGAAGATGACATTTTGCCGCCTTGGGTGAGGCCAGGCACCATTGGGTTCATCAAATGTGCTCGCTTCTTGTATCCCAGCTGTGGTAAATACTCTTCTGCCAAAACAAAAATCTTGCGCTGATCGACACCTCCGAACTGTGCGTCAACATCAAGATGCTGCTCGTCCAGGGCTTGCATGAGAGGGTAGATCAGACCGCTGAGAAGCGGGCTCTCGACCTGCTTGACGACGTCAGCACCAGCACGTCGCGCATCGTTTTGTGTCACGAGAGAAGACAGACGGAAAATGTCCATTGTGTATTTTTCCGAGAGCTGGTAGGAAGAGCCAATGACAAAATCAAGCTTGTCGATTGGAACACCGATGGAAGTGAGAATTGACTTGACTATTCGCTCGTAGTACTTTGCTCTGTAAGCCACAAGGTCTAAAGGTGCTTTCATGTTGTCGAGAAACGCGTGGAGATCAGCCAACAAGATCTTGACATGACAGCCTGTTTGCAAGAAATGTGCAAGCTTTGTCATTGGGACAAAGTATCCACAATGAGGACGACCGGTGGGAGCAGTACCTGAAATGAAGTCAACGACCTGTTTTCTGCGCCAGCAATTGTTCGTAACAAACCCCAGTAGATCTGTAATGGACGTTTTTGAACTTCAATTACATCTTTGATAATTTGTCCATTGAGAACTTCTTGCAAGTTTTGTGTGATGAGACTAACTGGGTCCATTATTCAATATCCGCCTAAATCACTAGTTATACAGGAAGAATATTGGATGTTCAGACTTGTCGTACCTTACGTGAACAGTGTACAATGTAGTGCAAATTGAAGATAGTCAGTTTCTTCTGCGCTCAAAACTAAGTTGGCAAGGCAAAGCTTGAAGAGTCAGGGGTATTACGTATATCTCAGCATCGTTGCGAAGTATTCAGTACGGGAATTTTATTAGATGGGATCACACACTTCTAAATATCATTAAAAATATCACGAGGAATTTGTCAAATACGTTTAAGAATCAAAATTTTCAAAGTGCTAGTTGGGTTAAGTCAATAAAATGGAGGAAGCACCACCATATGATCCATCAGTAGCAGATCGTGCTGAGCCATTCTATGTGCGATACTACTCTGGTCACGCTGGAAAATTTGGCCATGAATTTTTAGGTCAGTAAATGTATGAGAGACAGGTTTAGAGTGTGAGACTGAAGATGCTTAGAATTTGATTTTCGAGTACAAGGTGATGGGGAAAGTGCGATTGCTCGATATGCGAACAACTCAAACTACAGAAACGACTCTTTGATTCGAAAAGAAAGTGGGTGAATTAGTCTAGAATTTGATGAGGTATGGGCTTACAAGGTTTAGTGTGTGTTAGTGCACTTGTCGTACAGCAATTGAAGAAGATTATCATGGATTGTGAGATCATGAAGTACGTTTAATTGAAACAGGGTCAAGCAAAGACACTAACTGTTGTTAAAGAGAAGACGATGCAAAATGGCCAGAAAAAAATAAAGAAGGAAAACAAGAGTTAGAAATTCGACTGGGTCAAGAACATATTTCATTTGAGGTAGAACTGAATACTTTTTGCATAAAGGCTTGTTAACCGTATTTCAGACGTCAAAAATCGGCTCATTAAATGATGTACAATCTAGTGATGATCCTGAAGGCTTACGAGTATTTTACTACCTTGTTCAAGACTTAAAAGCGCTTATATTTTCATTAATTGGACTTCATTTCAAGGTATTTATCTGTTATAAGATGAGAATCTAAATTACTAATGGGGTTTTTAGATAAAACCTATTTAGATAAAAATTTTATCTTTTAAGAGGAATTAAATGTACGATATATGATTAATAGAGCCTTTTGCATTGAAGTCGACTGTACTTAATTAAATACAGACTATGACCAGTTCAGAACTCACTCTTTTATATGAAACTTATATACTGTAAAATATATAAGTCGTAATGCTTGACATTACAAATATTTCGTTCAATCATTTTCAAGCAATAACCTCGTTCGAATATGAGTGTAACTCGATGTCGCACAGAACACAATGGTCCCTGGCATATGTGCAAGCTAATGGTTCGAGTATAAAATATTGGCGTCATATCAAAGGTGGTTTAAAGTTTTAGTTCTTGATGTCAGGCAGCAGAACAGAATATAGTAGCTTATCTGAACTTTAAAACCTCTTCGCATTTGAAACTCATAAAACATTTCACTTCAGACCCCCGGGTCGATCAACTACAAATTCAACTTTCTTCTTCATTTTCATTCTTCTTTTCTTATTCACGCGATTTATAGTCACAGTTGAAGAATGACAGATTCAACAACTTCACTGGTTGGGGTCACTTCAACCTTGTCATCAGCTATAACAACATTCACATCTTATTCTACAACTTCAACCTCATCATCCTCATCTTCTTCAACTGCACCACCTTCACTTGGTCAGATAGATGGCCCAGGTGGTACTGCTCAAGGCAGTTATGGCCAATCAATTTCAACTTTTGTCTCCTCTCTTACAGCGTCCCTTATTGTATTCGGAGTTGAAGTATGGCTATTTGTCGCAATCCGCAAACGCATTCGCAGAGTGTATGAACCGAAGACGTATGCGGTTCCGAAAAGGTACCTTTGATCTTAAAAATGGCAACCAGTATTCTAATTCAGTACTAGATTCCAAGTACCGCCTACAGGTCGGGGCCTGATTGACTGGATTATCCCAACCCTGTTCATGTCAGAATCTGACTTCATCAAGAAGTGCGGTCTTGATGCCTACTTTTTTATGCGATACCTGACAATGCTAATTTTTATTTTCTTCACTGCTTCACTTGTGGTCATGCCAATTTTGCTGCCCATAAATGGTGCAGATACAAGGTCAGGTACAGCAACTGGATTAGACAGACTTGCTTGGGTCAACATCGGTGCCACAGACACAGACCGTTATTGGGCACATCTTATTCTTGCAGTTATATTTATAGTGTTTCTTTGCGCTGTTTTCCATCACGAAATGGCAACATACGTTCGCATGCGTCAAACATACTTGATTTCTCCACAGCATCGTCTTCGTGCAAGTGCTACCACGGTATTGATCCGGGCGGTACAAGAAAATCTTCTTGACGAAGATAAGATTCGAGCGGTTTTCAACGTGTATCCTGGAGGCGTGCGGAATGTTTGGTTCAACAGAAATATGCAAGAACTTACCAACAAGACCACTGAGCGAGATAACATTACGCGCAAGCTGGAGGCTGCCGAAACAAAACTAATTCAAAAAGCTTACAAGCAGCACAAAAAGAACTTAGCGAAATCACGGCAGTCAAATCTTGAAGCAAGTGACAGCAGTGAGCCTTTAGAAGATCGTCCGGTTTGGAGCAAGTATTTGAAGGAAAAAGAACGTCCAAAACATCGACCCGGTCTCTTCGCTCTTCCTGGATTTGTGAAAAAGGTCGATACTATTGAATGGTGTCGATCGAAACTGAACGAATTGAACGTTCAAATTGTTGAAATGCAACAGGACGAAGAACGTCATCCTCTTATGAATTCTGTTTTTATCCAGTTCAACAACCAGCTTGCTGCTCATATGGCTTGCCAGTCGTTAGCGAGTGACCAACCACAGTACATGGTACCTCGACTGGTTGAGATTAACCCTACAGATATTATCTGGGGCAACATGCGTATCAAATGGTGGGAGGCTTTACTCCGAAAGGGCGTGACGCTCTTGGCCACAGGCGGTCTTATTATTGGCTGGGCTTTTCCAGTAGCTTTTGTTGGTATTGTTTCTCAGCTCAGTTACCTGACAAACGCTCTACCGTTCCTCGATTTTATCAACGGCTGGTCTGCATCAGTCAGAGGTATCATTGCCGGTATTCTGCCACCCGCAGCTCTTTCTGGTCTTATGGCTCTCCTTCCTGTGGTATTAAGAGGTACGTATTAATCCTGCTTATAAAAACGACGCTGACATTATTATCCAGTTTTTGCACAGTTGAGTGGCTCGTCGACTGGCGTTCAAACCGAAATGACGGTGCAAGCATCTTATTTCAGTTTCCTATTCGTACAGGTCTTCTTGGTCATCACTATTGCCTCATCCATCACAACTGTTATTCAACAATTAACCCAAGATCCGACTTCAATCCCAGCATTACTTGCATCCAACTTGCCTAAAGCTTCAAACTTTTTCTTTTCGTATCTCATCTTGCAAGGTTTAGCAGTCAGTGCCGGTGCATTGTTACGTGTCGGACCTTTGCTTCAAGCTAAAGTTCTAGGCCCTATTTTGGATTTCACTGCGCGACAGAAATTTCAGCGTGTGACACATCTGGTTCCAGTGCAGTGGGGTACATTTTATCCAATTTACACTAACCTTGGTGCCATCGGCATTGTTTACACTATCATTTCGCCTTTGATCATGCCTATGTGTCTTATAACGTTTTCACTTTTCTACATTGCATATAGATATGAGTTTATTTACTGCACATACAATCCTGTGGATTCTTCTGGTTTGTTCTTCCATCGCGCGATCAATCAACTATTCACCGGAATTTACGTGATGGAACTTTGTCTTGTTGGCTTGTTTTTCCTCGTTCGAGACGAAGATCTTAACTCGGCATGCACTCCGCAAGGCATCATCATGATCGTTGTCTTTTGCGCTACGGCCGCGTATCAGTTTGTACTCAACCAATCGTTTGGCCCGATGTTCACATACTTGCCGGTCGTCTTGGAAGGTCGAGCAAGATCAGCCATGAAGCACTGGAGATCTCACAACGAGAGCCCACTCTTGGCCAGCTCAGCTAATTCAGTCAAGAATTACTCTGCAGTAGATTTAGAACATGCGGAATCGCGACGAGACATGAAAAAGCCTATGTCGGACAGTCGGTTCGACGGTGTTGAAATGCAAAGCCAAATCAGTTTACCACATTACGACGAGGATCATTATGTTGAAATGTCCAACTCTCCAGTGTTACAGTCGCCACTAGCGCAGTTGCTGACTGCATTCAAGAAACCGATTGCTACCACGATGAACACAACAACGGGCCAGATGGTCGGAAACGTGGGTTCGAGTGTCGGTGCCAGGTTGGGTAACACTGCCGACAGACTTGGTATCAGCAAGCCTCTTGGACATATCACAGATTTCATTTACACTGGGAAAGACTCAGAAGCGTACAAGGCCGAGATTGCGAGAAATTTGAACGACGCAATGCTGTTGGAAGGTGTGGCAGAAGATCTTGAAGATCTGACGAAAGATGAGCGCGAGTTTTTGGTAAATCGAGCATTCAAGCACGAGTCCCTGAGAGCGAAGATCCCAGTGGTATGGATTCCTCATGACGACCTTGGAATTGCAGATGATGAAATTCAAACGACTATAGAAAGATTTCCAAATGTGCGCATCTCGAGTGAAAATGCTTCATTGAATAACAGAGGAAAGGTGATTTTTGGCGGTAGACCGCCAGATTATGATATTAAGAGTAAGATTGCATTGTAGTCGAGGTAGAAGATATTGGAGTTTGGGAACATTAACTTAGTCATGACACTTCACGATTAATAGAAAGCTGTTAGAATTTATATCGTTTAGAAGCTATATAGGCTGTTATTACTTTCATCTAGCGATGAGTGTCTGCAGCAGCAGCAACCAAGTGCTCCAATTTCGCCAGCGATGCACGCAGTGACATCCCGTGCCGTTCACCGTTATCTTCCAAAAACTTCTCTATCTTGAGTCGATGGCGTTTTAGTATTTCGGTGAGAGGGAATGCCACAGATGCATCATTTGCTTCGTTCTTCTCAAGGTTCAGACTTGCGTCTGTCGAGTTCAAAAGTAACTCAAACAGCGGTTCCCAGATTGATTTGTTCCAGTACCGTCTAAAGCTACGCGACAATCTGTAATGCCTTTGTCGACCATTCTGAGTGCTCTCGGAAACGGTTTCAATGTACGCCCCAAAAAGCATCATGTGAATAGTTGCCGCCAAACCGTGGTAGTCGACTTGAAAAGTCCACGGACGGCGTTCTCGCATTTCGCCACAGTCTTGAAAATTGGCCTTCCAGTCCGTAATGAACTGTACACCTAGTTTATGGTTGAACGCCGTGACATCAATAGCCCTGCCGAAATCAATCAGCAAGATACCTTTGGCAGACCAACCGTGCTCTCCTTTAGAACAGTAGGCTTGGCTGATAAAATCATTCTTTGAGTCGCGCATTGAAAGTGTAGCTATAGATTTGCATTGTCTTTCCGGAAGGATTCTAATCATGCAATTATCCGGTTTCAAATCGCCGTGTAAGATACCAATAGTATGCAACGCTTCAATGGTTCGCAAAAGCTCAACTGTGAAAAACATGACGAGACACTCATCCAGTCCCGGTACAGGCGTTGAATTAATGTTCTTTCTCTTTACAAGATTAACAACATCAAGAATTGTACCTTGGTCTATATAATCCAGTACCAGACATGATATGTTGGCATACATTTGCAGTTCCTTAGCATGTATTATGGATCGTAATGCCCTTCGACGAAGATCCTGTGACAATAAAGAACTGTTCTGAAGGCGTACTTCAATTTCTTTCAAGATGTAGAACTCCCACGCGCTAGGTGGCTCTTGCATTTTCATTGCTCTAAATGGCCGCACATTTTGTAAAAGCAAGTCTTCTTCGTTTGAAAGAATACCTTCAAACAAATACACAGGTGCGAAAGCGCCTTTGCCAAGTTCACGTCTGAGCTTGTACTCACCATCGCTCAACTGAAGCACAACATTCGGGGCATATATTCCGTCTGGCCTACCTTTACTATAACGCTTAAGTTTATCAAGATCTTCAAGTTTTTGCTTCTTCTTGTCGAAGTAGTTGTTAAAGCATGTTGTAACCGACTGTACGCTATCTAGTACTGCTTTCTGTACACTGCTGGACATTGGATTCACAAGTACATCTGAAACCACTGGCTCACGATCCCATATAGTAATATCGCAGCCCTGTGTAGAAGCTTTTTGAGTAGAACCAGATAAACCCACAGTTGCGTCGCGCTCACTCGTTGGTAAACTCGAATGCCTGACAAACATAGTAGATTTCACGCCATCATCAGATCGGGACTGGGCGACTTTAGTAACTGTTGCTCTGGCCGTCTCCACAGTCGGACCCATTGTTTCCATTGGGTGTCCTTTCTTAATATTACATCGTTGCATTATAATAAATGCCTTAGATTTGGCACAGATTTGGGGACTCTAACCGTGGACTGAAGGTTATACGAGCAGCGAGGAGATGAGGTAGTTTCATAGTCGCGACTTTTGTTTTGATTCATATGAGCTGCAATTCACGCGTCTGTCGCACAAAAGTTAAGTTGCGTAGCAGCCACCGAGTTGCCACGACGGCTGTTAACCAATACTCCATCAAGACTGACTGTACCAAAGAATTATTACATGTAAACTTATGCGTGCATTTTTGTTACTGTTTAACAACTGTCTAACCAACAATTGGTTAACATAATACCCATTTCAATTGCCATTGCGTCTTTACTGTCTCTTTGCCTTTTATTGCTTTGTGTGAGCTCATGTGGGGTTAATCGACTGAACTCCCAATTTTACATTCCGTCACGGGTGCTTGACGTGCGACGTCTAGGACCAGTTCTTATGTATTTTATTGGCATCATACTCAAAGTTGTCCTGTAGGCCAAGCTCTACAATTCTTATGCTATCTATATCCTTAACTACTGTCATTGAAATCACTGTGCTCATTCTCACTGTCACTGTGTTCCTCCTCCTCATCGCCATCATCACTACTGCTGTCGCTGTCATCATCATCATCGTCATCATCATCGTCTTCATCATCGTCTTCATCATCGTCTTCATCATCGTCTTCATCGCTGCTATCAGAAACACCTCGGGTTTCAATAGCATCTTGATCGCATTTAAGAGGCTGATTAAACATACTGTAAACTTCATCTGTAGCTGCTCTGGTATTTATTGTCATTGTAGGTGAAGCCGGTCGCCGTCGTGTTTGGTCAGGTGAATCTGTGACCTACGTCAATAAAGTAACAGTAGCATTTTAAGCAGATAAATACCTTTCAGTAAAACAGTCTCAGTCATCGCATGTCTCGGAGTCGGTTCTAGACTTTCTACAGGTATGGACTGTAAGATCTGGCGCCGGGCACTGAGCGGTGTACGCTCAACATTTGCCATACTGGTACGACGAGTCGAAGACGATGCAACAGCCGGCGACGGGGTAGCAACCGATAGAGCAGGTCGATCTAACAAACCTCGTGCCTGAGCTCTCAGCTCTTCGAATGACATTTCTTCATCTGCCCCTTCAGGATACACGACAGCCAAGTTAACGACAAATTTCTCTTCTTTCTTTGCTTTTCCAGGTTGCTGCTGCGGAAGTAACGGTATCTTGAATTGTGGCAGTGTAGTTGGAGTCGCTGTCGTAGTCGAATCGCGAAAAACTGTAAGCTTCTCCACTGTTGACGGCGCTCCAACCTGTCCCATTCGCATGGTCTCACCGGCGATCGGCCTAGATTCCATTTTGTTCTCTTTTCTTCTCTCTGCTATACTTCCAATGTTGTCCCATCCACCAGCTTTATCAATATCATCACCAGCTGCTCCATCAGGATCAGAAAAAATAGTTAACTTCTGCCTAGGCCGCGACGTTTCTATCTGGAACGGATTCGGCGACCGCGCTCGCTCCTGTTCTTGAAAGATACCGTCACTTTCTCTGATTGTATATGCTTTTGTAGCGAGCGCTGGTCGTACGACTGGTATTACCGGCGAGCTAGGCTCATTTGGATCCGCAGGGTTGTGTTCAAGTCTTTCTAAGAATTCGGCATACCGTCTGCGAAGTCGTCCTAACGGCCTTGCCTCAGCTTCAATTCCAAGCTGAAAGAGCTCATTTGCTTGTTGTTTTCTGCCGACAGACTCCAAGTAGTGAGCGTATTCTTCATAGACGGTTGCGAGCTGAGAACCAATATTGTGTTGCATCATAAATGAGAACACTTCTCGCGGAGAGTCGTTGTAACGAATATATTCGAGCCAAATGCGTACGTATCGAGGATCGTTTAAATAGTGTACTGTGTTTTGAAATTGTGTAGTACATCTCTCCAATAATGAAATTAAACCACTCTCAATGCTTGCTCCTTGTGGATAAGTTTCATGGACCCATTTAAGATACTCAAGCCAAACTTCAAGAGGATCGTCCGACTCTTCTGATTCTAATAATTTACTTTCAAATTCCTCCCGCGCGTAAGAATGCCGGTCTCGAGGTGCATTCATAGTCGCAGGATTAAACGCCTTTGCCAATGCTGCGGCAGAACGACCTTCATGCATCGGTTGGATGTTCTCCTTTTGATGCTCAAACATGTCAAACGATACTATTGATGAATCCATGGTTTAAGCCTTTGTTTCTTTATTAGAAAAACAGAGTGGTTTTGCTGGATGGCAACGCAAACACGAGAGCTTTCGCGTGTGCGGCGTTTCGCGACGGTGTAAATAATGGCGTTGTTATGACAACTGGTTAAAGTCACGTGATACTCATCGGTACCAGACAAAAATTCTAATATCTTGTGTTCAGTTGTAGCTGTGTTGGACCTCGAATTGCCTTGCAACTTCGAAGTATAAGTATAAATACACGGAAATGTCGGCTTTGGACAAGCGAACAATTGGAATTCTTGGAGGTGGGCAGTTGGGACGCATGCTGGTCGAGGCTGCAAACCGCTTAAACATTTCCACGCTCATCTTGGACGCTCCAAATGCTCCCGCGAAGCAGATTCGGGCTTCAGACGAACACGTTAATGGCTCGTTTTCGAATGCAGAAGCTATTGAAGAGCTGGCGCACAAGGTGGATATTTTGACTGTAGAAATTGAGCACGTTAATGCCGACTATCTGATTGAATTGGCAAAAACAATGCCAGAGCTTGAGATCCACCCGGCCCCGGAAACTATTAAATTGATCCAAGACAAATACTTGCAGAAAGAGCATTTGGTTAGACATGGAATTGCTGCTGCTGAGTCAATGAGCATTGAGAGCGACGAGAAAAGTTTGAAGGGAGCTGGTGTAAAATATGGCTATCCATATATGCTTAAGGCTCGCACACAGGCATATGACGGACGCGGCAATTTTGTTGTCTCTTCTGCTGAGGATATTCCCAAAGCCTTGGAATTTTTGAATGCCCGAACTCTATACGTTGAGAAATGGGCACCGTTTACGAAGGAGCTAGCTGTCATGGTCGTGCGTCAGAAGGATGGATCTGTGCTGTCATATCCTACTGTTGAGACCGTGCAAACAAACAACATCTGTGATGTAGTATACGCTCCGGCTCGAGTGCCAGAGTCTGTACAGACTCGTGCTCGTTATTTGGCTGAGAAAGCCGTTGCTACATTTGCTGGTGCTGGTATTTTTGGGGTTGAGATGTTTTTACTGGAAAGCGGCGAGATTCTGTTGAATGAGATCGCTCCTCGACCGCACAATTCCGGTCACTATGCCACTGATGCTTGCGCGACCTCGCAATTCGAAGCTCACATTCGTGCTATTGTGGGACTTCCGTTTGCCAAAAATGAAATATCGCTACGTACTCCTTCTACATACGCCATTATGCAGAACATTCTGGGCGGTGACGTGTCGGACTCTGAAATGGAACTTTGCATCAATTCATTGACTACTCCTGGTGCCACTATTCACTTATACGGCAAAACTACGCGTCCAGGACGGAAAATGGGTCACATCAACATCGTCGCCGGAAGTATGGCTGAGTGCGAAACGCGACTAGCACAGATCCGAGGTTTTGACGGCAAAAGTTCAGATGAATCAAGCTCTGAAAAGCCGTTGGTTGCTATCATTATGGGATCAGATTCAGACTTGCCTATCATGGCTACCGGCGCCCGTATTCTTAAGCAATTTGGAGTGCCATTTGAGATAACGATTGTTTCTGCTCACCGAACGCCGTTCAGAATGAGCAAGTTTGCCGTTGAGGCTGCTTCTAGAGGAATCAAGACTATCATCGCTGGTGCTGGCGGCGCAGCCCATCTACCTGGTATGGTGGCCGCCATGACCACTCTGCCAGTTATTGGTGTTCCCGTGAAGGCCAGCACGCTTGACGGTGTTGACTCGTTGTACTCAATTGTACAGATGCCGGTAAGTTTTGTTCTGCATTTTGAATTGCACTTTTACTAATAGTTTACAGCGTGGTATCCCAACCGCTACAGTGGCAATAAACAATGCAACAAACGCCGCTCTGCTGGCCATCCGCAACCTTGCAGCTTTTATTCCAGAGTACCAACTCAAGCTTGAGCAGTACTATGTGTCAATAGAAGATGAAGTGATTGAGAAGGCAAAGAAGTTGGAAAGCATTGGATATGAAGAATATCTGGCAAAAAAATAGGTGTTTAAAAGGTGATTTTCTGTATAATAGTCTCTGAATTGATGTGAATATTAAAGAGATGATGAGAATTGTCGGTCTGAATGTATTGAAAAAATTTAGAACCAGAATAAGTCGTTGCAGATGCAATAAGCGCATGTATGAAGTATAGCTAGATTTACAAAAATTTATGCGTCAAATCCCCTTTAAAACACTATACATCATGTTATAAATCACCTGTCGCTCTGGCAGATAATCTTTTAAATTTTCACCTCAATCTAAGATGTCAATATTATATGAAGTAATCTCTGCTGAAAGTACATACACTTTTTCGACAAAGCAAAGCAGTTGATAGATTACCAGACGGAGAACTTATTGCCAGCTGAGCTTAAATATGCAACGATAACAGCGCTAGTAGCCATGAGTCCAAGTGAAGTAGGCTATATATATTAGCATGAAAGATCAATCTGATTTGAATTATCCTTTTGTCCTTACAGTGAAGAGGTCTATACAAACATTAGCTCTATCTTGACTTATTTAAGTAGAATGAAAGTCAATTCTTACGCTTTTCTGGAGTGCTGTCATCATGATCATGATGATCATGCTCATCATGGTGTTCACTGTGGTGGTCGTCGTGGCCAGTTGAGTATGTCCGCACGGTGTTCAATGTTTGTCGCTCAAACACCCACATTTGCGACTGTGAAAAGACGCGACTACTTGTCCGCACTGTAGAACGAATGGCCATTAAATTGAGCATTTTGCCGATGAGCTCTGTTCGAATATGGTAGCAATTATTACAGTCACTCGAGATGTCTCTTCATTCACAATTCTAGCTTCACACGCTACGATTGGCTCGACACACAAACTTTAATGCCCTAACCCTTGTTTTTTAAAACAGCAGGGTAACCAATATTGCTGTTTAAGGTTTGAAGATGGGACTACGCTCGGATTTTTTTGGTGTTCATGGCTCTACGCGCTCCAGCTGAACAGATTTGGTGTGTACTATGGCATTTCAAGCTGACAATTAATAACGCCTGTGAACACTTGTACTTTGATATGCTGCTTTTACTCACTAGCTACGGTAATAACAGAACCTCCCTCTTATAACCTGTAAGGCGCGATGACAGAGTCGGAACGAGATAATTGGGCGGAGACGTTACGGGTATGTAATATTACACAAGGCCAGGACATACTGAATTTTTACTAATGCTTCACTAGGTCGAGTTTCCTGACCTTGATAGTGCTCTTGTTGCAGCAATTGCGTACGATGTCCCAACACTGGAACAGGCTCGCGATCAATGCGGCTATCTTTCTGTAGAAGCCATAGTCGACAAAGAAGGAGAGAATGATATTTTTTCGTGGGAGGACTATGACAATCAGTCTGATGAAACATTTAACACAGAACTGGATTTAGAGGCTCTCCAAGTGATTGAGAATCAGCCAATGCAAAAGAAACATGAATTTCTTGCAATGTGTTTTCCGGCAGACTCATTTGACAAATTGAAAACGGTTTTAATGGAAAACGAGAACAATGTTGCAAAGACTTTGGATCAGCTGTTGAGTGAGCGATGCATAGTTGAAGACCATAATTCTTCTGATGGGCTCGATCTCAAGAAACCAATATTGGATTGGTCGTCAGCTGAGCGGAAAGGCAAGAAGAGCAGCAGGAAAAATCAGCAGAAAAGTAAAGAGCTCACAAAATTTTCAATATCTGACGAGGACTGGGCAAGTTCATTTCCTGAGCTTGCCAGAGTGTCGTCAATACTAAGCATTCCTATATCTTCAACAAGACAAATGTTTGGCATCAAGAATTATTCTAGTACATTAACTATCCTGGCTATGCTAGATGCAAGACCAGGTTCAATCTGGGATATAACAGTTGAACATCTTAAAGAAAACGAAAATTTACTGAAAGAATGGATTCCCGAATTACCATCATTGACTTGCTCAAAAATTCTAGTGGCTACTTCTAATGATATGGAGTCTGCTACCGAGATTGCGTTGATATTATGTGAGAACGCCACCAGAGAAAAGAAAAAGCTGGGCCAGCCTGCATTTACAGTAGTTCCGACTGCTTTTAAGGACAAAGATTTTGTTGCAGTCAATAGCAAGAAACCAGCACGTGAAATGGGTGGTACTCTTGTTACAGGCACAGATGTATCTCGGCGGTCGTTGGCAGAACTTGAGCAGCTAATGGAATCAAAATATGAGACAAAATCAAAATTCGTAAGTCAGAGCGCGGAGCTATATCGCCGTCGTCACAATAATGTTGCATATGCCGCTGCAGCGGCTCACTATAGCCAACGGGCACGCGATATTAGTGGTGAGATAAGACAGCACCGCCTGAACCGTGCAAGAGCAGTCGTTGCTCAAAGGTGTGTATATTTTGTTTCGGTTTTATGGTATTGCTGCTAACAAGATTAGCCGACAGGGGCCATATTCTGTTGACTTCCATTCTGTTACAGTGCATGACGCTGACATAATTGCTCATGAGGAGTTGGATCGTTGGTGGGCAAAGACAGCCGGGCAATCGCCCAGGCCAGTTTTCAAGATGGTAACTGGGCGTGGCCTGCATAGCGCAGACGGGAGGTCCAGGTTGCTACCATTTCTTTTGCAGACGCTTGCAGGTGCCGGGTGGATGGTCAGAGCTGGTACCGGGTTTCTTGAAGTCTATGGATTTCGCAATGAACCATAGAACTGCGATATCTTGCACAAGACCCGATTCATTTTTACAGGAAACTACCGGCGTTATATTGACTTTTATCTTTTTTGGTGTTGGAGTTATTGAAGCTTGCTATGATGAGCAAAAATAATATTTACTGTACGCTTTGCTGCGATGTATGGATAGCTTGAATTTAGTATATCTAATGCTTGTTGTACACTTATACGAAACCGCCTAATAGCATATATCAAAGAGCAATATTAACGCTAACACTGTAAAAATCAAAACGCCTTTTTTCTTTACCAAATATTGACATGCCATTATGTATTTTAAATATGATGATCTGAAGGTCCCCAATGTCGATCCCGAGAAGTCTCGTTCAGTCCATTTCGTCTCCAGAAACCTCCTCTTGTTCGACAATTTGAACTGGAGCGCCAGCACGATTACTGGACTTGGTGAGATATTTTTGATAAAGCGAGTCGACGAGCGCAAAATCTCCATCCTTGCACTGGGTAAATATTCTCGTTATGTTAGCGGCAACCTTCATTTATTAGTCACTTTTTATCAAAATGGTATGAATGACAATGCACGTACGTCATATGCAGAGTCGTCTTCAACTGCTACCTCGAACTCGTCTTCCATGATCTGTAACAGTCTAACTTCAATGTCTTCAGGATCAACTGACTCCAGCTCATCTGTAAGCGCAAAGTCAGTGAAATTTCCTAATTTGCGCAAATAATAGCATAAACAATAACTCACCGTAAAGATCAACAACAGAGCCAGTCATCCAGTCTCGCTTGTCTGAACTCTCTGGACCTCCCCATTGACTTTGAACAGCAACAGACAGAGCTTCCCAGTTGTAGATTGCCATGCACACCCCAAGCTCAAACCGCGACACTTGGACTGGCGTAGTCAAAAGTCTCTTTGCCACTCTACTAGTTGCCATGGGTTTTTTATTATTCCAGCCAAATTGCGAATGCTGCTGCGGAATAAGATATACATTCAGTTTTGGGACAAAACTTTCAAAATTTCGAGCCTAACCCTGATGTACAGAATGCTATTTGTGACTGACGGCTACAATAAGGTTACCGTTGTGATACATATCACATGTGAATTGCTTTCAATGTCTATAGTCAGATTGAAGCCTGAGTAGTGCTACTTGTACGTCGAGCAAGCTTATCTTTACTGTTGCACTACACCGCAATGGCTGCAGCTCCAGATCTTGTTATTGATCCCGGTCTTCGGGACTGGGTTTTGTTTCCTATTTTGTTTGTTATGATTCTGGTTGGTGTGCTTCGTCACTACATCAACTTGCTCATGCAATCTGCACCAAAGCAGCAAGATGCATTGGCAATCAAGGAACAGTAGGTCAATGGATTTAACTTGGGGAAATTTTATTGTTAAACAAGTAGGCAATCGCTAGCAAGAGCTGCAAATTTGAGAAACAATGGCAAATTCATCCCACAGGCGTCGTTTCAGTCGCGTAAAGCATATTTACAGAAGGCTTTTGCAGATGGAATCTTTCTTAAGGACCAAGAAGCATTCAAGACCAGAAACGAGCCAAAGCAGCCTACAAACCCATTGTCTGATCCAAGCCAGATGGACGGAATGATGAACATGTTGAAGCAGAACATGGCCATGTTTGTTCCCCAGACATTGCTCATGAGCTGGATCAACTTCTTTTTCAGTGGATTCATTCTCAGTAAGTGCATAGATAAATTTTGCAATTAGACTGTGTATTAATTTGTAAAGTGAAATTGCCGTTTCCTCTCACGATTCGATTCAAGCAGATTTTACAATCTGGCGTTGCTACTAGAGATCTCGATGTTCGGTGGGTGTCATCAATCTCATGGTATTTCCTCAATCTTTTCGGTCTGCGATCAGTCTACGACATCATTCTTGGCAGCAACAACAGTGAGTCAACAAAGCCCTCTTTTTGTACAAAACATATGCTAACATAAATATAGCTGCAAGTAACGGGAACATGGAAATGGGCGGCGGTATGAATCCTGGAGCTATGATGGCAGGATTCCGTCCTGGCCAAGATATCTACAAAATCTTTTTGGGTGAGGCTGAAAATCTTGAGCTTACTTCCTATGAGTATATCCTAGAAAATGTTGAGGATCGCATAATCGAAAAGTACAGCAAAAGCTCTTAAATGTTACAAAACTATGTAAAGAAATAAATGTACTATATATACAAAATATGCGCCACGCTAATGCTTATCAAATCTAATTTTATCGCCTTTGAGTTTTATGTACATTAGGCATCCATCGCATAGTATGTCTGTCTGCAATCAACAGCCGCCTTTCGAACGTCGCGGCGCGGATCGTCAAGAACAACAGTCAACTTTCTAATAATTTCCTGTCTGTACGGGCGTATTGTATCGCCTGCAAGTGTCGTTGGCAAGACAGATAAACAGTTTAGTGCCGCGATCCGGACCTTCGGCTTGTTAAACGGCTGGTCAATGGTAGACTCGAGAATGCGCGGTACAATTGTAGCAAGGTGATTGGAAATAGTGTCCGATGCGTCCAACATGGTGGCTGTGATGGTGTCAATGGACGCCAACTTGACCTGGGCATCGGGTATCGAAAGCGATTGCAGTAAAAGCGGGAGGAAAGTTGGCAACATAGGCAGCACAACTTTTCCTGGCATACTCTGCAAGATGTTTGATAACGCAACCAGGTAATTGCGCTTTGCCTCGGTTTCTGTGCATGAGTTGAACCCATCGACAATTTTCTGCACCGAATAACTAAAGTACTGTTGCTTTGCCAACAATCTGACAATAACATGATTGCTCTTATCGACAATCTCGTCATCTGAAATGAAAATACCACATGCTTTGCTAGCGTAAGTACCCATTACCGGGTCACGGAGCAACTCGAGGGACAAATCGACCGCCTCAAATGCTCGGCGGCTGCACTTTAAGATGTAAGACTTGCCAATCCAAGCCAATAACTCCAAGCTGCTTCGTCGTTCACTAAGAGAGCTTGAGCTTGACACTGTGGCTTCCAAAGATTTCACCGTTGTGTCCAAGAGTTGATTTTCATCTTCTTTTGTAAACCATTTATTTGTCAACAGAGTAATCAGCCTTAACATTGCAAGCCTGTCCGCAGTATTTTTGCTAGCAAGTGTCACCGGCACTAACTTGGTAGTGAGCTCCAAAACATTCACCGACGGAAAATTAAGCTCTCGCCGTAAGCCGGCAACAGCAGAAGTGAAGAGCTCAATTAATCCGGCAGGTTCGTAGCCGGGCACCAATGGTTTGAAGACTTTAGCGACACGTTCGCGATGGCTTTCTGCTATCAAAAGAGACGGCTCGTTAGTTAGAAACAAACTCACAACCTGCCCAGCTAACTCCTGCTGTTCTTCAATTGAGACCGCTCTAACCAGTAAGTTGACAATTTTGGAGCTAACAGAGACAACCTGGAGGCTGGCTAAAATCTTTGCTTCATTGCTTGCGGGTTCGATCGACGCAACAACTGTCATTGAGATCACTTTCGGGACTAGACCTGCATAGAAATATTTGGTGTCCCAACCAGGCTGTGCGATATTTCTCTGAATGACCAGTAGTATAGTTGCGAAAATCGATTGGGCAAAAGCGACATCTTGACCATCTATGACAATGTTAGTTAAAATTTAAAATAATGAAACCTAATTACATTTCGCAATAACGGATAATCTGTTTAAAAGTCGCACTGTTAACATATCAAAAATTCCTTTATTTATACACAAGTCCACCAAGAACGACAAAATCAGTCTATAGTGCTTTCTTGGAGATTGAGAATAAGAGTCCGATTCAGGAATTTCAGGATCCGGTAGCTGAGAAAGAAATGCAGGAAATACAATGTTCATAATTAACTCTGGTCTGACTTGACCAAGTTCTCTAAGAGACGAAAGAGCCGCAGAACTGTAATCATTAGACTCACAATCAAGCTATACCAACAATAACTTACCATAAGGCATCGTTGGAATCTGTAAGTACAACGTCATCTAGATATTGGGTAACCATTCCAAGCTCATTTGAATCCAAAAACTCCAGCAGCAATGCAAGTTTGACTAAGCCGCCTAATGCCAGCATACGATAGGACACTTCATCACCAGCTAAACTGACAAACGCTTTGCTAAATACTTCGAACAACGAATCTTTGTACGGCAAAAGTCCGTTTTTCCTGCCAGTTTGGCGCACAACATCTAAGGTACGGCCATACACGTTTCCCGCCGCATCAACGTACAGTACTAGTATTTCTAATAAAATTTTTTGCTGTGCAACAGTAGCATGCGATGATGACGTGTCCAAAAGTCTTAGCACGCCAGGCAAAGTAGACTCAGCGATAGAGACAAAAGCGGGGTACGAACCTTCAGCAATTGAGACCAAAATTTTTGCAGCAGACTTAGCCTGTCGTGACTCAAGGTTGGTGATTTGCTCGTTGCATTCTCGGGTAGCACTAGTAATAAGCGACTCTAGTGATGATCCTTCAACAGTACGAAGTAGTCCATGGGACAAAGTCGTCGTAAGCGCCTTGATCAAATCACAGACAAGGTCAGGGACGTCATCTTCGCCATCATGGAGAACTTCAAATTTAACAGAATCAAAGATTTTTTGCCAGTAAGGCTCGACACTTAAAATGCCATAATTAGTAACACAAGCTGTCAAAGTCAAGACCGTGTCACGCTTGACATTGAGTGAGCTTGAAGTGAGCTTTTCTATCAGACTAACAAAAGAATACTCTGCAAAAAATGGCGACGCTGCAATGCAATCTCTGAGCTTCAGTTTTAAGTCATCTGCTGTAATGCCATACGGGTCATCTGGTGGTGGTCTGAATGTGATAGGGAAATAACAGAAAGCAGCGTCAAACAAAGTCTGATATCAGTCAGCTACAACTTCAAAACGAACGCAAAAACCACATACGTCTTTAAATTTTTCAACTTCAAAAGTTTCCATAATTGTTCGTAACGTTGTAAAAATGACAATCAAATTTCTTGGATCTTTTTCGCTGGCCACAAGTCGCGTATAGCCTTCTATGGCTTCATCATTAATGCTTTTCATGACTAAAGTTATTGGAAATAGCATATTTGAGTAGTTCAGTCAAACGTACCGTTAATGTGAGAATTGATCAAACTCTTCAGTAGTTGGTAGACAGCATATCGGACAGACTGGTTGTGCTTTGACATATCGACACGCGAAAAAAGCGCTTGAGCCACGGCCTTGACTGCAGACGCTGGCATATTCTTCATTTTGCTCAATGCCAGTAAACCACCACAGCACTCCATCAAGCACTCCTCGTCTTCTAATCTGTCGCCAAAAAACTCTGACAGCATGGTGACTGTGATTCTGTTAGCAGTCTGGGTAGCACCGTGATGAATTAAAAATACTTTGTCTTGAGTTTAACTTTGATGTCGATAGACCTGACAGCACAACAGAGATGCAATTGAGAGCTATTATACAAATTAGCAATTGCACATGACCCTCTAAAACAAGCAACATACCTTTAATTCGGATACTGGTGTCTTCATCGGTAAGATAGCGACCAAGAACTTCGATAAGCTCAATCAGCTTAACATTGTCCAACTCGATATCTGATTTTAGTTAAAAAAGTCGATTCTATAAGACTCAGCCTGATCTTACCAGTTGAAATAGTTTTTGCTATTGAAACCGCTTCTTCTGGCGAACTGTCCAGTGAAATTAAATACCGATCTATTAGTACCTTATCCATCACGCTGTATATTTTTCTTTTCACTTTTTGCTAGAGCAGCTGGAATGACGGTATGTGCAGAATCTTTACGTTCACCTGCTCTGGTTAACAAAAGCCGAATTTTCTGGCTTCAAAGCGTTGCGCTCACAATTAGAGTTGTGCATTAGAACCTTAATATATGACCCTGCATCCTAGCCCGATGAGCTTTACCCGGCCAAACTACGCAAACTCCCAACCAAATTTTTTCATGCGGCGTGGAATCAGTCTGGCCGTAGCAAAGGGACTACGAGTTGATACTACAAAATAAATCTCTTTTTTGTGCTCAGACTGTTGACTGCTTTAAATTGGTGGATACACACTTTAGAAAAATGTCTGCAGAAAAACCAGCTGCACTGGATGGTGCACCAGCATGCAGTAAGTTTTGAAAAGCATCTGTATTGATCTGAAATGGTAACCTGTATTAGAGACAATTCTTGCCAGCTCAGTTGCAAAACCATATGTAGAGGAAGTTAAGAAGGGTATTCAACAGCTTGGGCGGCGACCAAAGCTAGTTGGATTTTTAGCAAACACAGATCCAGCTGCACGAATGTATGCCGAGTGGACAGGCAAGACCTTCGAGGATACCGGATTTTCATTTGAGTTACGCGAAGTAAATAAAGAAGAACTTGAAGACTATATATTCCACGCAAACGAGGACGACTCTGTAGACGGAATTATGATTTACTTTCCGGTGTTTGGAAATCGTCAGGATCAATACCTGCAGCAAGTTGTGTAGGTTCATACGCATACGATCAAATGCAAGCTGCTAATTATTATAGATCCAAGGACAAAGACGTTGAAGGACTATCTCACGTTTATATTCAAAACTTGTATCATAACGTCAGATATCTCGACGACACAAAGACAAATAAAAGCATATTACCATGTACTCCGCTTGCTTTAATCAAAATTTTGGAGTTCTTAGGAGTATACAACATGGTTCTGCCTTATGGAAACAGACTATACGGTAAAACAGTGACAATCATCAACCGAAGTGAAATTGTTGGTCGGCCATTAGCCGCTCTACTTGCTAACGATGGTGCTGTTGTATATTCATTTGACATTGACAGCGTTCAGAAGTTTACTCGTGGTGAAGGACTCAAATTTCGTCATCACAGAGTGACTGATGTCGATATCAAGCTAGAAGACGTTGCACAACATTCAGACGTTATTATCACTGGTGTTCCTTCTGAGTCATACAAGTTTCCAACTAGGCTGATCAAGGATGGCGCGGTGTGTGTCAATTTCTCGACCGCAAAGAACTTTAACATGGATGTTAAGACGAAAGCTTCACTCTATGTTGCATCTGTCGGCAAGGTTACAATTACCATGTTGATGCGAAATTTAATCCGGTTGATCAATAACAAGGCGAGCAAAAATTTAGTGTGAAGTGGATTAAATGTTCAAAAAAGTTTAGATGTTTAAAGGTGTTTGGAAGGAAAATACCCAAAAGTTAAATCAATTTTGTTTGATAGAATCAAAAACGGTATGAAGTCGTCGTAATGTACACTAATCTAACGCCGTTTTAATTTCGGCGTCTCTTCGTCAGAAATTATAATATCCTCAAACTCGTCTCCAGCCGTGCTCTCCGACACCTCTCCTTTCTTTCTTTTCAGACCCTTCATCTTTCTAGTCTGAATCTGCCTTAAATTTTGGTTTCCAACATGGATCGTAGCAATCTTATCACCCATGAAGTCAGTCTCGACGTTTTTCTTAACCTTAGGCTGAAGTTCTTTCGGAATACGCATCGCTTGCTTGAGCATGTCTGGGTCAGCCTCTTTAACACGGCCAAGAGAAAAATCAAATCGAGGTCCGATTTCTTCAAGTTCAACCCTTGGAACTTTTTCCTGAGTCTTGCTTCTGTAAGTCTTGATCTTGTACACTCTGAAATTGATTGGCGGCAGTTGCGAAGTGTCGCCAGAGAAGACGCTAATGTTACCGTCTCCCATGGCAGTGACTGAAATGATGTACTGCAAACCGGCAAGATCAAGTGTGGAAATTTGCTCACCACGGAAAAAATCAAGAAACATTGACTTAACAAGTTGATAATGTGGATGTGAGTCAAAAATCGGACCAACAAAGCTGAACATAGGCTTCATGCCAATGTTGATCGTAAGTTTCTAAAGGTATGAGTACGTCGTCAACCATCATTTTTCACTGACAAGTACCTTAAAATCAGCAAGCCCCTTGTAGTTTAAAATGTTGAGCTCAAACATGTCGAGCACTTGGTAGTCAAAAGTTCGCACCCAAGTCAAAGCATTTGGGCGCTTTTTCGAGTTCGATCCGAAAATTATTAAAGACGCATCGTTTTTTTGAGAGAAGAACTCAAGCGATGAGGCATCTTCAAACGGATGAATTTGGTTCTTCTTTTGAAACTTCTTCACATCCGGTTGCTTAAATGCGGCCTAATTAAACGTCAGCTCTACTACTGCAAAAATCTTTAAAGGCCGTACAATATCTGCCATAGCATTCTGGACTGTTGAATTGCACGTAGAACCACGAATTGTCAATGCTTTCTTTGTTCTTTCAATGATTTTTGGCGCTTTAGCGTCCATTGCACGCTTTGATCGTGCATTTCTAGGCTTTCTAAGTCTATTAGTAGCAGAATCATACCATCAGAGAAGCAAAACTTACACCACTCGCATCATCTTGACAGAATTTATTGAAAACAATGGGCGACCTTTGTGAACAAACAGTCAATTTTTTTTTTCAAGCTGGGAGTTCTCCCAAGAACACCAGACCCCTTATTATGTAAGTAGCACTAAACCCTTTGATTACGAGCTTTCTTTTAGACGTTAAAAAAAGTTACTTAGTGCCGCCATTCTGTACTACTAAGCTGAAATCGTTACCTATTTTATTTTATAAACCATTCTCTGTAGACTAATTAAATGTTTGCGATGCATTGACATGTATTTTAAAGTCAATTTGGTGACTACACGGTATATAGAGTTCCATTCCTTCAAATCATCTACTATCATCGCACATCTACAGTCGCCTCGCTTTGACAGGGTACTCTTAAAGCGAATGTTGGTCATCTACAAATAACAAGCTTCTTAACTAAAGAGTATGCGTATACGGCTATAGTTTTGGTTCCTTACTTTCTTCAACGTTTAAGCCTCTGATGCTCAGGGGGGACTCGGCCAATCAGGAAGTGTTTAGAGATCTTCCAGAAGGATTCCTGTTGCGGCGCGAGGCACTGTGCAGATTGACGTCACACACTGCAGAATGCGGTGCCTGTTCATGACAGTTCGCGACCCGAACATCTAGTTCAATGGGAATTATTCGAAACAATCGTTGATCTATAGAAGACCCGGTAGATCATTGTTTTTACTAATACTAGTAAGATACGCTAAAAATAATAGCAGGATTCGAAGTCTTGTTGTTGGAGATGATGCTAATGGCCCCTGAAGTGTTTTCACCCGGATCATCGGGTTTGGAACAATGCGGAAAATTAGGGCTTATCGTTTCTGACCTGAAGCGCCGCGCTCGAATTCTTAATCGAGGCGTACTCGATGCCGTAGATCTTCAAATATGTATATATCTCGGACCAAGCCCCCGCCCGCTCTTCACACATTATATTTTTTGTTTTTTTAATACTTAGCGACTTTCCTCTCTTAACAATCAATTAATTGCTAATACTCTCAATGGCTGAAACTGCTTCTATGGCATCACCTACCATTGCTGAATCCAATGGATTAGAAGATGCAACTCCAATCGATTACATTGACCCGACAGTCATTCTGCTCCGAAGACTTGATTCGTGGAAGCACGTCGTTGACTTGCTAGAAAATTATACCGAAGCACACAGAGTACTTTATCATGATCTCTCGCGCAATTACGAGAAGGTCTCCAAGACTGTGCTTGAAGCTCCTAGATTTGACTCGGTTGAGGTGACTGACGGTGCCAGTGAGCAGGTCACGAAGGGTGGGATTTCTGGTGGATTTTTTACACTTCGCGAGAACTCAGAAGCTCTTATTAATGCTACCAATGAGGCTGAGAAGAATATTAAGTCTTCTGTGCTTCCTCACGTTGAACGTCTGAGCCACGATATCAGGGAACATATCAAGGGTCTGAAGAACAATGGCGCCAAAGGTGCTAAAGAGGTCGAGAGAGCGCGTGGTCTTACTCAAAAGCAAATTGAGACTTTGGGACAGTTCACTTCTTCTTTTGGTGTGTTCGCTGGCAAACCTGAGCCATTGAAGGACCCTTACGTCGTTTACCGCCACGTTCTCAACTGCCTCGACCATCAGGTCTTGAAGGAAAACATTCAGACCGACTCTTTGATTTCCATTCAGCGTGAGTTCAAGACCTTTGAGACTCATGTCGTCTCCGGTATTCACCAAATCTTTGAGGCGATGCAGAATGTTCAGAGCACTTACTGGCAAACACAGCAGCAGTACTACTCTTCAATCACGGATTCATTTGTGACTATCCCGCAAGACCTTGAATGGAACCAATTTGCCGATGCGAACAAGACTATTCTTGCGGACGAAACTGCTCCCAAAAGGTCAATTGATCGCATCCGTTTTGCAAACATGGATCACGAATCGACCAAGCCTTTAATTGAAGGTGTTATTCAGCGAAAGAGCACTATGGCATTTTCCAAAACTTACAACTCGGCTTACTACGTCGTTACTCCGGCAAAATATTTGCACCAGTACGCGTCCAAGGACTATGTTCAAAGCGCTGATCCTGAGTTCTCAATTTATCTTCCTGACGCAAATCTTGGTGCCATGTACACCAAGGAGACCGGCAAGAACAAGTTCAAGTTGACTGCTAAGGATGCTCTCAAGACGATTTCTACTAAGCACACATTTGAGTTCAAGACTTCAACTTACGAGGACCTGACCAAGTGGTGGAACGCGATTCACGAGGTTGCTACCTCCGGATCTGGCACGATTATTAGCCCGAAGTCTACCATGAGCCCGTCGTCGACATTTAGCTCGGTTGCTCCAACAGTGGCTCCGGTTGTAGCTACAGCTGCTTTGGCAGCCGAGCCCGTGTCTCCAACCGATTTCCCTGTTGCTGATTCTACTGCAGTTGACCCATCAACCCTGCCTGTCACTGAGTCACCAATAATGACCCCGGTGTCTGAGACTGCTTATGCGCCAACAGCGGAGCCCGTGTTCGAGCCCGAGCCCGAGCCCGAGCCCGAGCCCGAGCCCGATTCAGGGTTCACTGATGCTTCTGACCCGGCACCAAGCCAGGACCCTGAATATGTTGAAGACCCCGAGACCCGATCAGTCTGGACTACGACTGAGACCACCACGACCGAGGTAACACACACGGCAGCTTAGGTTTTTTGATAGTTGGTTTTTGGTACGTGTAATATCAGTCTTTGTATAATTTATATCGTGGTATATCTAGTTTTTATCTTAATCCATTTTATTGAGCCATAATCATGCTAACTCAGTTTCAAATACAGTATAATACAGAAGCGGGTCAAACTCAGTAATTTCTCTACACGTGTGAGTCTATTGTCGACCTTATGCATAAATAGCAAACAGAGTTAGTCTGAAAATTCCCATAAATCCTTTAAATCTGTGGGCATTATTATTTTCTGAACAGTGGCACGAAATATTTCTAATTGCAACCAACTGTGAGTACTTCAGCTCTTACCTTGCAGGCCCGTAGTTTTAAATTATCACTTATAAAAATCATGACTTTTGTCAAAATTTAAGAATAATTCAGATTTGCACTCTTTCAATCGAAGACGACCGGTCGAACTTCGTTGTTAAACGTTATGACGTTAAACTGTGGGGTTATGTTAGCTTGAAATTATGAGCCGCACCTTTAAGAGCCTTCTAGGTTTCTACTTTATGAAATATTGAGTGATCTAGTATTTACAAAATCCTATTAAGAGCATCCAAACCTAAAGCTATTATACAGACAGTTTCTGTCAGTAGTCTAACGCAATTGTATCACAGCCAAGAACATCTAAACGTGCATGCTATAAATTGAGTACTGCTTCACATTAAATGAACGCGGCCGATTAAGATTGAATAGGTTTCTTTTCATAAAGTGTAGACGGTAGTCGACTAGGTGCAGTTATAAATTTCTGAAATGTCGCATATTCTTGAGAATAAGCTGGAGAAGTTCTATCAAACTTGGCAAACCTTGCTACAGCTGCTTTTCCCAATCTCTTTGCAACAACGTCGTAGAATGATGCTTTCACAAACTTTTCAAATAAAGAATCTGGGCCATACCCCAGAACAATACTTTTCAGTAGCGTGTTCGACTGTACGAATAAAATTAAGTCAATGTTAGGAACCTTCGGGTTGAGTACACTTTGCTGGAGCATGACCGGTGCTAGGCTAAATATTCTAGTCAATATCCTGAATTGACGGGCAATGATGACTCCATTGTAAATAACGTTGGGTGTAAACAACCCATCAAATGCCGTTTCCGCACAAAAAGTAAAGAATAGCTCGTCAAAAATCCTGTGAGTATCGGAATAATAATATGAAGCCAGTTTATCAAAACAATTTGCTATAGGAGACCTATTTAAAGGCAAAAAGCATTTGTTCAAACTCTGTATCTCTAAAAGCAAGTTCTGCGCATCTTTTTCAGTGACAACTTCTTCTTTCAGTAGCTTATCGCATCCTTTCACATCGACTAACTCTAGTGTTTTTGGCGGTATAGCAGTGTGACAGTCCGGACAGTCCTTAACATTGATTTTGCCATCGTCGTTAAATGGTTGAAACTGCCGTGCACACCGTGGGCATATAAGCATGTCGCGCAAATCAAAGTGATCAATTGTTCGGCCTCCGGGAACTTTACACGATGAACACTGACAGTCGAAAAAATAAGTCTCCAGTATATGTCGGCGCCGCTCATTCATTGGATGCGCATTATCGACGTAAGAAATTGTGATTTGCTCAGACGCGTCAATGTCCCTCATTGTTCGTAGTATCATCATATTTTTGTCAAACATTAGCATACAGTTCGGATCACAAGAATGGTTTATCAAAGCGAATTCAGGATCAATCATGGCCCCAATAGGTTCAAACAACGGATTAGTCACCGATGCAGAATTGACGTTGAGCTAAATCTTGTCAGGTACAGATCACAATCTCGTTGCGTGCTGGTAAATCAAACCTTTGCCATGATTTCGAGCAGTTGTTCGTATAGAAGCAAAGTGCCTGTATACTCGACGGTGCCACGCGTTATAACTTCCATTGCTTCAAACCTGCTTTCAAGTTTCAGTCTTTCAAGATGTGACATCATGTTATCCATTGCACCGTAAAACTTTCGACGAGCCGGTCCGCTCAAAAAGATCACACGAATAATCAGCAAGACATAAGTCGGCGGTATGCGCCCCATTTTCGACAAAGATTGGCATTCACCAGACTTGTGTAACTCAGAATCTGCTTCCTTACAAGTCTAGCAATAAGCACAGTATCCCCATGTGTAGCGACAGCAAACCTTACCTTTGAGCAGTAATATGTCAACTTGCAGTCCGGACATTGAATTAAGATTTTTACCGTAGCTGGAGAAACAAAGTCCTCGGTTTGAAGTTTAATACCAAAACAATACGAGCATATAGTAGGTCGCAATTCTGTGATAGGAACACTCAAGGCCGGAATCTTGCGAAAGATGTCGCTGTCTATTAATTTCAAATCAACACTTAGAAACTTTGTTCCTTTTTATATCAATACTTTTTTTGATTCCGCGTTTTGCAACAAGTCCATAACCGAATTTTGCTATTCTCTTTCGTTCTACTGTAGGCGGCAGGTTGTACTCCATTGCCTAACAGCTGGTGAGGTTAAGATTCAAGTTTTCTAGTATTAAAGGTGTAGTATTACCCTAACCCGAATTGTTTTGTGACTTATTCCTCGTTCTTTTTCTTTCGTTGGAAGCAGTTGGTGCAACACAATGGTTTTGTTTGAATATACACAAACCATTATTTTGCTGCTTTTTTGGTTTGTATAAACTTTCCGTTACAGGTAATAATCGTCGTTTGATTTTTTGAATATTTGTATAAGCTTTGTGTATAAAGTTAAGCGAAATCTTAACGCCTCGTAGCCGCACCCCTGAATACCAAGCGATATCTGTTGATGTAGAGTGCACGCGTTAGCAAACAAAATGTGCTGGTTTGCGTTGATCTTTGAAGGCACTTGAAATACAACTGTTTAAAAAAAGAGTCTAAATGTGAGTTTTCATCGAAATACTGTTGGTGGCTAGTATTCTAGGAGCCCTTTACACGTCAGAAGTCACTCAAGTCCTACTGCATCGGGCCTTGCCCGGTTACTACAAACTCTTACACAACTCAGAATGGAAGAAAAGCACAAAATGCATTCCTGATTTAGACATTCACATAAAAGTCTATTTTGATAAAATATGCAATAAAAATAGTGAAACAATCCAAATACCAAAAACTAATTTTACAGTCACTGACTATGCAATTCAAATGACCTGAACAACGTAGTTGATCAACACAGACAGCACAAACGCGAAACAAACGAGCGATGTCCCAACTGTGTCGTCGTATCTAATTGCGCGTCTGTTTCTGATCGCCTTCACTCGCCAAAGATACAGTCCTAGACTGTAGACGACCATGATGACGGCTGTGCAGACGAAGAAGAAAGATGCGATGGTGGCCTTGTCGGAACCAAAACTGTGCAGACCGCCAGCGACGGCGGACAAAAAAATTCCAATCTCAATCCAGTTCAAAAATGTACGCTCATTGGCAAAGTAGACCTTAGGCTCGATCCGAACGGGGACGTGAATGAGCTTACCGGGAGGAGCGTAGAAGATTCGCTCCTGGACAGGCTGAGCGGGCTGTGTGGCAGTGCTTTCAAACAGGAAGGACTCTGCCCATCCTCGAACAGTCGATCCAATACTCTGCATGGCCTCATTAAACTGAGAAAGATTGTCATGTCGCTGTCGATGGCGGCCATCACGTCTCATTCCCATCAGGGGAATATTCTCCGCAATTTCATCGTCGTCATCGTCGGACAAATACTCGTGTAAATCGGTATTTCCCAAAGCATCTTCTTCATCCATCTCACCAGAAACAGTACTCATCAACTCGTCAGAGTTCGAGACCGACGACGAACCGTATTGAGGCCGCTCAAGACCAAACTGATGCGTGACTGGTTTTCGAATGTCGACGTCCATCTGTGGAAGCCAAAACGGAATAAGCTTCACTTTTTCTGGCAACATGGTTGCAACACCGTGAATGAATTTCGAAAATTTGGGAACAGCTTCGACCAAGTGACTGGCAACAAGCTCACGAACCCACTGTGGGGGTTCCTGGCCCATCTGGGTCTGTAACTTGACTTCCAAAACGGCGTACGGAAATCTCTCTATGTCCTTATCAGGGAGCTGATTGAACGGCCAGTCGACTCCGATATCCATTCGGCGCCAGTTGCTGCCAGCACGTCTACGGCCATCAAAGTCGTCTTCCCGAACCATGGAAAGCTCCGTATCAAGTGAGATACGAACACGAGCGTCACCAGGAAGTTGAAATGCAGTCCGGTTGTAAAACGATCTGACAACTGGTTTCAATTTCTTAGTCAAGACGGTGTACTGAACCTCTCGGGCAAGTTGCTCAAGATCTTCAATTTCCTTTGGCGATTTCTTACCGTCTTCACGCATTTTCTTGAATGCCTGGTCGACAGTAAATTCACCTCGCAGAAAAGCATTGACGTTCTTATCTTTGAGCGAAAACCTAGCCTTGACGGACTTCTCGCCAGTCCAGTCTTCTCTGTGAGTTTTGCGCTCGACAAAAACCACGTCCGATGCCATGCCACCGTACCACCGTAACCGGATTGCCTCAGCACCTTCAGTTTTTTCTAAACGACCGCGGTAAAGACAAAGATCTTCGTTGTCATAGTAGATTGAAGAAATAGCCGAATCTTCACGTTCAAACTCTTTACTCGCGTTGAAGACGAGAACAGGAAGGTGTTTTAAAATTAGCAGTTTTAATTCAGTGATGTTATCTGGATGAACCCAATATTTTGTAGTTTGACGAACAAAGTTCTGTTGGCCACCACCTGCGGCACTGTCACCTTTGACTGGATTGCCTCTAGTTCTGACCAAGTCGTACAGCTTAGACAGTTTGACGACCAAAGCATCGTAATCGTCCTTGAAAAATGGCTTTGCATTTAATCTAGCAGCGAAAATTGGTTTCAGGATCCATTTTGTAACTTTGTCATGCTTTTTTATGATTTTCTGGAAGCCGGTGTAGTTAAGCTGTGTGAACTTTGCAAGGTCGTGCACGTCGGACAAAATTTCTTCAAGATCGAGCTCTAGATCTTCAAATGACTGCTCAGACAAAGGTGATGACGTGTCAATCGACCGAATCGCGTCCTGCACTTTCCCGTCCATTTCTTTGACCCGTTGATTGATGGAGTAAGTCCGTAATTTCTGAAAGTCAAACACTTTTTCTAGTTCTTCTTCGAGTGCACGAACAAAAGATTCTTCTAATTCTTCTGTCCAATCTTCATCTGGTCTGCCTGAGTCCAGCATAGCTTTAAGTTCTTCATAGTCGATATAGTAGTAATAGTAATCCCTAAAGAGATTAGCATATATCTTATCGGCATCGGCATTCAGCATTCATAGACGCGTACCGGATGAGCGAGTCTTTTAACTGTTGACCAAACTTCATCGTGACAGATTTTTGACTGTGTTCAGTCTTTCATAAGAAAAACACCAGAGGAAAAATGAAGAGTTTTCCTTCGACGTCGTTGAGTGTCTCCACCAAAGTCGCGACTTCCCCGGTAACGGTTTGTAGCCCAATGATAGCCACAATTTTTACACGTGTGCGGCTATAAGCACCATAAGTTGAGGTTTTATGCCTTAAGTGTTATTAGACATATACTTAATACTTCTGCGCCATCTGCTCTAAATACCACTATAATGTAGACTTTATAGTAAAAGTATGTTTGAATCGATCTGAAACTGCAGATTTATTTTACAATTAACACGCATTTAGGCTTAATTTAATGTGGATGAGCGTGCTGTTTTATCTGATCCGCTGTCATCGGGCGGCTCATCTGATAACAACTCATCACGTGACTGGCTGACGTCGGTTGCACGCAGAGTTATACATCATGTGACCTTTTTCGGTTTACATACATAGACGAGACTGTCGTAAGGCGCATACATGTTCAGAGAGTCTCAGTACATTCATGGTTCTGACGAATTTGTGTATGCAACGTTATATACGTCCATTCATGCAAGATCTTTCTGCTGCAGATCCAGTTTTAACTGTCCGGTCAACGCATGCCCTCTCTCGCAGACCTCGGCTGCTAGATCACTGCGACGTACTCATCAGTCAATAGTCGACTCTTTCGACTTTATTTCAAATACAAAAAAAAATTAAAAAAAACCGTTTAAACCATCTATTACAGATCGTTATCGACCGCTCTTCTTGAAACGATTGGGCAAATGGAAAGTTATGGTTGCAGCTGATCGCATCTGCGTGCCATAATGAGCTGTGCGTACAGCTCGAAATACGCAAGAATGTCGCTTATAGGGTAAGGGTCGACTCCCGTCTGTTCTGATTTGCAGTTTCCGTGCACACCCCATGTCCGTCCGTCCTAGTTGACAAGCTAGATTAAAAACATGTTCACGCGTGTAGGTCGGCAATCGCAATAGTTCAATCGTGGCAAACTTCTTCCATTCCACGGTATAATAAAGGTCAAATCAGTTTATGAGCAACAGGCACACAGCATCATTACGTCACCATGGTAATAACTTGGCGTAGTAAAACATGACATAACATGCAGTATGCTATTACATTGGTTCCAATCGATATTAGCAGAGCAATACGAACATCTACTTGAGGTTGTACAATTGTCACGACCGTTACACAAGATGTCTCTCATTCAACGGGTCATATCCGGGAGCTAATTCTCCTTGAATGCTTGAACCTTTCCATCTTCATTTGTACTCGCTTTCAAACAGCTTTGTCTCGAGCATCGAAATAGAAAAACAAGTAGATTCTGGGTGTTTTAGAAGTCACTCGAGTACACGTCCGAGTAGAGAGACAAGTTTAAAAATAGCGACAAAGTTGTGGCTAAGCAAATCTTAAAGTGCATTCCGGCCGCTTATTCTGTAAAGTTTTCCATGCAGGGGCTAAGGGGTCACAGTGCCACTTTTCTTTTGCTGTTCAGTTGTATTTTATGCTCGCAAGAAAAGTACAGTTGAGCAGTAAAAAATGAAAATAAAACCATATAAATATTATATTTATGAACGTAAGATGGAATTAGTATAGATTTGCTTACGAAAGTGTCTAAGAGGTTAGAGCTGGGCGAAAGTGTAATCACTAGCCACATTTACACTCTGGCTTTGACATCATCGATCTTTGATATTGGCCATGTGCGATAATTATAGAACATTAACGTCTCTCTAAATAAAGTACGATTTGCTTAATTTAGATGATTGGTCTTGTGTAATTTATATTGAAATATAATATTTACTATTTATAGTTAGAAACAAGTAGTTAGTAAGAAGTTATAGTTAACTCATTAGACATGTGGCTGGCATCTGTCCTGCATTGAGACGGCAGGTAATTGACGCGACTTTTCACTCTGGACGCGTTTAACGCGACTCAAATCGCGCTCTGCCCAGCCTCCTTTTTAGCTCATATGGAACTTCTTGTGCTCGTTAGTCGCGTCTCATGAACCTTCTAATTCGGTCCTGACTGCCTCCGTGTCCGCCTCAACACGCCCCGTGCTCTCTACGCGCCTCCCCCGTACTTTTTCTATTTATTCATATAATTATCTCAATATCCCTCCTTCTTTTTGTTTTTATACTACACATCGCTCTTTACTTCACACACTCAAAAATGAAGTGCAGTAAATTGAAAACAGCTTCTGCGTTGATCATCGCGTCGTCCTTTGGTCTGGCATCAGCACAAGATTGCAACCCTCTCTATGCAACATGTCCACCAGTTCCCGGCCTCGGCGGCTCTGGCTCGCTTTCGGTCGACTTCACTCAAGGCGAGTCTCCCCGGTTCGACGCTACTGTTAACAGTGATTTGATCTCGTATGGACAGCCAAATGGGGTGACTATGCAGATCAACGCTTTTGGACAGGCGCCGACTATCGCCAGTGATTTCTACATTTTCTGGGGCCATGTTGAAATTGTCGCCCAGGCAGCTCCGGGGCAGGGTATTGTATCTTCAGTCGTGCTTATGAGTGAGGACCATGACGAGATTGATATTGAATGGTGCGGTGGAGACAACTATCATGGTACGTTCTACAACTATATATAAAGAACCAGCCTAACAACTGCAGTCCAATCAAATTACTTCTCAAAGGGTGATGTCACTACGTTTGACCGCGGTGGAATGCATGATCTTATGAACGCAATGTACGGTTTCCACACCTACGCAATCGACTGGACCGAACAGGCTATTAACTGGATTGTTGACGGCACCACCGTCCGTACTCTCACCCCGGCAACGTCTGAAGGCTTCCCGCAGACGCCAATGCAGATCAAGATTGGAAGCTGGGTCGGCGGTGACCCCAGCAATCCACCGGGCACGATTGCGTGGGCCGGCGGTCTGTCTGACATGAGCCAAGGTCCTTTTGATTTTTTAATCAAGAGCATCAGCATCACTGATTATTCCAAAGGAAGCGAATATTCGTATGGTGACAACTCTGGCAGTGCGGGTTCTATCATCATTAGCGATGATGGTACCCTAAGTGTTTCTGAATCTTTCAGCTCTGCTGAACCTTCGTCTACTGTTGCCCCTATTTCATCTTCTATTTATGTTGCTCCGTCTACTACCTCTATTTCTACTACTCCTTCCACTACCTCAACCACCTCTACTTCAACTACCTCTTCTACTTCAACTACCTCTTCTACTTCCACCACTTCTACTACTTCTACCACCTCTTCTACGACATCAACGACGTCTACTACGTCAACAACGTCGTCTACTACGTCGTCAACTACATCCTCCACTACCTCTACACAGTCTACTACGTCTACCACGTCAACTACACCAACAACGTCGTCGACTAGCACCTCGTCAACTACGTCCAGCTCCATAGCTATTCACACCACGACACGAGTCGTGCGTCCGGTCTCCACCGCGATCGCCAGTTCAGACACGCCGATCTTGTCCCCATCCTCGACCGCTGTCCCTACCACATCGTCGCTCAGCCTTCCGCCTTCTACCAGCGCAGCTCCTACGACCTCTCCGCTCATACCGTCTTCCTCACCTGCGCCGGCTATCAGCAGTTTCACAACAAGAGTGAGCTCGACCGCTGTGCCAACGACTACAACAGTCTCGTTAGCAACAGCGACCACCAACGCGGCGGTAGCAGCTGGTGCCCGTAATGGCGTTGCGGGTCTTGTTGCCGCTATCGCAGCGTTCGTGATGCTGAGCTAAACGCATTGCCTTCGGAATGGAGTTGAAATTTGGTCGGAAAATACTGTACATAGTTATTAATGGGTTGATTTGATGTGTATGAATGGTCGGGATATGATGTGTGCATTTTAATTTAATTGCGATATACAAATGACACAAACATGATAATAACAATAAATTAAGATGGACCCACAAACAGCTAACAAATATGCAAAAATAATATACAGCTTGCGCACGACCATGAACTCCTAGACCTGGTTTGTCAACGGCCTTTGCTGGCCATGAAATCACTAAACGACGGGTAATTTTGCCCGCCACTGTTCCCGACCGGTTTGGACAGGAACGAATCGTCTGTCCGACGTCCGCCGCGACGAACGCGGTTCTCGTTGCCAGATATCCCGCCTCGGTAGACATTGTTTGACCGCTGACTACTGTACCCCAGGGGATGCGAGTAGTATCCGCTATCACTTCCTTGTCTGCGGTTCCCGTTGTCGATTTTATCGTTGCCCCAGGTGTCACCACCATTGCTACCGCCGTCGGCCCAACGACCGCCGCCGCGGCTACCACGATTACTACGTCCACCGTAAGAGTTGTGACGGTCTCCAAACGATTGAGGCGAAGAGTCTGCTGCTCCCCAGCCAGGCGTAGGAAACGAGCTGTTATTTTTACTTCGAGAGTTGTCGTTATCCCACCCTTGACTATCTGTTTCAAACGCTTGAGAGTCCCAGCCAGACGTAGGAACAGAGCTGTCATTTGTGTCTTGTGATTTGTCGTTATCCCAACTTTGGCTCTCAGCTTTGGTACCCCATCCTTGGTTTTGAGTTTTGACACCCCATCCTCCACTCTCAGTCTTGACCGGAACAGTCGCAGCATCTTCAGGCATATCCAACGCGTCAGACGCCGTCGCTTCCGGTTTTATTGGCTTCGATGCCATACTCCATTCTGTGCCTTGATTTGGCGTTATTGTGGCCGATTCTAGCGGTTTAATTACTAGTGTTTCTGCTTTATGTCTTGGTGCGTCTGTGGCTTCACTCGATTCTAACTCATTCTTCTTAAAACTCAATGTTTTGTCCTCTTTAACTGTAGTTCCTTTGTCACTGTTGACGACTATTACGATCGAATCTTCATTTGAATCTTGTTCAGCGGATGCCGTAGAGTTGACCGAGTTTGACCTTGACCAGCTTGTAGATCCGTCAGCAGGCACACCTTTAGGCTGTCTAACCGGTGCAATTGGCTGTCGTCTGGCCGTCGGCCTTGCATCGTCAGTCGCAACTTGATCGTCATCGAGCGCTAGTCCTGCCAGAGCCTCATCCACCCGATCAACAGCTGACACCGGCGTCCATTGATCACGTATCTCGGATTCGCGTGCCTGCTGCCGCATCTGCACTCGCTGCGCTACATTGTACCTTGCAATGTCTTCTGCCGGCGTGAACCCAGGCCTGACTTTGATCTCTTTCCGTACTGATCCGTCTTTACGTGGCGTAGACGGAATAACACGTTCACCGCTGTCAGTCGTCACAATTCCTGCATTCGTTGATACCTCTACGCCAGGCGACAATGGCGGGGTGAAGAAGCCATCGGACGCGCCTGCGCTTGATTTGACTGATCTCGATGACGGACTTTCGAGAATGATCTGTGAATCTGATATGTTTGAAACGTCGTGAAATGAAGCAGTCGATGTCGACAATGGACTGCCTCCAAGATCGAGTAATGTGTCGGACATTGTGATTGTTCAATTATGTACTAAGTTGGAAATGTTAACAATAAATTGACACGATTGTGCTTACAGTTTAGTGGGTTTAGTATCAATGCATATATATAAAGAGTAGCTAACGGATATGCATAATGAATGGGCCAATCAAGTGCGACATGAACCAAAGTTCGTGGTTTTGACGGGAATTCGATATTTTATTAACGAAATCACCAGCAATTCCCTGTTTTAGCGGCAACTTTGAATTGATCAGTCACTTTTTGTTGTTTGGAAGTTTCAGCATTAAATTCACAATGGTCAGTTTAGTTTGTGTGTGTTCAATGAGAGAAAGGTCGAGGAAAGAAGAGTAGAACCGTGTGGGATCAAGATGATATTTGAATTTCACAATACATCGCGGTATTATACGATGCTGTACGACGTTGTGAGCAGAATGCGTATCAGATACTATGATACTATGTTAATACGGCACAAATCACTGTTAATATTACGGAACTCTATAAGCTCGACCTACTCATCATCATTATCATCATTATCATTATGAACGACAATTACTGACACTTCACAGGCCGCCATTTCTTTAATTTACAATACCTTCATGCGACGGAACGCTGTTTTTGTCGGCACAATCTTTGCCGGTGCTTTTGCGTTTGAGATGTACGTCGTAATTTGATGGCTCAGATGCGCTGAAAACTAACATTTTAGGGGATTCGATACTTACATTGACAAGTACTTTGATAGCCGCAATGCTGGTGTAAGTGCATTCATACTGAAGTGGTTTGAAGTGATATTGACGAGGAATATAGAAGCAATGGAAGGATATCAAGTACAAATATGTTACCAAGGAGGATGAAGAATAAATTAATGACTATGTACTTTACTTTGTAATGCAGCGATATTTACAGTATATAGACAAAACTGGTGCATGAAAGTATAATTGTATGTTAATAGTCCTCCTACGTAGCTAAAAGTGTTGGTGATTTGTGATATCGACACTAGACCCTTACTATAGTCGCAATGTTGACACTAAACCCTTCCTTTAACATTCGAGATGAAGTCAATTCACGTGTACACACATACACAATAGTCAAAATAGTCAAAAATAATGTCCAAACCAAAAGTCAACTTAAAGTAAGTTAATTAGCGTGAATAAATCACAACCAACTAATTCCAGTTCAATTCCTGATCTTAAAAACGCGACCGATGACGAAATCGTCAAGGTCAGTTCGGTCTGATTTCGTGTACTCGTTCTTAGTACTGACACAAGCTAGATCCTTGAGACAAAAGGGTTTAAACAGACATTTACGCTGATCGATGTTCGTCTAGCAATTGGGTTTTTGTCGGTTTTTGTGGCAGCTGCTGTTGGTGGTTATGACTACTATGTCGGGTTTGAAGCAGCAAAGTATTACACCACGATTGGTGTTGCAACGTACTTTGTACTTAACACGATCTTGACGTCATGGCTCATGTTTGTTGAGAAGGGGACGTTCTATCAGGGTTTTAAAAGTAGTCATAAGGTCTGTATAGTTGACGCCTTCACATACGTTGGCTAATTGACTAGATATCAGTCAAATCATTTACAAAGAAGTATACGCCCGTGTACGAAATACACGTCTCTAGCAAATTCAAGTCAATCGATGCGAAACTGCAATTCACAGAGTATTTCAACACAGACGGGGAAATTGTCAATCAACCGCTCGAGCGATGGCTGGATACACTCCTGGCATCTCTCGTCGCAGACTCATCTAAAAAACAAAGTTGATTTTTTTATAATAATTCTCATTCTAGTATGACATACATTAAAACACAAAACTTCTAAGCAATCTTTTGATAAGCAAACCCAAAAACACCTTGTCGCATTTCTCTCGTACCTTGTTAATACATACTATATTGTACATTTTACCTTCTTTGCTCAAAAACGCCCCTGGAAACTTTCTTGATGGGAGTACTATATACACGACTCAGGTGATCACTTCGCGTCTGAAAACTCTTGCTCATACAACGCAAGCATTTCCTCGTTCTCGGCGATCGCCCTACGCTGCTGTTCGAGTTCCTGCTCAAGCTTGCGTCTCTTGACCAGCACAAACTCGCGCACCTTGGCAGGATCAGCCCGGATCTCGGCAGGAATGTCAAGCACCTTCGATCCACTGCCCGGAGTTTCAGGCGCAGAAGGTGACGCGTCAGACCGGGTCCCGGACACAGGTGTGACTGACGTAATCCGCGCAGATGCACGAGGCGTGCTGGTGCTCGGATTTAAAATCGAACTGATTGAATTAATCCTAGCCTGGCTCTCTGCCGTTTCATCTGTTGATATTGTGCGCTTCCGTGACTGTATCGGCCGGTCTTGCGTTGGATACTGAATTGGCGGTAATCGTGACGACTCGTCAATCGGCTGCTTCTCCGCCGTTTCCTTCTCTCGCTCGTCCACCATGGCACGAAGATCTGGTCTGCGAAGTGAGGCTAGTGGAAGCGAGGCCGGCGATGTGGATCTGAACGCGCCAGTGAAATCAATTGGCGGAGGCGGAGTCGATTGGCTAGGTGACTGGCGCCAACTAGCTAAGGGTGGGATACCGGGCGAATGGCCACGTGCGACAGCCGATAGATGCGGCAACTGCTGGTATGACCCTGTCGGTCTTTGCTGCAGTTGATCTAGCGGTCTAAGTTGAATTTGTCGTAAATTGGCTGGCAGCGACTCGGACTCTGTGTCTGAAGGCTCAACAAATGGCGACCGCAATTGCGCCTGCACGGCAGCTGCTGGGTTCGGACGACTGACGGGAACGACCTGGTCCTCGTCGTCAGATTCGGAATCAATTGTGGTGCCAGCAGGATACTGCACTGGCGGTAGTGAATTTGCGGTGACCGGGGCAACGACTCGTTTGCGTCGCTTGATGATGCTCCGCTTCATCGCGACCGGCCGGTGCACTCCGTGTAGCTTATAGTACAGGCCTAGATGCGAGCGTTCGGTCAGCATACCGAAAATTCAATTCCATTTAAGGTTTTTTTTCTTTGCTCTGTTCTAATTGTCACGTGATGCGGTCTAGATTTGGTTGTCTGAATTAAGAAGAAATCCAATAAGAATTCGGCTTGATCGAGACTGGAACAGCAGAATGTGACAAAACAAACACTTCTAGAACAGGGCAAAGTATTACAAACAAAGGGGGAAAAAGACTTACCACATGCGTTACAAATCGTGTGTCCAGCCTCGTCTCGTCGCCAGAGAGGAGTAATCGTAGTGCCGCAGTTTTGACAGGCCACCACAACGGCCGGATTGGCCATCAGGTTGGATTGGTCACAGGGAAGGGCTATGAGCGCCGGCAGAACCGGCTGCTGGCGGACCTGTGTATACGCAGAAGAGTCTGCATCGCCGTGGTCGTGAGATTCGGATTGAGAAGCATTAGTTCCTGACGAAAGCGTACGTTCGTGCAGTGATTCATCCGTAGAAGTAGATGGTCGCTGGTGAGATTGCAGCTTCCGTTGCTGCTGGATACTGCTCACCAGCTGGGTCGCTTTAGACACCCGGTTGTTAAACGCCGGGCAACCGCTGCATGCTTTCGAGCCGCCTGTACCGTTGCAGTGCCCATCGCCTGTACAGGTCCCCACAACGCCCTCTTCAGCAGAAATGATTAGCTTGACAGCTGCCTCGACCTCGGAAGCAGACGATCCAGACACAGCAACTGCGGCTGGTTGTGGCGGTCGTCTAAGATTGACGGGGCGCGACGTATTGCGTGCTTTGAGATAAAGACCGCATGCATTACAGATCGTTGTTCCATCTGGAGCACGCCGCCAAAGCGGTGTCCGTGTAGTTCCGCAGTTACTACAGACCTGTCCAACCGAGTCTGTATCGGTGATCTGTCGTTGCTGCTCGGCAGCATGGTCTGTATGTACTGGTTGTGGAGCTGGCGAGCGGCCCGTGACGGGTGGGAGTGAAACTGGCGGAGTAGTGGCGAAGCGGTTTGCAGTCATAAGAACCGGTGACATTGATGTCCTGATTGCTGGTGATGCTTGCCTCGTCGACGGTGACTGAGTCTGTGTTGATGCAGATTGCATGTTGTGAGCAGCAGGTTCACGTGTGTCAGCAACCGAGTCCGACACGTCGGTGTCTGAATCACAGGATTCTGGATATGTACGAATCTGGGGTAAATTAATACCAGACAGATCAGAAATAGATTTCGAGATCGGTTCAAGAACCGGACGGTTGATCAAGTGGCTTTGAAATGTAGATAAAGCTTTGTCAGACGACGTATGGCTGAAGTTTAGCCTGTCTGAATCTTTAGTAGATTGTTGAACCTGCGAAGAGAAGTGCGGTAGTGAGCGCAAAAACGGAGCAATTGTTCCGCGCATCACTAACGATGCATTTAACGGAGAATGCGAGGGTTTGGGACAGAAAAGAATGAACAGAAAAGAGTAGGCAAGATTGGTATCAAGAACAATTGGACTCGGGCACTTTTTTTAGTGATGAACTCAGACTAACCCAGAATTGAGTTGAAGGTGGAAGGGACTAATAGTGAGCCGCAGCACGTGACTTGCTTGAATCTGATTACGTAGCTGACGAATATGTGTAACAGGATTGGTCAGTTGTGTGTAATAGGTTAACTCTGATTGGCCAACCGTACAGCACACGGCTCAACCAATTTTGGTGCGGCGTTCGAGAAACTTTATTATTATTATGTAATAGTTGTCATGGCAACGCTTGGTCTTGATGTTTGTTTACATCTCTCATTGGCATCGCTGCACTCCCTAATTCACTTCGCATCAACCATGGCATTCAGCGCCCGAAAGTCAATGGCGTATGCTGCGACGTCGCGCAAGTCGTCTGCTTACATGCAGTCTGGCTTCAGCGGGTCATCCACTGTGCGATCACGTATGTGAAATTATCGTTGACGCGCGGTGAAAGTACTGACATCTTAGAACCCTCGTTTAGTAACGACGTGTTTCCAATCTTAGATTTTAATGAAATTGCAGTTTGTTTACGTGGATGTGAGTTTTCGGTTGCGGAAGAAATGCTGGTCAAGCCAAATACAATTATGGTCGAGCAATTGTACGAGCAAATGGTCGCAAGTTTCTTGGGCGTCACGTATGATAACACGATGCCGGTGTTGGATGTTTGCAGTGACGGTAGAGAGACGTTAGAGGCGGGTCGGTCGGCTAGGAGTATACTTGCTTTGGTCAGAGCATCGTATGTTTATTACTTGATCTGGGAATATAGACTGATTGTACTAGATCAAAGCTGATGAAGATTTGTGGTATAGACGATTTCTCAATCGCAGACTTTATTCGTCCAGAAACACAACGGGTCAGAAGGTTATTATCTGCGGTCGTCAACTTTGCCAGATTCAGGGAAGAGCACATGGGTGTGTGTGAGGATTTGATTCAGCAGAGCGAAGAAACGTCACTAGCGACAGAGTCGGCGTACCAGGAAACGGTTCGGTCTGGAGAGCGGTTAGACGAGCTACGGTCCAGGAAGCAAGAAGATGCGTCCAAAATAAAGGAAACCCAGGATCATAATCGGGACGTCGAGGCCGAGTTGAGACGGTTGAAGAAGGTGCAGGAGCAATATGTTGCCAAACACGAGGCGTATAAGACCGATAAACAGAGATTGCTTGCCAAGCTTGTATGCAGTTTGATAAATACTTTATTGTAGACTGTACTAACTCCAGCAGGAAGATCAAAAGTTTTTGACTACTCAGGTCCGGAAAGAATGTGAGAAGTTGCGACCGTATGTGCTTGAAGCGCCGAGCAAACTTCGGCAAATCAACGACGAACTCGGCGGATCTGTCAACTCGGGCAAAGCTTCAATTGAGCGGTTAGAAAAACGGATCCGGGCGTTGGAAATCACAATAGAGTCATTCAAGCATATTGAGCAAGACGTGCTTGCCTGTGTGAAGGTAATGGAAGAGGCAGACGTCGAGCTTGCGAAGCAAGACGAAGCGGGTCGCCAGCTCGCCCGGCTAACTGAGTTACGGGATCAACGTCAAATTGAAGTGCACGAAGTCGAGCGCAAGTCTGCGGTAAGTTTTGAAAGTAACGCGTGAAGAAGATGCTGATGAGATTGTAGCAATTGAAACGACAGCTTGCGACGGCAGAAGAACGAATTCAGCGGCTAGAAGAGCAACGGATCCAGAAACGAGAAGGAGTCCATAGGAAAACGCGGGAACTGAAGGAAGCGTATGCTGTTCTTGTCGCCGAGCGGAGTGTGGTCACTCAGGATATGGACAAGAAGAAGGCACTGATTGCAAATGTCGAGAAGAAGGTATGTTGGCGTGTGATTGCATAAAACAGAACTGACAAGAAACAGCAAGCGGATTTGAGAGATGAACTTGAAGTTGAGATCAAAAATCTGACGAACGAGCTGCAGAAGCTAGAAGCGCATGTTGGACTGTATTTGAGTGAGATGGAGCAGTGTATTTCTAGTAGATAATGGGATCACGGTGTTTAATCCAGCGACGAAGTAATTTTCGAGGCGTAATCAGTGTATCGTCGTCTTTGCTATAACAAATGTTGGTGTCAAGCTGAGCAGTAGACTCGACCAAGGCTACTTTTATATGAGCAGCAAGAGCAAACTCTGCAAGTACAGTGATGGATTCAAAGATATTGAGCGCAGTAGAGTAAACAGGATCAGATAAATGCGCGGCTACAAGACCACAGACCAACACGGTTCTGTCTTTCATTCTTTGGGCAGTGTAGCACCAGGCACGGAAGCTCGCAATAGTTGGGGTCTCGAAACTGTCGACAGTAGAAAGAGTGACGACGTCTGTGATTGGCACGTCATCGTACGACGCGACCCTGGGAAACGCAGACTCAGGACCGACCAAAACCACGACTGCGTTTTTGTTACATTTGAGCAAGTCTAGCAGCTGCCTTAACACGGTGTCTTGTTGATCTAGCTCAATCAGGTCCATTTGTCGAGTGTATAGAATTGACGCGTTCGAGAAGCCGCACGATTGTTCGCGACTGTATCAATGTGTATGATTTACCGTATTAAGTAATTGTATAAGCAATATCTAGTTTACATTAACGCATATATATTAATATTATGTAACTTCTAAAATTAAACTCGTATCACATTACACCAACTTCTTTATAGCTCAGGCGGCACAAACTTGGTATCGGTCTCTGGACTGTACGGTTTATCCCACTCGTTTGTATACGATACCGACGGCAGCCCCAGTGCTTCTCCCGACGTGCTCTTTGGCGGCTCCGACACGGCCGGATCCCACTGCTGGACAGACATCGCGCCGATCTGGTCTGCGAGATCAGGCCCGCTAGATTCTGGCTCAGGCGGCGCAGACGCGTCATACGCGGCCCACCATTTCGTCAGTAAGTCGTCGTACTGCCCGGTCGAAGTCGGACCAGACGGCCGATTGAGCTGCCACGGCTTCGGGAGACCGGTGAAGTGCACCGCCTTGATTTGCGAGGCAAAGTGCACGTACGCCGGCATGTATTGGTATCCCGCGGACGGGGTCACATTGTACATGAACGACAGCCTGGTCCATTTATCCGCAAAATAAGTGTTAAGCAGTCCTTGATCGCCACCGTCAAAGGATTCGGTGGACTCCGCCGTCGCGTAGAGACCGTCAAAGTCCGCCTTTGAGGGCGTCAACACCATGACGCCGGAATTGAAAATATCAGGCCATCCCGCGTCCGGTGCTGCGGCAAGCACGCCAGGCACAGAAAACAAGTTGTCGAGATTTGTAAGCGGCAGAACGTCGGCGTCGAGATACACGATCCTGTCGTACTCTGTCATAGACCACAATGCCAACTTGGTGAAGGACAGTGCCAGATCGGGGCGACCGAGCGAAATCAAGTTACGCGGCGCAGGATTGTTGATTACAGACACTGGCACGACAGAATCAAACGCAGACTCAAGAGCGGCTAAGGATTCTGGCGCAAGCTGGTCGAGAGCAAGTACGACAACCGGCTTTGTTGTGCCTGTGCCTCGAAGGGCCTCCACCAGGGCTAAACATCCCGGTAAATACGAATCAGATAAAAGAAGAGTAAAATAAGCTTCGGATGACATTTTATTGCCGGCAGAGTTCAATTGGTGCGTAAGGCAATCAAGAGAATCAAGAAGGTGTTGTGATGTCGCGTTGTGTTCATCAATCAGCGCCGCGTCGTAGTCGGCGCCTCCTCGGCTGTCAATGAGTCGCCGAATGACATGTGGCCCCTGCTAAAACTACAACACACAAATGACACGTATAAATTGTAATGACCATGTATTGTTATTATCTACATCTTGCTTATATAGTCCACGTGCTAAGCCAGTTCAAGTAATCATACTTTGTGTGATCTCCTTCCATTCCAAACGAAATTGGCGAAAACAGCACAAACACTCCAATCACGATAGAGTATGTGACAGTGTAGGCCAAATATCGCAGAATGTAATGCAACTTGGTAGTCAAGAAATCAAACAAAAACCCAAATGTCATGATTGCAAAGTATAGCGCTGGAAGATAATGGTGCACGTACGTCACACGTGCCATTAAAATAAACGGCACATAGTGAAGACCCCAACCAAGTGCAGGGTATAGTCCTCCGTACACAAACTGCTTGATCTCCTCAACACTCATGTCATTATACTGTCGTTGCCATCGGCACAGCAAAATAAACGTCGTCAATCCCAGCAACAAAATTGACGCGGTAGACGCCCACACAACGATCGGGTTTCCAAGCAGATAATACTTCACGGTCTCGTTTCCCCATCCACACATGCGCAGTCCGACATTCAACACAGGCCACTGCCACGGTCTTGATGCCAGATCGTCTTGCTTGTCCGGATCAGGCACCAGCGCGTTATTCGACGTCGCCATCGCGACGTTCAAGTGAACAAAGTCCCGCAAAAACGGTGACTTGTACATGACGTCGTTGCCATTCGGCAGCCGCTCATTCTCATGCCCCTCAATATTCCAAAACGTGAAAATATCTCGCGGGTTGTTGGTCTTGTCGCACGTCACCTCGATCTGCTTAAATCCCCATTGCGGCAGATTCACGTTCGCGGCCCGGAGATAGCATCCGAGTGCAGCATGGCGGAATCGCAGCGATGACGTCAACGTGTGCACGATCTTGTCCTTCTTAGCCGTGTCCTTGACGACCTCGACAATCCAGTCGTCCTTCTCATCTCCGACCGTCAGATTACCGTAGCACGACACCTCGTTTTGGTCCTTTGTCACTGGAGCAGGAACAGCGTGCGAGTGCAGGTTTCGACCAGTCATGTCGTGAATCAGCCGGATCGTGTCGCCGTGCTTAATGTACCGCAGCTCCTCGTCGTCTCCGTCGTAGGGCACGTCTGCGCGGCTCGGGTGAATGACCCATTCGTTGTTTGAGTCCTTGTGGTGGTAACAAGTAATCTGCTGCTGCTCTGAACCTGTAGGATACGTTTGCACATGCGAGTGCAGAAGTCCACCGCCGTATCCCATATTTTTTATTGTGACCTTGGATCCCATAACCACATCCGGTGGGCCGCGGGTGAGACCTGAGCCACGAAGATGAGCTTGAAAGAGCGAACTCATTTGCGCGTCGCCAGGGCCGCTGTTCTCAAGAATAATAAAGTGCAATTTGAACGACGCCATGTAAATTGCCAATGGGATCACAATCAGCGCGATGATACGCGAAGCCCAGTGTGTCATATACGTAAACTGCTCACTTAGCTTTTCTCCAACTTACCGGGCACACAAATACTTACAAAGGGCATCTTAGTATCACCGAACTTGTCCCACAAGTCATGTATTGTGTAAATTCCAACCAGCATTGTCGTGAGCATACCTACCCACTTGACCGAAGTCACGCACCCGATTGAAACACCGGTGAATAGCAGCCAAAACCACCATCCGGCCGAGAACGACTTGGTCTGATAGCTGTGGAACTTGGCCAGGCCCATGAACGAGACGAAAGTGAAGAACATGAGCATTGAGTCAAGCAAGATGAATCGCGAGATTGTGGCATACGAGTTTTCTTGTGTCGTCAGTCGCATTTTGAAGTGTGACCAGAACATTACTTACCACACAAGACCATGATTGTCACGAGCCAAGTCGCGAGGGTTGAGAACTTCAAGCTCTTCGCGGTGTAATACGCGACCGGGACACAAAGCGCACCAAACGTAGCATTGAACACTCGCATGAACGTGTAGTTCACTTCGTCAGGATAATGTTCACCAGACTTGAACTCAAACGAGCCATTGTATCCACACATGTATCCCGACAGACCGACCAGCATCTTTCCAAGCGGAGGGTGTACGTCAAAGTAGAACTCGCGCTTGAGGTAGTGCGATCCAAACTTGCCGAAATGCGCCTCGTCCCATGTCACAATGTCCGACACACCGATCTTGTACATTCTAGTTACAAACGCAAGCACAGTAAACAGCAATGGTGCAACATATTTTTCAATTGCCTCGAGGGAGATCTGCTATTAGTTGGTTCCCTGTCGCTCTCTCTAACTATGCACTCACTTCGTCTTCATCCGTGTAATAATCAACTTTCTTGTCAAACGTTCGAGCAGACTCAGTAGCAGCTGGCTGAGCAGTTGGTTTCCTTTGTCGTACCTCTCCACGAGACGCACCTGTGGTTGATCCGGTGTCCATTAGTGTGGATTACTATAGAAAGTCAGTATCTGAATCAGAATGTTTAACAGCACAGTCCAGTCAGCTCATTCTATCCGTCATTCCACACAGTACAATCAGTCCGATTTCTCATGGTTATATTGAAATATAGACACTTTGGATCGAATAATGACCAAGTACGCAATGAAACAAATTATTTAAAAGAAAGACTTACAATCAATTTCGAATCAACTGAAAATGCAATTTTTTCCACTTAACAAATGCAAAAAAGCACACTCAACTTTGTTTAGTTTAAATTGATTCAATTGACGCTTTTCGAGGTCTTTTTTTCAAGGCGCGTCTGGTAACGCGTTTACACAAAACCCTTATAATTATTCTACAAAACCCTTGAAAATGTATAAATAGTCTTCCATTTATATGTACACGAATATACACTCTTCTCTCTCTTCCACTAAACATCACGATAATTGTCCACTTAAAGCCTGTTTTGACTCATTCCGTTTCGTATTGTCTTTGCGAATATAAACAACTAGCAAAAAAATACTTCTTACTTGATTCGTATGTGCCGATAAATCCTGTCAAAAAGTATGTCACGAAGAAAAATATATACATCTTGAACATGACAACCTGTAAAAAATAATATAGAACAACCAAAAAAAAACAAAAAAAAACCATAATCATAGTGTACCAATCAAGTCTGAAGCAAGGAACATTATGCTTAAACAGACGACTGGGTGTTCGCATCGCAAATAAATCTATAAGCAACTTAAAATAACACATCAATGCAGTCATTCTGAACTTGACCGCCGTCGCCGTTCTGCAGTCGTGCCCGTTGCTATTCTATTTCTCGAAAATTGCATCGCTTGGGCAGCCATTCGTTCGGCTTTGGCTGCACTTATCTGTGCCTGTGTGTCTTGTGGATCTGCTTCTGCGATTTGTGCTTGTGGTGATGATGAGACTACTGGGATTGTAGTCATTGGGCGCGAATTTGTTCCTGCCACTCGAATCGAATTCATTGCTCTGCTTCCCGCGGGAACTGTGTTTGGAGGCAATACTGGTCGTGACATTGGGTCTATTGAAGGACCTTTGCCGATATCTTGCTTTGACCTGTGTTGCTCTTTAAACACGGATTCTTTTATCCACTTTTGTTCCTGCACACTATATATATACCCGTTGTATTTTCCGTTCGTTAGTCCTCGTCTGGAATATTCTTTTTGCAAAACTTTCTCATATTCGTATGGGATATAGACGCGCTTGCCAATAAACATTGTGGTCCGTAATGGCAAGATGTCGTCAACAAGATACTTGTGGTTGTTTTTGCACGAGATGATATTTGGATGTCTGATTGGGTCAGCTTCAGCAAGAGACGTCATGTCGATATAAAGTCCAGTCTGAGTATCGACAAATCTTCCGTCAATCAAATTTTGGCCGTTTGACCGAGACCGGTACAAGAAGAATGGGTTGATATTAATATAATAGCTTCGTTTCTCTCCTTCGGCAGTTTCGTAATCAAACAACGTGTTATTGAATTTGCTGTTCATATCAATCATTGTTCGAACGAACATTTGCACGTCTACATCAACATCCCTATTAGTCGTCAGCAAATACAGAATATCCGACGCGTATACATTGCATACCAGGGTAAAGGCTCGCCATTCCAGTACCAGCCTAGCAATGTGCCATGAGCAATCCAAGACTCATAGTTGTTAATGTTGAGAAAATCGAACCATGCTTCTAACATGTATCTAATTGCGGTCGCGCGTTCAGTATCTGACAGCTCGCGTTTGAAGTAAGTTCGATCATAGTGTAGTCCGACATACTTCTTTCTTTGTTTCACAACAGCTTCAAAAAAGTATTTTGGAGGCGGTCTATGATGACCTCTTGGAGGTGATACATAGAACTGTTCGTGTGTGATTGACATTGGAACATTTTCATCGGCGGAGTCGTCTAATAAGAAAAACGAGGAGAGCATCGATGAGAAGATGACGAAGAGCAGTACAACTGCTACGCAAAAGAGCACGAATGACCGTCTAATCATTTTATTTGAATTTGAGATAATTTCTATAGGGTTGAATGAATAAAGAATATTTGATAAATTTCATCCAAATAGAACAAAAATCCAAAGAGTTGAAGTTGAAAGGGAAATTTTGAGAGAGAGGACCGGATCGACAAAAATGGAAAGACTGCACATGCATTGGTCATAGCATCATCGCTCTGACCGGTATCTCGGAGACATATGCTAATCTGACCATACATAGCCATTAGAATTCAATGTGTAATCAAATCAATCGATCATCAAGGTTTTATATTTTATTTTGTATTTCAATTTATTTATTAAACTACTTGAATATTATTTGAATATTTAATCTACACTTGCTAACATTCGTGGCGCGTTGTTAAGACTCATTCGAGTCAGTCGACGTTAAAGCTCTTATTACTACTACCTACCAATATAAAGCATTTGCAAGGTATGTGTATGTATATATTATAAAATGATAATTTACATAATATAGTAAAAGGTCATTTTATTCATTATCGCCACAGAAACCTCGGCATTTCGTTGTGGACTCTGAAGGCGGATTATTTAAACTAAACGTAAAAACATAAAAACGTAAAAACGTAAAATGGCACCCGCCGTCCACTAAATCCGCACGTACTCGCTTTTGAAACAAAGTCAAGCTGAAACGTTGGAATGAAAGTCTCTTCTCCTATTATACAACCTAAAAAACCTTGAGTCGGATACATTTTACCCGGGGCTTATGATTGCCGGATTCAGGGGTTTAGCGTAAATTGGTAAAATCAGGGGCTGGTTACACAAAACCCGTAAATCTTAGACATATATACAATCTGTTCTGAAAAATATATCATTGAATAATAAAAAAGATAATACAGTTTATGTATGCTGATATCTTGATGCAGTGGTGTTAATCTAATGATCAGAACAAGTAGATACCCAGATCTTACTTGAAAACACTGCACTCACCAACACAGATAAACTAACAGTACCCTTCAGTACGTTGGCTGTACGCTGCAGTACGCTTCCGTACAATAAATAATACGTCAAAATACTCAAACTACTCAATTCCATTCTACTTCTTTACCCCAGTGCACTGAAGCGTCGTTATTGCTACGATGTATGAATATACATTGACATTCATACAAACAACGTAGCCCAGATTGATGTTAGGGCTTTAATCAAAAGATCGGATCATCACAGGCCAAATCACATTACACTGCTCAACTTTACAGGATAAATTTGAATCCGGTTTATTTTTTTTTGCAGATTTAAACATATTTTGGTGTTGCTGAAGGTAATTTCTAATTTCAGAGCTACACATTGCTTATTCGTGTGCTGATCTGCAGTTGCGGAATCGTACGATATCGACTTGTTCATGATACTCCAACATGCCGTCGAATGGGCTTCATTCAACACGTGTTAACAGATTGAGCTATTTTGTTCGTCATGCGAGAGTAATGCGAATACAGACTTGGATCCACACAGTGTCTAGTACCCGCACTCCAGATTTAAAATTGACAGTCTCGTCCTCGTCTAGACATGGCACCGTGTGCATAATGCCGTCTTGTACAGCTCGATCGGACAGTCAAACTGATCCTGAAATAGATTCAAGCAAGCAACTGCGTCGGACAGATTTAGGACAGAGTACGTATTAACCCCATTACTCCTTTCATCTCGACTGACATACATAGCTCTTGATACACTCACTCAGATGCTTCCAAATTTACAACACGAGCTCCCGCCTTCATCTCTACTCTCGCCACACATTCAATTACGATTCTTTCCTAAAACACACCCTGGTTTGCCGAGCATACGTGGAAAAACAGCATACTTGGCCACATGGCGGGTCACGCAATGGATTCTCCCGTTCTTTGTACTTGGCCCGATCGACGGCCTTGTTGAGATGGCAGACGACTCAAAACGTAAAGGTGTGCATGATGGTTCAGCGGTCACAAATTTGCTTGGGATGGTCAAGAACGTGCCAGCCGAGCACAGAAAGGGTAGCATTGTTTTCAAGATTGTAAGCATGAAGGTTGTCAATGAAGATAGCGACATTAGCGACGATGATGTTTCCAGCACTGCCAATGGACCAGAGCCCGAGTCGGATATCAAGCTACTCGTGCGGTGGCAGATTTTGTTTGCTGGACCAGCCGACGAATCTCAAGCCACCGCGGACACGCTCTCGGGCCAGACCCAGAACCAAACCCAGCCGTCTGTCGTGACTGGGCTGTTTACGTTTGAGTTTGACCGCGATGGCAAGATCCTGGTGCACAGTATTGACGACGTCGAGGAGATCAGGTCGCAGAAGACCGCCGGGTCGTCAAACGGGCTCAAGAAGCTTGCCCGGGCGGTCGCGCGGCGCGGGGATGAGGAGGGTCCGGTCGTGGTGGATGATGAAAGAGAGACGCATGGCATACCGCGTCGGTTGGCGTGAGTTGTGACCGGCCAGGAGTGTCTGTTGAGGAGTGGCTGCGGGGTGGCGTAAAGGACTAGCGATGGGTATAAAAGTTTCAGGTTTTGTAAATATTTTGTTGTATACTGAGTTTTAACATCTCATCTCCGATTATACCTCGGCCCGTAGTGACGCCTATGTACCTTACAATCCCAAGTTTTACTTTTCCCAAGGTTTCTTACGACTCGGCTGTTCGCTTGCCGACGACGCGGTCTCGCCCAGCAAGATGTTTGGGATCTGTTTGATGCCGGGTATAGGTTTGCCCGCCAGGATGAGTTCGACAATGTGTGCGAACGAGCTCGGATACGGCGTCGAGTCTGGCGATCCGTCAGTGTGGTCAGTGTTAGATGCTGATTCGTACAATGTTGATGATGATGACGGTGTGTCCTGAGTGGCTTCGGGTGTCGCGCTGTGTCTGTTCTTCCACGTCATGTAGCCATCGTACTCGACTTGTTTTTGGATCTTCCTACTTCAGTAAGTCAATTCTCCTTCAGACTAGCGCAGAGTCAAACCTTGAATAAAAAAACATCTTCGCTTTTAATTCCACGATTTCCAACTCATCTGCAGTAAACTCTGTCCCGTTCGCTCGCTTTGCTGCAATCACGGAATTCAGCCCGTCCTATATTGTCAGCGTTTGATCTTGTACTTTCACTTTGAGATATGCGCTCACCACAAAATCCACGTCAGAATTCCAGTCATATCTATCAAATCCAGTCCATTCTGCGTCCGACAGCGGCATTGGTGAGTGTCCTACACTGTTCTGCTCGTTGTTGTACATGAATCTTTACGGGTCGCGATGCTGCGGCTCGCAACTACGCCCATGACGTTTATGTTCACATGTTACTCCCATAAACTCACATAAAAATACAAATTTTCACTTAATAACCCATGATACCCATTTCTACCCTCAAGTCTGTGCTCGTGGTCGACCCCGTTTCGAAACCTCAGTCCGGGGAATATCTCTCGTACGATTGTACACGTCTCTGGCCAGCAGACTCGACCCAGTCGCCCCATTGACCACGTTTGCAATTTCCTGATACGTAGCCGTCGTTTTCTTCAACTCCATCATGAGCTTCATACCATGCTCTGTTGTCTGCCTATTTTCTGGATATTTCGTCGCGCTCGCCGGCGACAGCTCGTGGTTGTGCTCGTGCCCGAGGTCAGACAACACCCAGGCGTCGTTGAACTGACGACGAAACTTGGCGCGCCATTGGCATCCGCACCTCTGTGTGCGCAGATCACGAACCCGGACTTTACCGTTGTTTGAGCACGCGCCCCTGACGACTGGTAATTTGCGTGTGTTTTGAGGGTGTCCGTGGCATTTGCATTGCACCTGGTACGTTCGTGTAGAATATGTTTTCGACTTTGTGACTGCGAACCCGTTTCGACGCGCGTAGTCTGTAAACACGTTCAGAATCTCACTTTCGTTTAAAAACACCATCCCGACGTAAGGATCAAGATCTTCAGGATAGCGCTGCTGCTGCTGCTGCTGCTGTTGCTGACGTGATTGCAAACTTGTTGTTTGAGTCGTCAATTGCAAAGTAGATGGCTCAGGCAGTCTGAACTGATTAAATTGTTGCTGCTGCACTATTCTCGGTGCGTAAGCCAACGCTTTTGATCGCTTATTCGACCCCGTCACACCTTCGTCTAATGTGTCTGCAACCCCATTAGATCCACCTTGATCCGCCATGATCGCATTCACAGTCGGTACATTTAATTGCACATCTTCAAAACCGGTTGGCATCTCGGCCATGACCGGCATCGCAACAGAAACAGGAACAGAAACGTACTGTGTTGCCATGTCTGCAACGAGATCATCAAAAGAGACAGGATTTGTACTTGCAAATACCATTGCCGACCGGCTCTGATCGAGCATGCTATTTATAAAGGCGTATTTCTTTTATTTGACTTAAGATAATTATAATATGATTCAATGATTGTATCAAGTGAAGGTCAATCAATGTGTTGATTTAACTTCACAGTATATTCCATATCGTCATCTAAACTCCCAACCGACTTCACCGTCTCGGGAATTAATAAAATAAATAAAATACCAAACTTATTTTCCGGTGTTTCCATGTTAAAAACTACAAAAAACATAAAAAACAATAAACAAAAAAGCATTGAAAAATAAAAAATCAGAAACTTCTTGGAAAAAAGAGATCTAGACTTTAAATTCGTCACACATTTCAATCGTACAAGCTAATCCACTCACTTTCCTAGCGCACTTCACTCGCTCATTTTTTGTTTCGCAATAGCCATAAATAAAAATCCGCAAAAAAAAAGAACAAAAACAAAAGAGAAATAAACAATAAAAAACAAATTAGAACGTTGAAATATCTTCGCAACAGCTAAAGTATCAAGACATCGTCACCGTTTATTCGTCAGCGACAGCCTCGTTGGGGCACTGGGCCATGATGTGGCCTGGTTGCTTGCACTTGTAGCAAACACGGTCCTGAGCCTGAGGACAGTCGCGGCTCAAGTGACCGATGTTGCCACAGTTGTAGCACTTCTGTCCCTGGGTGCAGTCACGCGAAAGATGTCCGAATCCACCGCACGAGTAGCAGGTCTGGTTGGATGATCCATAGCTGGGACCGTTGCCGTATCCACCGGCACCGCCCTTGGGGCAGTTGCGGGCAATGTGTCCGACATCGCCGCCTATTAATCAGACTTCTGCTCGACCCAGTCAATATGATAACACATACACTTGTAGCATTCAGCACCGCTGGAAGCACCACCGCTGGAATAGCGGTCACCGGTGCTGCCACTGTTAGGGCAGTCACGGGAAATGTGTCCGGTCTCGTTGCATCTGTAGCAAGTCTTCTCCTTAGCAGGAGCAGTGCAGTCACGGCCTAAACAGACCATATGTTAACTGCAGTTTTTTACATTATGGCACACAACCCCCAAACTTACTCAAATGTCCCTCCTGACCACAGTTGTAGCAGACGGGATTACCACGCTTAGGGCAATCGCGGGCCTGAATTCACAAACTACAGTTAGCCTATCTTTGTTCACACGCCACTTACACCACCAAATTTTAAAAGTTTTCGTTCGTCCCCAGACAGTAACATCGCAGTAGAGACAAGCTCTGTGTCAAGTTCTTGACCGACAAAACATCACCGCATTCGAAATTGTGGAATAAGTAGTAAAATTGTGTTGCTATTCACCTGATGTCCAACGTCGCCGCCTAACTATCGTAAGAAACAACCCCAAAAAACAAGACCAATAGACAGTCAGTTCACCACCCATGCATTATGATAGTATCATAGTACATAAGAGAGGAATACATGATAATAAAATACAATCAAAAATAAATAGTCACTCCAGTCGATCTTTCACACAACCTCCATCACTCGTAACACCTCACACCTACTCCACTCACACGTTCACACTTTTCGCACATTCAACCAAAACAGACAAGAGGCATAGAATGCGCTCACGTTTATTTGTCTTCAGAGCTAACAAATGGGGTCAATGATAAGAAAAGATTTCAAGACAAGGAAAAAGATTGCGGTGCCGCGGGATAAGGACGAGAGTGATTTAGGGATTGATCAGGAGGAAAAAATGTAATGTTTGAGTGAACAGAATAAAAATCAGACCGAAGTAACTATAATTGTGATAAAAGAAATGTATAAAAACAAGAGGAAAAAAAGGGGATAAAAGAGGTCAGGCAATAAGATTAAGCAGAAATTATCATACAGTTATAGCAAGCTCTAGGAGGACCTGAGAAACCACCGGATCTTGAGGCGCCGTAGCTGTTTCCTTGATCGTAAGACATGATTTATAATTCAATTGATGGTAAATTTGATTATAATAAAACAACGACGAAAGTTGTGAGGAAAAAAACCGCAAAAAAAAACAGAAAAAGAAAATGAAGAAATTGACTTCGTTTTATTTAGCGACTGGACTCCCTTCACCGTTCTGACCCGCTTATTATGTCAGCAATCGGCCGCTCTAAAAAATTTTCAGTATCTCATTTAACAGTTACCCGGTCATATTTTTAAAAGTAGATTTAGCTTATATTTTTATTAATTATTTACAGCTTAAAAATGAAACAAATTAAATAAAATAAATTTTCTATTTCTTGTTTAAAAAATAAAACAAATTTAAAATCTAAAAATTAAACGAGTCGAACGAAGATCGGCCTGGAACTGACCCCTGTGATACAGATACAAAACCCTTTGTTAATTACAGGTTCCAAACCGAGAATTGAACCAGTTCCAGAACTTAAAAGTCCCAACTCATCGCGGGGAAAACGTCAAATTCGATCGTGCCTCGGTCGGTCTCTCCAATATATTTCTCCTACACTCACACTCACTCTTCATTTAATCTTCTTATCAGAAACCGCAAGAATAAACAATGGCAAATTCTCAATCAGATTCAGTTGCTCAAGCTCTTGCTGGTGCTGGTGGTGGTGCACTTGCAATGATCGTGACTTATCCATTAATTGCTCTTTCAACTAGAGCTCAGACTAATCGAAGTAAATCAGCAGCCATGGCAGAAAAGGCGGCACATCAAGAAGAAAACAAAGAAAAGTCAATTAAGCACTTGCTAACTAAGAAACCGACTGTCATGTCTGCGGCGGCCAAAATCATTCAACGTGAAGGATTTGGCGCTTTGTATTCTGGTCTTGATTCGGCACTATTCGGAATCACTGTCACCAATTTTGTGTATTATTATTTTTATGAAGGTACAAGAGGAGTATTTGAAAAGAGAAAGAGACTGTCGGCAAGTTCGATCGCGGCTACTGCTACTGCCACAATGTCAACTCTTGAAAGTATGATTGCTGGTGCGATTGCTGGCTCTGCTACTGTCGTACTTACTAATCCTATTTGGTATGTACAATTAGCGGTTACTAGATTTATATACTAATAGAACAGGGTTGTTAATACTAGACAGACAGTCAGAGCTTCACCTCAAGGCGGCGCGTCAATTTTAGGAACAATCAAAGACATTCTCACGTCTGACGGTCTTAAGGGCTTCTTTGCTGGTATCTTCCCTGCCTTAGTTTTAGTGATCAACCCGATCTTGCAGTATACAATTTTCGAGCGTCTGAAGGCCGTGATTGAGAAACGCAGACAGTTAAAGCCGTTTGATTTTTTCATCCTCGGCGCGCTTTGCAAACTGGTCGCGACCTCAGTCACGTACCCTTATATCACAGTCAAGTCGCGAATGCAAGTCCAGCGCCGGTCTGCCGCGAACACGGATTCAAGCAGCGATGAGAAACCTGTAGTGTACAAGTCTACTATTTCTGCTTTACGTGAAATCAGCTCGTCTGAAGGGATCGCGAGTTTGTACAGCGGGATGGACTCTAAACTTGTACAGAGTGTACTGACGTCAGCGTTCTTGTTTTATTTTAAGGAGCAGCTTGTGGATGCAGCGAAGAAGACGTTGCAAATTGTTCGTAAGTCCAAATAATTGATTATGACGAAATATGATTTGAAATGTGGCCAATATGTGTATATATATTTTTACATAGTATAAATATATTTGGTATAGTATTTCCTAAAATGGACAAATCGACGCGTCGCACGAAACTTGAGCGAGATTGCGAGTCTCATTCTGTTCGTCCAAATTGCGTGTTTGCTTCGTCTGTTTCTCTCTCTTTTAACCCCTCCTATAGATATGTCCTCAGTAGACGATCAGCCTTTAAACGGGTACCAGACATACAACAAAGCCTCATTGCTCGATCGCTTGATTACACTATACTCGCCAGAGTCATTTCAAGGCGTGCTCACGCAAAGCAAAGACAGAACTATGTCGATACTAGATCGATTCGTGTACTTTCTCTATACCGGCATCACGTACAGGCTGTTTTTACCTGTCATCATTGTCTGGACCGCAATCTCGTCCTGTGCTGTGATTTATCCGATCCTGGTTGCTTTTTTTTTTCTTTTTCTGTTTTGGGGTTCTGTGAAAACTTGAGCTAGAGGGCTAATGTGCTAGGGAATATTTTACTTTGCGTTTCATCCCATACTATGGTGGCCACTGGCGACTGTCATTATCCCGATGGGCTTGACATTTGCAGTGATCATGATTGTGTGGTCGACCATCGCGTACCCACCCCAAGCAGCGATATTGGTTTTCAGCAGTGGCCCGTTTGGTCTCATATCATCGGCGTATCTGGTCATCAGCCAGTCAATGTCAATTTCTCAAACTGTCACGCGTCTTTTGTTTCTCAGACGGGCAATGAGAAACACGTTCGACGGTGTAAGTTTTCTACGCGACATGATAGACATTACTAACTTTACAGGTCCTACGTCTAAGAGGGTATGAAGACCTGATCAACAACCCAGACATGGCAGAAGACGAGGTCGCGGCTCCGAAGGGTCCGATGGCGAACATCGCCAAAATAGTATCGTATAAACTCTTGGCATCGTGGCGAAAGCTGTATTACCGTCTAACGTCTCCGTACATATTCTTCAAGTCTCTAGTGCTCTTTCCAATTTCGTTCATCCCGATCGTCGGCCCGTTCATTGTCTCGCTTGTCAAGTCGACCGACACGGCCCGCAAGCTGCAGAGACGGTACTTCAAGCTCAAAGGCTTCACCCGCAATCAGGCTCGAGTCTACACTAGACGCAGATACGGCGCATACTTGACGTTTGTAACTATCCTCCCGTTATGAAGAGTTGCTGATGTGCGTTTAGGTTTGGCATAGTGGCCGGTTTTTTACAAACACTTCCGCTGATTGGGATGTTTTTCATGGTTACAAACACGGTCGGGTCTGCCCTATGGGCCGCAAGAATGGAAAAGAAAACGAGACGCAAATCTGCAGACTATGACTGATTTCTTCACGTCTCGTTCTTAAAATATAGCTGAATCTGTGTGTAAATTTCGCTACAAAAGTATAATATAATTGACTAGCTATCCATTACAATTATTTGCGCGAAGATCGTGTACGAACGGCCGAGACGTGTTCGTATGATTGGGATGTAGGAAGGACGACACGATCCTGCACGAAAACAGAGATAAACCGACGATTAACAAATAAAATCACACAAAAATAGAAAATAGAGAAAAAAAAAATCACACACACAAACCAGACATATTAATTTAAAAAAAGTCGAAAACACAAAATGAAAACAAAATCTAGCAACATCCGCCAGGTGCACCAGATCGAATGGTTTCGCCTTCTCCGATTCTAATAGGGCCCTTGCCGGTGCCTGTTGGTGCGCTGCCCATCCGTTCCTTGATTTGTCTGGCCATGGTCAAGAAAGCTTGTTCGACATTGGTCGCGTTCTTGGCTGAGGTCTCCAGGAATGGAATGCTAAGACTGTCTGAAAATTCCTGTTTAGAGTGTTAATAAAACCACTCACAACCAAAGAAGTAAAAGAGTGATCATACCTTAGCCGCGGTGTATTCGACAACCTTCTTGTCAGCCATATCAGACTTGTTACCAACTAACAGCTTGTTGACACCCTCGGTCGCATAACGGTCAATCTCCTGCATCCACCGCTTGACGTTTGCAAAACTCTCCTGATCGGTGACGTCGTACACAACAATAATTCCATGTGCACCTCTGTAATACGATGATGTTATAGTACGAAATCTCTCTTGTCCAGCGGTATCCCACTAATCGAAGTCAGTCTGAAATCACAGAAACCGGCATGAAAAACTCACAATCTGAAGTTTGACGGTCTTGCCATCAAGTTCAATTGTACGGATTTTGAAATCGACACCGATGGTGGAAATGTATGACTCGGTGTAAGTGTCGTCTGCGAATCGCAACAAAAGAGATGATTTGCCTACACCGGAATCTCCAATGAGAAGCAGCTTAAATAAGTAGTCGTATCTGCAAATTGTTAGTAACCTTTCCCAATATGACACTAAACAGGATTGGTGTGATTTGTTGCGATAGCCTAATGGATATATACTATCCAAATATGTTTCTGAATATACAACCAATATAACGAGATATTCCAGCTCAACAGTGTCAAACCAAACGAGACCAGATCAATAAATACGTTCTCGAAACGATCATTATTAACCACTGCATGCATCATCAAATCAAATCACACCTTGGAATCCCATTGAATCAATACTAAAAAATGCACTCTAAACTGGTTAGCAATCATACTCAGAACACCTATATATCACCCATCATCATCCTTTTGCTCTGCATTCAACTGACAAGCAAAAGACCTCATATAAAACGCACACGAATATTATTATGTAATACATACCACTCAGGATTCATTATATCTTGTTATTTTATATATAATTTTAATTATTAAATTCCAGAATAGAAGACTTAACCGGATTATATTATATAAACACTTGATTTGATGAGAAGACTCAATTTGAACTCTGCAGTTTATAGCAGGAGGCGCGGGAAGCAACGCTCACACGTTGGCGGGGAATACCCATACTTACCCATACTTATGCCACAATTATAATGTATCATAATCACTTGCTACAAGCCTCACTGATCTTCACTGTTCTCTCCTTCACCACCTAACACCGCCCTCTAAAGGGTCTTTTGAAGCTACGTACACAACATTCATAATTCATTTTGCTTTATTCTAAACTGAAACGTCATAACTATACAACAAAATCCCACATTTTTCCGTATTAACCCGTTTATCAAACAATTTAATAAAATCACCACTAAATCGCTTAATCAACCTCCTCAACTGTTGGGCCATCACTGGCACCAGCACCAGGGAATCCACCAGGTGCAGCTCCTGCACCAGGGAATCCACCGGGAGCACCACCTTCAGCGCCAGGAGCACCACCAGCATTGTAGAACTTCATCATGATGGGGTTGGCAATTCCTTCCAGCTCCTTCTGCTTGTCGCCATACTCCTCAGTGGTAGCGGCCTGGTTGCTGTCAAGCCATTCAATGGTCTCATCGATCGACTTTTGGAGCTTCTCCTTGTCGGCCTCCTCGACCTTGCTCTTGAATCCCTCTTCGTTGATTGTGTTCTTCAAAGAGTAACTGTACGATTCAAGACCGTTCTTAGCCGCAATACGAGCAGACTCCTTCTCATCATCCTCCTTGTACTTCTCGGCCTCAGACACCATGCGGTCAATCTCCTCCTTAGACAGACGTCCCTTATCGTTGGTAATGGTAATCTTGGAAGTCTTACCAGTTCCCTTCTCAAGAGCAGAGACGTTCAAGATACCGTTAGCATCGATATCGAAAGTAACCTCGATCTGAGGAACACCACGAGCAGCAGGTGGAATACCAGCAAGCTCGAACTTTCCAAGAAGATTGTTGTCTTTCGTACGAGCACGCTCACCCTCGTACACTTGGATAAGCACACCAGGTTGGTTATCAGAGTAAGTAGAGAAAATCTCAGACTTCTTCGTAGGAATAGTCGTGTTTCTTGGGATAAGCTTGGTCATAACACCACCAGCAGTCTCAATACCGAGAGACAACGGAGCAACATCAAGAAGCAACAAATCCTGAGTCTTCGAAGAAGTGTCACCTGACAAAATAGCAGCCTGGACGGCAGCACCGTAGGCAACGGCCTCATCGGGGTTGATCGATTTGTTAGGCTCCTTTCCGTTGAAAAACTCGGTCACGAGCTTCTGAACTCTTGGAATACGGGTAGATCCACCGACCAAAACAATCTCGTCGACGGAAGCCTTGTCCAGCTTTGCGTCACGAAGAACCTTCTCGACAGGCTCGATGGTATTGCGGAACAAGTCCTGGCACAACTCTTCGAATCTGGCACGTGTAATTGAGGTGTAGAAATCAATACCCTCAAAGAGAGAGTCGATCTCAATGGAAGTCTGGGTAGAAGAAGACAGAGTACGCTTAGCACGTTCGCAAGCGGTTCTCAGTCTTCGGAGGGCTCTCTGGTTGGATGAAAGATCCTTCTTGTGCTTGCGCTTGAATTCAGTCACGAAGTGAGTAACGAGACGGTTATCGAAATCCTCACCACCCAAATGAGTGTCACCAGCAGTAGCCTTAACCTCAAAAATACCCTCCTCAATGGAAAGAAGAGAAACATCGAAAGTACCACCACCAAGATCGAAAATCAATACGTTCTTCTCACCCTCGCTCTTCTTGTCAAGACCGTAAGCGATGGCAGCAGCAGTGGGCTCGTTAATGATACGGAGGACATTCAAGCCAGAAATGAGACCGGCATCCTTGGTAGCCTGACGCTGTGAATCGTTGAAGTAAGCAGGCACAGTGATGACGGCGTTGTTGACAGTTCCACCCAAGAATCCCTCAGCAGTTTCCTTCATCTTGTTCAAGACCATGGAGGAAATTTCCTCAGGACTGAAAGTCTTAGTCTCACCCTGTAAATAGTTAGCATTTACAACCTTTGAACTGTTAAACACAATCAACACACCTTAAATTCAACTTCGATCATAGGCTTTCCGCCCTTGTCAACAACCTTGAAAGGAAAGTGCTTCATGTCACCCTGAACTTCGGCATCAGAGAACTTTCTGCCAATCAGACGCTTCGCATCAAAGACAGTGTTTGCAGGGTTCATGGCGGCCTGATTCTTTGCGGCATCACCAATCAGCCGCTCAGTATCTGTGAATGCGACAAATGAAGGAGTGGTACGGTTTCCCTGGTCGTTTGCAATGATTTCAACGCGATCATTTGAGAAATGAGCCACGCAAGAGTACGTGGTACCGAGATCAATTCTGAACAGTAGTTAGTATACAGACTCCCGATGTCATAACTCAATAATACATACCCAACAGCTTTGCTCATATTTGATTATTATAGAATAGATATTGCTTTATATACAAGAACTAGTAAAAGAACTGTAATGATTAAGTTGAAAAAAGAAAAAAAAGAGTAAAAGAAGAGCGGAAAAGAGTATACATATTTAAGCCGGTGCTGGTCGAGGCCTGAGAATTCCATCGAGTTCTCTCAATTTCTACTGCAAGTGACGTACTAGTACGGCAGCCGCACAAACCCTATTTTTACTAGCCCTAAATTATCTTCTACCAACTTCACGAACTTTCTACTTTCTCCCAGGCAATTCAGGAATCGTCTAACATTAAACCCTAATATTAGGCTTCATCATGGTGCCTACTTACACACTTCCTCCCCGGAAATTCCGGCGTGAATCTGTGAACTGCGCTTTGGAGTCTCGCCATTCCGCCGATTTGAGGATCGTCTGATATTATAGCAATAATTAACCCCAGTTAAATCGCTAATTAAAATACTTCATTTTACAATAAAAATTGCCCCTCAGAACAAACTCAAAACAATTTTATTAAACTATTTTAAAATCTTAAAACCCATTTAGAGAGAGCCGCACATATGCAAACCCTAACCAGATGCAAAATGTTTGAGAGCTCATCGCTAATCGCAACTCAACTACTTTCTTCCGCCGTGTCATCGTATTCGTCGTCTTCACTATATCCGCCGTCCTCGACATCGTCGTCTCCGTCTTCATACTCGTCGTCGCTAGATTGGGCATTCTCTTCTTCACTACTAACTGAATTCGCACTGCTGTCAGGAGATGTATTCATTGGTTCAGAGACACGCTCGACTGTCTAATTACTAGTAAGTACTTGCCTTGTCAATAAAAACTAAATCCATCTTACCGGTGTGAGCTTATATGTTTTTAAGTACTTCATGCATGCGTAAAACAAACCGGGCTCAATCATACCATAATTGATCAGGTTCAGACCTAATTTCCACAACTCGAGATGAAATTGCTTGTCATCAGCCAGTCGCCGCCTATTTTGACGACAGAATCTGACAAAAGAATCCGCAAGATGTTTGTAAGATTTTGGGCGCTCCTCAAACAAATGTCTATCCCATGCCTTCATCAACATCTTCTCCTGCGGAGTGACATCTTCAAAATCATCCAGAGTTTGATCGTGCATATGCACCAGCCAGGACTCGTCCAGGTCATCTTCAGACTCGGACATCATTTCACCGGTCTTAAGTTTCCGCATCGACCGGGTCGAGTACAGCCCCTTGTCAGACTCTGGTATCGGGTACCGACGTTTGGGCCTCGGTGGCAGATCCGGCACTGTCTCAATTTCATACCACTTTGCCTGGCTCGCCATACTCAGCTTGACCGCGTCTTCATCTACCACAGCAACGGAAGACGACCGGTGTTGAAATTTGAGCGTGATTCGGATCCGACCGGCGGAAGTTGGCCATGGCACAATCATCGGCATTTGAGCTGGCAATGCGCTGGCACCTTCTTGAAGCCACGACAGGTCTCCAGCCAAGAAACTCGGCAGCTTGAATTTCTGTCCTCGAGGAGTCAACCACTGAATGACTTTCAAATCAGACAGCCGACTGCTGTTCCGTTCGTATGTGAACTCGGCTGCAATGCTGATGTAGACATCGACTGTCCGCGGTTTGCGCTGCTCGACCCTAAATGCAAATAAATCATGGCACGTCACAAAATGAAAGTGTAGTCTTTGGAAACTCTGGTAGTCAAAGTCGCACCACGGACAAGTGTATCCAGGAAGAATGTATGTTTTGAATTTTCCGTCCAGCGCGAAGTGATATCTCGCTTCGACAGGCCTGTCAGAAAGTGGTAATTTTTTTGCAACGGCAAATTTCTGCATTTTATTTGCAGCTGGTGAGACATCCTTGCGTGTGATTTGCGTATTTATAGTACGCTTCCCGTCTCCATTTCGATCATCAACGTTGACAGAAATTGAGGCTACACTCCATCCTACATCAAGCTGCAAACCAATTTCGGTATAATTTCTAAGTTCTTGATTCTTACCATCTTTGAAAAATGTAAGCGGGGCTGCAAATCCAGGAGCAGGACATTGTGCCAGCGAGAATTCAAATTCAGCCTTCAGTTCACAAGGCGCATCCGAATACGAGTTGGGCGGTAAAATGTCGTTAATTGGTAGCTTGTCGCCGTCAATATCACCATCATCGCTCCGGGCATATGGTGTTGTCGCGCGCGAGTTGTTGCCAATTCCTAATCGTCTTCGAATCGATGCCACTGCTGAAACCGCAGCGTTGACCCGTCTTGAGCGAGATCCAGACACAGGACTGCTCTGCGCGCTGTTTTCTAACGATTTGACCGTAGCTTTGTGCGCACGCGGGGACTGCCTTACCGGCGACGGGCTGGCAGATTGGCGCGGCGAGTTAACACCAGATGACAGGGCTCGTTTTTCTCTGGGCGACAATGATCCCGAATGCTTGACAGGCGTCGTAGGTGGTGTAGTTTCAAGCCCAAATGGCCATGACTGCTGTGAATGTGCCGATGTTGGACGAAGAGTAAGTGTGACTATATAGACGTAATCTGCCGCTGCGCACGAGAGCGAAGTTGACATGTCTGCTTCAGCTAAAGTGCTAAGTTTAATATAAAATGGTTCGTCCATTGACAATGACGCCACAGGTGTGGAAGTTCCTGAGGTTGGCGACGACAACTGGTGGGATGGATTTAATGTACATATTCCACTGGATTGAAACACTGCTTCAGAACTCTTGCGTCTATCGGTGCTGGTCATGTATACTCGATGTATAGCAATTTTACACAAGCAATTAGTCGATCTCAATTGAACAAAAGAGTCAGTTCCTCTAGCTGAACAAAATCAGTACACCGGACCAGACAGAATAGACGCGTTCAACTCACATCGCAAACTCACTGCAGGCTTTACGATTCCTGTGGCTTCAATTTTCAAAGTCGACATCACGTTCACCATCATTGAGTTCATGACACCAACATCTTCAGGCTCAGTCGTGCTTGTTCTTAACCTCTCACATACCTCATCTACAGCCAACCGCCTCCGTTTCCTTCGCCTGCGTTTATGTGAGGCGCCGCCGCCCCCGTGAGCCACAATCCCACTGTCAGATACCAGATTAGCACCAGCTGTAACCGCGCTCTTGTGATTAAACAGATAATTTAAATTGCGGTCGAGAAATAGTGGCTGACGATAAGATCTCGTGTAGCGATAGAGCAATGAATTGCCAGCGTAGACTTCCATTTGCGTATCCACGCGCTCCCACGTTGTCGCGTTCTCAATTGAACAATCTGAATAGTCTCCAACGCGTCAACAGTCACAGAATAAACAGCTTAGACAATTTTCAGTCAATTAAGGTCACACAAGATAATATTTTTTGGGCCATGTAAAAGTGATCAAATGCTTCGAGGCACGAGATCAGATGGCATAAGTGTCGGACACTTATGTAGTTGAGCCCTCTCAAAGTATGCGGATCTTCTGTGAACGGCTCGAAGAACATTTTAACGAGCGACACACGAGAGCGACAAAATAGTGAATCAAACTTCACCAATACAAACCACATTGAAAAATGACATCTGAAATCAAAGACCAAGTCGAAGTTTCGACTGCGATTGAATCGACACCAGATACGACTGCACCGGTTAAAAAACAGCGACGACGGAAAAACAAGCAGCAATCCAGCAAAACTGATGATCCTGACTCTGTTAAGGTCCAGGAAGTCGTGGAACGCGGGCCAGAGGTGCCAGAACACATTCTTGAGGAATTGCAGAAGAATGCGTATCTTGAGACGATGCAGAAGTGAGTGTGATGATGATATCGTGATAAGCAATACTCATATACCTTGAACAGGCGTATCAGAAATCTACAGAAGCGCAAGGTATTTCAACTGAACTATTTAGACAATTGAGCTAACATAACAGCAACGACTTGACAAATACGGAGAACAAGCTGCTACTCCTGGTGCTGCGAGTTTGAATCAGGATCAAATTGCTGCTCTTAAATCAAAAGATCAGGTTATTTACCCTCTAAAAGAACTCGAAGACCTTACAAAGTCATTTAAGGCTATTGACGAAGAAGTCCAAGTTCAGAGGATCAAAGAGGCAAAGAACCACGTGCTTGAGATCCAGGCTGCTGCCACCCAAGCAAAGAAGGAAGCTGAAAATGAGGCACATGAGAAAATGAAGACGCTCGTCAAGTTTTTACATGTCGCGAGCTGGAAACGACAATTTGGCTCGAACGCATCGTCGCAGGATGAAAATAAGGCTTTTGAAAATTTACTATCTTTGATTTACCTTGGCGACGAGTCTGCTGTGGAGGCTGCAGAAAAGCTGAGCTCTGGTGTTGACGAGCCTGTTGACGCCGAGACATCATTTACGTACTCAAAAATCAAGAAGCTGTCACACGAGTTGCTCGAAGAGTTATACGCGAAAGCACAATATGAGGAAGCTGCCGTTAACGCTCCCGACGACTCAGCATTCACAGAAGATCCAGTCGTAGTAATCTCCAAGCCTACTGAGGAAGACGAGGATGACGAACCAATTAGCTCTGTTATCAAGATTCCTCGTGGCGGTTTGTCGTTCTTGAACGAGAGCGAGCTCGAGATTGCGTCTGAAGGATTAATCCCACCACCACAGACTATGGCTGACGACATTGTGCTCGAGACATCGGACTTCGACCCTCCCGCAGCCTCAATGGTTGACGACTTGCATGCAAACGTCGCGGCAGCAACTGAATGGGACACGCCAACACCAGAGCCTGTGGTCGCGCCACTTCAACCGGTCGAAGCCGAACCGGTCTGGGAACAAGCAGGCGGACCAGACAAGCCGACCAGAGCATCGGGAAAGCCACTTGCGAACGTGACGAACAATGGCCGGAACGGACGCAGTCGAGGCAACGGACCGCGCAGCCGCGGTGGTTACGCCAACGGCGGCAACAATCAGAATGGCGGCGGCGAACGACGACAGGGCAACAGCAGTAATAGCAACAATAATAATAACCGAGGAAGCTATCGCCGCAGTCGCCAGAACCAGGGCCAGGGACAGAGCCAAAACCAGAATCAGGGACAGCAGTCCCAGATCATGGCTTAAAGTATGAAAATCACACACAAAAGTCAAAAGTAACAACTTGCTATCGAAAATAATAATTGGAGGAATGCTGCATCGTGAGTGAGCACGTGGGAGACGTAAAAGTCGGTTTGTTCAAAAGACGACGCGACATCATTGGTCATTGTCGAGAATTTCTGTAACCTGCACAATTCATCATTCGCTGTCACTATGACTATATATAATCTTGCACACAAACGTATAAATTATATGAAATAATGCATTTCACTTCTAGTACAGTACAGTCATCTTCTCTTAAAGCTCGTATATACAACCGTACTTGTCACTTCTGATACACGATCGATCAAAGCCAATAGTAGACAATCTACAGCCTAAAAGTCATCACACGTCAAAGCCAAAATGTAAACCAAACACAAAACAATATCAAAATCAAAACAAAATGTGTAGTCCTTCGTGGCTTTCTTATTCAAACCCGTCATATCTGTTTCTATCCCTGCCTGTTTCTTCAGCATGACCGTTCATAACAAATTCATAACCTTTCGTAAATACAATACACATTCATAATAAAAAAAAAGCCAAAAAACATATAAATGCGCTCATAACATTTTTTAGTCGTTGAAACGTGAGAATCCGACACATTAATCTACTCACGCAGTACAGAGTTCTGAAGGCCCATGTACCCACCAGAGGAGTCAGGCGCGAGAGGTTGGCGGATAGGGTGATGCAAGTCGCCGGAACCAGGGCCCGACTTCAGCTGGTTCGCCAATGCGGAAGCAATGTCTGGAACAGCCGGGATACCATTGTTGCCGTTCAAATTATTCATTGAAGAGCGGTGAGGAAAGCTGTTGACGCTGCCAGAAGAGCTGTTGGCCTGCGAGTAGAACGAGTTACGCGCGGTCGATCTGATGTCGGCAAACGATTTTGTGCCACGCAAGGTTCGGGCCGATGACGAGTTTCTGTGCTGATTAGACGCAGACTTATAATCCAACAAGGCAGACGCCGTGCCGGTAGCATTAATAGGCAACGGTGCATGCACAGATCGACGTGACAGTCCAGGTTCGGTAGCAGCGTTTGTAGCCGAAGCCGCTGCTGCTGACAAGTTGGAGAATGACTGTCTATACAACAATCTGCGCTGTTGTTGCTGCTGCTGCTGTTGTTGCTGCATTTGGAACTGTGCGTGTTTAGACACAATAGCGGTTCCGTCAAGAAGAATGTTACTGAACAGTCCAAGTTTCTCAGCAATTTGCTGCACAACTCGTTTGTTCTCAGCAGTAAATGGACCAAGAGCTATCTCCTCGGCATCACGATTCTTAAAAAGCAGAAGCTCGGAATATAGATCAATCACTGCCTGGCTGTTGAAGTTAAGAGCTATGTTTATTAGTCGCAATTTGGACAAGCGATCTGCATCAAAATACCTTCAGTTTGTACAGGACCAGGATTGTACTGCTGCTCTTGCTGTCGATGTTGCTCTTCGAGCTGACCTCTGCGCATACGCTTGTCGCGTTCAATGCGTTCCCGTTCCTCGCGAGGCAGCATCTTCTTATATTCGGCGCGTAATTTACGGCCATACACTTCGTAACCATTCAAAACAGCAAGAGCAAGTCTGGCGTCATCGACAGTAGAGAAGTTCGCAAACGCAAGTCCACGAAACTTTCCTCTGTCGTCAATGTGATAGTTGAACGCGTACGGACGTGGAACACCTGCGGAAAGTACAATGTCCAAAAATTCATCCGAGGTTACAGCAAAAGGAATGCTTTTGATCACAATAGCATTCGGGATCAGATCTGCGGAGGTTGGCAATGGAGGCAAGACAGGCGATATAAACATTGAAAGTGTTTCGGATTTCGTAGGTGACAAACTTGCCGGTGGAGAATAAGGACCGGCAGTCACAGGAGAGGCAATAAATGATGAGGCGATTTCATTCGAATCAAGAGGAGGGGAATGCTCTATGATGCGCTTAGAAGGTAAGCAAGTACTTGAGATGATGATTATAAGTAACTTACAGCATAAGGCATAGAGGCTGCAGAATTGACGTTCCAGTTTGTTTGTGCGAAATGCTGAAAGTTTGCAGACATTCTGTTAAGAGCTCGATAATCAGTGATCGAGTCTTGAGGGAAGCCCTGTTCAGACTGGTCAACGAAGCCGTAGCCCATGTGATTGATATAAGACTGTTGAGACTGTTGAATGAACAGTGGCGGTTGAGAATCATTTGAGAAGGTCGCACTTTGTTGGAACATGTCGAAATGGCGCGATCTAGCTTTATGAAGAGTCGGTTGAGTTCCGGTTGAAGAAGTCGATCCAGACGAAAGGGAGGACTGCATTGCATAGCCAGAAGTAGGAGAAGTCGACATCTGTGCTGTTGAAGCAGACGAAGCAGTTGAGGGATCTGGAGATGAGACGAGAGGGTAGGAGAGGCTGTTTGTAGCCATTTTTGAATCTCAAAGAGTCAGGTGAATAGAGAACTCTGGTGTTTGCCTTGAATCAGTTAAGTTTCAGGTCTAAAATCCTTTATGAAACTGACTGAAACAACAAAAGAAGACGAAGAAGATGGAGAGGACGCGAAGAGTTATGGTATGTTGAAGAGTGATCACACACAAATAAACAACGCGAAATAAATGGCACGCTAAACAGCCGCGTTGTGATTGAGTGTTACCCGGTGTGTCAAACAGGTGAAACCAAGTTAAAAATGTGACAAAATTGAGCGGAATGGGAGAAGTTTTAAAGTATCATTAAGAGCATTCGGTAGTTTATTCCTACATATTTAAGCAAAAGAAGATTATGCGAAATGGAGTTGAACACGCGAATGGACACTGCAAAAGGAGGACGTAAACAAAGATGTAGCTTTTGTTGTCATGGCAACCACTTCAGGGGTAGGATTAGTCGCAGAATGTCAAACATAAATCAAACTCTATTTTGATAGCTCATGATTTGTTGTCAACGGCAGTATCCGTTGTACGTATATATAGTGAAGTACAAGAACAATGTGACTTGCGAGACTTTAAGTCATAATTATTATGTTTAGTTTATTATATAATTACTAGTCGATCAATGTTATTATTATGACTAAACCGCACAGAAACATACAAAAACGAATATTCATAAACACATACAAAATGACCGTGACTGCTTTTACTTCTACCGGCCAAAACCGGAACGCATCCGTAATCGACCGGACTAAGCGCGTCCGTTTGAATATCAATGTGTAGGTACCCGAACCCTACAAAAATTTGGCGCAATCATGGGGCTAAACGTACTGACGCAATCCCGATATACTGCTAGCAACTTAACGCCTAATCAAAGTGACTAACACACCGTTAATCAAGCACCAAGATATTCACACGATGCTTCCATTACAACAAGCACTATTGGGCCGATTACGGGGAGAGCCGCACCGCAAATGCTTGTTATACACACAACAGTATCTTTGCTTATGCCGTGACTAAGTCAGATTGCTGGCAGTTGACGCTTTATCTATACCGCGTGCGCTGGTTCAACTAGCTTAATTTAGTGAGGTGCCACGAGGCGCACGTGACCGCTAGCTCATCGCACAAAAAATTGTTTTGTAATACGACATCGATTGGCGCAAAATTGATTGATTTGCGATTATTTTGTAGAGGAAATAATATTTTATTTTTTAAATAAAAAGTACAGGTTTTATAAACAAAAAAAAAAAAATTTATAGTTTTTAGTGTGTTATCGTGGTGACTTCTTTACGACACATGCCGTATTAACAATACACCACCAGTCCGTAATATGGAACCAAATTACCGATACCACTACCACCAACGCCTGACTGACCTTCACCGTGCGGGCCCTCGTTAACTTTTTTTTTTCCTTCTTCCTCCTCTTCTTCTTTCTCGTCATTACTTATTCAACTGCTCTGAGGCACATTTGAGTCCCTGTTCAGTCTTCAACAGATTCTGTTATTTTAGATCAAATCATTATTGATAATTAACCTGTAGAGAATATCTCGACAAATTCAAATATTTGGCCTAATATCCCAGCATCTCTTACAAATAATTGTTAGTGCTCCTCAATTTTTCTTTCTATAGCCACTCCCCGCCCGCCACCAAGCACAACATCAAAAATTTATTCTGTTATAATAAAATACTAACGAATTTCTAACAGACAAATGGCCCCGGCTTTGAAGCCTGAGGACGACTATTCGCCTTCTGTCTTTCCCTACGCTCAGAATCCAGACCCGGAGAATAAGTCATGGGCTGGTGTCTTGCCAAAAAAACAAGGTCTTTATGATCCAGAATTTGAGAAGGATGCTTGCGGTGTGGGCTTTGTCTGCAACATCAAGGGTGTCACCTCTCATAAAATCGTCTCTGACGGTATGTGCTAATTTATTTTGCTTCGGCCGTTTTAAAATCATGGTGGCTAATTCTTCCCAAGCCAAGTCCCTTCTATGCAACATGACACATCGTGGTGCGGTCGGCTCCGATGCTCGTGATGGTGACGGTGCTGGTGTCATGACCTCAATCCCTCATAAATTCTTTGTCAAGGAATTCGAAGCTCCTACCGCATACAAGCTCCCATCGCTTGGTCTCTACGCCACCGGCAATTTGTTTTTCAAGTCGGACCCAGAGGTTCTTGCTGATTCTCGTACTATCTTTGAGAACATTGCAACTGAGCTCGGTCTCCGTGTTCTTGGCTGGCGTGCGGTTCCCCGAGACTCTTCTATTCTCGGACCCGCTGCTTTGTCGCGTGAGCCCATCATCTTGCAGCCTTTCGTCGTCCTGCGTTCGTTCTACGGCGATGAGAGCAACGCTCCCATCTCTGACGAGTCTGAGTTTGACACTAAGAGATTCGAGCGTCAACTTTATGTTCTTCGCAAACGCGCTACTCATACTATCGGTCTCCACAACTGGTTCTACATTTGCTCGCTTTCCAACAAGAACATTGTCTACAAGGGTCAGCTCGTTCCTGCCCAGGTTTACAACTACTACCATGATCTCCAAAACGTTGAGTTTGAAGCCCACTTCTGCCTCGTCCACTCTCGTTTCTCCACCAACACGTTCCCTTCATGGGACCGTGCTCAGCCTTTGCGATGGGCTGCTCACAATGGTGAAATCAACACTCTTCGCGGTAACAAGAACTGGATGCGTGCTCGTGAAGGTCTGATGAGATCTGACTTGTTTGGCGATGAGCTCGAAGATATGTACCCCATTATTGAAGAAGGCGGCTCTGATTCGGCTGCTTTCGACAACGTGCTCGAGCTGCTTACCATAAACGGTGTTCTTTCTCTTCCTGAGGCGGTTATGCTTATGGTTCCTGAAGCGTGGCAGACCAACCCCGACATGGATCCAAAGAAAGCTGCTTTTTACGAATGGGCTGCCTGTCTGATGGAGCCATGGGATGGTCCTGCACTTTTCACCTTTGCTGACGGAAGATACTGTGGTGCCAACCTCGACAGAAACGGTCTTCGTCCTTGCCGATTTTATGTTACTGACGATGATCGTATGATTTGTGCCTCCGAAGTCGGAACCATTATTGTTGAGTCTGAGAAGATTATTCAGAAAGGCCGTCTCCAGCCCGGTCGCATGTTGCTTGTCGACACGGTCGAAGGACGTATTGTTGACGACAAAGAACTTAAAAGCAGTGTTGCGTCCAGATTCGACTTTAAGAGCTGGATTCAGGGTAACTTGATCACTCTGCCTGCTATTCTTGACAAGGTTACATCCCAGCTTAACATTCAGCCAAAGATCTCTTATGAAGTTACTGTACAGTCTGATCCTCGTCTTCTTGCTTTTGGTTACACCTTTGAACAGGTTTCTCTTTTGCTTGCTCCTATGGCTGCTGATTCCAAGGAAGCTCTTGGTTCCATGGGTAACGATGGCCCTCTTGCGTGCTTGTCGCAAGCTCCTAAGCTCATGTACGACTACTTCCGTGAGCTTTTTGCTCAGGTTACAAATCCTCCTATCGATCCTATCCGTGAGGCTATTGTCATGTCGCTTGACTGTTACGTTGGACCTCAGGGCAATGTTTTGGAGATGAGGCCGTCGCAGACTAACAGACTGCTGTTGCACTCGCCCATCTTGACGCTTCCTGATATGGCTGCTGTCAAGAACATCTCGCGTGCTTTCCCTGCCTGGTCTGTTCACATTGTTGATATTACTTTTGACAGATCGGAGGGACTTCTTGGATACGAGAGAGCTGTTGAGCGTATCTGTGCCGAGGCCGCCGAGTCTATTGAGAAGAACAACCAGATTATCATTTTGTCTGACCGCAACGCCAGCGCAACTCGTGTCCCTGTGTCAGCGTTGATTGCTTGCGGTGCTGTCCATCATCACTTGGTTAAGTCGAAGATTAGATCTAAGGTTGCGTTGATGGTTGAGACTGCGGAGGCTCGTGAAGTTCACCATGTTTGTGTCCTTCTTGGTTATGGTGCTGATGCTGTATCGCCATACCTGGCTTTCGAGACGCTCTTGAGAATGAACCATGAGGGTTTGTTGCGCAAGGAATTGACTGATGAGGAAGTCATTGACAACTATGTTCATTCGGTTGATAATGGTATCTTGAAGGTTATGAGTAAGATGGGTATCTCTACACTTCAGTCCTACAAAGGTGCTCAGATCTTTGAGGCTCTTGGTGTCGATAATTCGGTCGTCGACAAGTGCTTCGTTGGTACCGCCACTCGTATCAGAGGTATTACTTTTGAATATATCGCCCAAGACGCGTTTGCTCTCCACGAACGTGGTTTCCCTTCGCGTGACGTCATTCGTCCTGAAGGTCTTCCCGAATCTGGCGAGTACCATTACCGTGATGGTGGTGATGCTCACATTAATGACCCGGTGTCTATTGCCAACATTCAGGATGCAGTTCGCACCAAGAACGACAAGTCGTACGAAGCTTATTCCAAGGCTGAATACGAACAGATCAAAAACTGCACCCTCCGTGGTCTTTTGGATTTTGACTACGAGGCTTCTACTCCTGTCCCAATTGACCAGGTTGAGCCATGGACCGAAATTGTGCGTCGATTCGTTACTGGTGCGATGTCTTACGGTTCCATCTCGATGGAAGCTCATTCTACACTTGCGCTTGCTATGAACAGACTTGGTGGAAAGTCGAACACTGGTGAGGGCGGTGAGGATGCTGAGCGTTCAAACGCGCTGCCTAACGGTGACACTATGCGGTCTGCCATCAAGCAGGTTGCTTCTGGTCGTTTCGGTGTTACATCTTTCTATCTTTCTGATGCCGATGAGCTCCAGATTAAGATGGCTCAAGGTGCCAAGCCAGGAGAGGGTGGTGAACTCCCCGGATACAAGGTTTCAGATTCTATTGCTAAGACCCGCCACTCTACTCCAGGTGTTGGTTTGATTTCTCCTCCCCCTCATCACGACATTTACTCTATTGAGGATCTGAAGCAATTGATTTACGATCTCAAGTGCTCTAACCCTCGTGCCCGTGTTTCGGTCAAGTTGGTGTCTGAGGTCGGTGTTGGTATCGTTGCTTCCGGTGTTGCCAAGGCCAAGGCCGATCACATTTTGGTGTCTGGTCACGATGGTGGTACTGGTGCTGCCCGATGGACTGGTATCAAGTATGCCGGTTTGCCATGGGAGTTGGGTCTTGCTGAAACTCACCAAACTTTGGTTTTGAACGATCTCCGCGGACGAGTTATCGTTCAGACTGATGGTCAGCTCAGAACCGGCCGTGACATTGCTATTGCTTGTTTGCTCGGAGCTGAAGAGTGGGGTTTCGCTACCACTCCTTTAATTGCTATGGGATGTATCATGATGCGTAAGTGCCATCTCAACACTTGCCCGGTCGGTATCGCCACACAGGATCCTGAGCTGAGGAAGAAATTTGTCGGCACTCCTGAGCATGTCATCAACTTCTTCTACTACATTGCCAACGAACTTAGAGACATCATGGCCAAGCTCGGATTCCGTACCATTGACGAGATGGTTGGTCGTGCCGAGAAGTTGAAGGTCCGCGAGGATTTGCGAACCACCAAGACTGCTAACATTGATCTTTCACCATTGCTTACTCCTGCGCATGCGCTCCGCCCAGGTGTTGCTACTCGTAATGTTCGCAAGCAGGATCACCATTTGTATGACAGACTTGACAACAAACTTATTGACGAGGCTGAAATCACACTTGAGAAGGGTCTTCCATCGCAGGTTGAGTGCGAGATTGTTAACACTGACCGTGCGCTTGGCGCTACTTTGTCGTACAGAGTTTCGCGCAAGTTTGGCGAGCAGGGACTGCCTACTGACACTATTCACGTCAATGTCAAGGGCTCTGCTGGCCAGTCATTCGGTGCTTTCTTGGCTCCTGGTATCACTTTGGAGCTGGAAGGTGACGCTAACGATTACGTTGGTAAGTCACTGTCTGGCGGTCGTCTTGTGATTTATCCTCCCAAGAACTCCGTCTTCAAGCCTGAAGAGAATATTTTGATTGGTAACGTATGCTTGTACGGTGCCACGTTGGGTACTTGCTTTTTCCGTGGTGTCGCTGCTGAGCGTTTTGCTGTCCGAAACTCTGGCGCCATCGCTGTTGTTGAAGGTACTGGTGATCACGGTTGCGAGTACATGACCGGTGGCCGTGTTGTTGTTTTGGGAACAACTGGTCGCAACTTTGCCGCTGGTATGTCCGGTGGTATTGCTTACGTTCTTGACGTTGCCCAGACATTTGAGGACAAGGTTAACATGGAGCTTGTCGAGCTCTCGCAGGTTACCGAGCCTGCTGAGGTTGCGTTTTTGCGTGGCTTGATTGAGGATCACAGACACTTCACTGGATCAACCATTGCCGACCGAGTCTTGAACGATTTTAACCGTTTCTTACCTCGATTCGTCAAGGTTCTTCCACTCGACTACAAGGCTGTTCTTGAGGCTGAGGCCGCGAAGAAGGCTGCTGCCAAGAAGTCCGAGAACGTTCTTCAGACTCTTGGTTTGACTCCGTCTGCGTCTCCCGCACCGCAGGTTGCTGCTCACGAGCCTAAGCTTCAGGATCTTGAGGATGCTATTGTTGACGACAATGCTGAGAAGCGCAAGGCTAACACTGTTTTGGCTTTGGACAAGACTAAGGGTTTCATGAAGTACAAGAGAAGGTCTGAGAAGTACCGGAATCCTAAGACTCGTGTCAAGGATTGGGCTGAGCTCAACACGCGATTATCTGCTGATGAGTTAAAGTTCCAGACTGCACGGTGCATGGACTGTGGTGTTCCATTCTGTCAGTCTGATACTGGTTGCCCCATTTCTAACATTATTCCCAAGTGGAACGAGCTAGTGTTCAAGGGACAGTGGCAGGATGCTCTGAACAGGCTGCTGATGACCAACAATTTCCCTGAATTTACTGGTCGTGTGTGCCCTGCTCCTTGTGAAGGTGCTTGTGTTCTTGGAATCAACGAGGACCCGGTTGGAATCAAGTCTGTCGAGGCTGCTATCATTGACCGCGGTTTCGAGATGGGCTGGATTGTTCCTCGCATTCCTCACCATCGCTCTGGCAAGAATGTTGCCATTGTTGGCTCTGGCCCGTCCGGTCTTGCCGCCGCTGATCAGCTCAACCGTGCCGGCCACAACGTCACTGTCTACGAGCGTGCTGATCGTCTTGGTGGTCTCTTGATGTACGGTATTCCAAACATGAAGCTTGACAAGAAGATTGTCAAGCGCCGTACTGACCTGCTCGCTGCGGAGGGCATTAACTTCATTACTGGATGCACCATTGGCAAGGACGTGACTGTTGACCAGCTTCGCAAGGACAACGACGCCGTTGTTTTGTCCGTTGGATCCACTATCCCGCGTGACTTGAACATTCCAAACCGCAATCTGAACAACATCATGTTCGCGATGCAGTTGTTGACCATGAACACCTCAGGATTGCTGAACGGCGACATGTCTTCCGTCGAGGAATTGATCAAGGGTAAGAACGTTGTCGTCATTGGTGGTGGCGATACCGGCAACGATTGTATCGGTACATCTGTCCGCCACGGAGCCAAGTCTGTTGTCAATTTTGAGCTGCTCCCACAGCCACCGGCCGCTCGTGCAAACGACAACCCATGGCCCCAATGGCCTCGCATTTTCCGTGTTGATTACGGTCACTCGGAGGTTACTGCTCACTACGGCAAAGATCCGAGAGAGTATTGCATTATGTCGAAGGAGTTTGTGTCTGATGGAGAAGGCAATGTCAAGGTATGTTTAACTTCTTCAAGTTTCTAAGAATTTTTCTAACGGCGTCTACAGGGCATCCACACTGTCCGTGTCGAGTGGAAGCGCACTGAGTCTGGTGGCTGGCAAATGTCCCAGGTCCCTGGCTCCGAGCAGTTCTTTGCAGCTGACCTTGTTTTGCTGTCAATGGGTTTCGTCGGACCGGATGCTCAGAACCTTGAAGTCAAGCGCGACGGACGTGGTACGATCGAGACCGTCAAGCACGGCGCGTCCATGTACGAAGTCGACGACGGTCTTTTCGCCGCCGGCGACTGCCGCCGTGGCCAGTCGCTCATCGTCTGGGGTATCCAGGAAGGTCGCCAGTGCGCTCGCGCGGTGGACCAGTACCTCATGCACTCGACCAGGTTGCCTGCGAATGGTAGTATTGAGAAGCGCGACTACTTGCTGCTAAACGGGTTGGAGAAGAAGACCAATGGCATCGCGGCTGTAGTTGAGGCTGTGGCGTGAAGAAGAAAATCAAATGAATATGCTTTTTTGATGTCTTGTAATTTTTGATGTAGAGTTTATTTTTTTGTTGTCAGTCTTTTTGGTTTTAAGAAAAATGCAATGTTATATTACTAAACAAGAATTATGCACAAGTTTATTATACTATCCAAACCCAATTCTATATACAAAATTTATGACCGTCTTCTTCTAGCTGCAGGATATAATCCAATCCCATCATACTCCTCAGTCTGCTCTTCAACCGTTTCTGCCTCTACTTCTTCTTTCAATGTTTCGGTCAGCTGTTGTAAATCCGTGATTGGCGCACTGCACGCATGATTCTCGCACACGTACACTGTGACCTGACTCTGACTGTCCTTTTCTCTAGCATGTGAACTAATCAGCGTTCCGTATAACTCGTTCTCACTCTGCAGCCATTCCTGGGCAATTCTGGATTCCTCGTCTACCGGCTTGACCCGGAGCTGCACAACGGTCGTGTTAGGCAGCAGAGCGGCCCTGGCCGCGGCCACGTACTGGTCCACGACATCTTCGTCGGCTTGAGCCGCTACCACGAGCACGACCGTCCGCATGCCGGTAGCGGTCGCGACGACGGAAGAAAGCATGCCGCAGTACATGAACGGCTGGGCCGCAATGTCTTTGGCGAAGCACTCGAGAGTCCGGATCGCTTTGTCGTCGTACGTCCTGTCGTCTAGAATTGCAGACAGCCGGAGCAGGTTCGACACCGACACGGCGTTTGCGGACGGTTCGACAGTGTCGGTACCGCTTTTGATACGAAGGATTAAGTTCTGTGAGGCGGAACTGCTGGCGGAGAAGAACCCACCGTCGATCGGGTCGTAAAAGCCTGCAATCTGCGAATCTTGTAGCTCGCGAGCCCACTGCAAGTACTCGACGTCAAACGTGGCCTCGTACAGGTCGATCAGACCTGAAATCAGGTACGCATAGTCTTCGCACATGCCTGGTGTCGAGCTGCTGCCTTCGAAATGCACACGGTACAGTTGCCGCGTCTCGGGATCGTACATGTTCGAGTCAACGAACCGGGCCGTTCTTATTGCAGACTGCAACCACTCGGACGCGACTTCATGGTTCGTGCTAGCGAACGCGGCTGCCGCGCGGGCAAGCGCACCAATTGCGAGCCCGTTCCAACCTGCGACAATCTTGTTGTCCACGCTCGGTCTCATCCGATGGGTTTCTCTATATGACCCGAGCTTGTCCCTAGACTCGGCCAGCACACCGCGGATGTGTTCTTCCGACCTGCCAAAAACCGACGCGAGTTCGGGAACTTCCATCGCAACCGAAAGCACGTTGCGGTGCTGCAGCTCGTTGTGAATGTCGAGTTCGGCATCAACGTTGCCGTATTCTGACACGTTCCAGTGCGCGGCAGCGATGTCGCCTGAAACTCGGTCGAGCGCGTCGAAGAATTCAGCGTACGTCCAGACGTAGTACGCGCCCTCGTGATGGGTAAACATACCATCGGAAGACATCGAGTCGGCGTCTTCGGCTGAATAGAAGCCACCGTCAGGGTTGGTTAGCGGACCGGCGGTCAAATACGTTGCAATATCGTAGACGCACTCGCGTACAGTGTCGGACTTGCTGATGAGATATGCGTCAACATACGCGTTCAGTAACAATGCCTGATCGTAGAGCATCTTCTCGAAATGCGGTAAACTCCAGTCTGCCGTGACTGAATACCGAGCAAACCCGTTTCCAATCAAATCATGAATCCCACCTGATGCGATCTTTTCCAAAGTCTCGACAGCCATGGCCCTACCAGTAAGCTCATTTCCCAGATCGACTTTCTCGTATTCTTGCAGATGACCGTTCATGCGAATGAGAAAGCTGAGGATCGTAGGCTGTGGGAATTTTGGTGCGTCACCAAAGCCACCGTTAGATCTATCGTATTTATGAGAAAAGTACTCGTAAGCGTGATGCAGTGTGTCGGGAAACAATGGTGCTATATCAGAGTTGTTCTTTGTCTCCACAAACTCCTTCAGTTGCCTGACTGCTTCAGATCCAGCATGCCTGCATTTCTTCTCATCTTCAACCCAGTACTTATGTATCCGATTCAAAACGTCCTTGAAATCTGGTCCTGAAGGCTTCACCTTTTGATTTGTCTTGAGTGATATTTCCTCCCAAGGACCAGGCCAGTATGTGCCTCCAAAGATAGGTTCGAGAGTGTCCGGAGTCAGAAACAGGTTCAGAGGCCAACCACCACGACCTCCACTGATTGCTTGAAGATACATCATATATACCGAGTCCAGATCTGGCCGTTCCTCTCTGTCGACTTTGATTGGGATGAAGTGATCGTTGAGTAGAGCAGCGATAGTTGGTGAAGTAAAAGATTCATCGTTCATTACGTGACACCAATGACAAGTATGATATCCGATTGACAGGAAGATTGGTTTGTTTTCTTCTTTTGCACGAGTTAATGTCAATTCATTCCATTGTTGCCATGCCACCGGATTGTCCTGGTGAGCTTGTAAGTAAGGACTTTGAGCATTTGCCAGGGTATTAACCAAAGGCATTCCAATATATTCTGACTGCGAATACAGTTGATCTACTGAAGATGACTTTGTTTGTGAATTTAGATGAGGATAGCCTAAAGGGACTTCTCTAGCACCAATTACGGTTGAATTAGACAACTGACGACGCATATAAGAGTAAAGCGTTTGATGATGAGTCCGATGACAGCGAGATCCAATAGGGTGGAGCGAATTGAATGATCTGAATATTTTAATTCGAGACAGAGACATGACTTGACGTGATGTTAGAACTCGCACGAGTGGGGAATCAATGTAGATGTTTGAATTCGAAAAAGTCTAAGTTGCGTTGAATTTGACGTCATTTTTCGATCGACGAAGGGCAATTTACCATTTTACTTGAAATAAGAAAATGAAACTTAAACAGGTTTAAAGAATATAGACAATTCGCTATTGAAATGAGTGGCAGAGTCGAAATCACACAAAAAAATCCGTCGTGTCCGAATGTTCAGTTGAAAGTGTGGCAGGTTCAAAATACAGCAGATATCGGCGACCCTTAAAGTCGTGTTTTGTCTGTTATAGGGGGGAATATACCACTTAATGAGTTGGATGTGACTGTATTTTGACCATTATCTGCCATTTGTAACCATTCGATGATTAGTGAGATGTCTGAACAGTCATTAAAGCATAATGTTGATAACGGTAACCTAACTGTGTCTGTAGTATATGCGTGTCGATGTTTAGGTATGTACTTGAACGCCATGTTATGAACATTGCGTCTGTGAAGAAACGTCGTCCTTTGTCTCTGCGTCTGTTGATTTGCGCTATCTGTGCCGCCTGTCACGTTGCTCGTGTTCCTCACATCGTACATCACGCCCTCCCTACCACAGTCACCAGCACAGTCACGTGTATACACACCATGTCCATCCCCACACACCCGATCAGACCATATCACAGCATGACATTCCTCTCTTAACTTCAATCGAGCCATTCTATTCGTCCGTCCATGTTTCGGTCGCCGCTCACCTTGCCGCGTTGACGTATCAATCCGCCACACGTGTCGCTTTAAACAAACAGTACTTTTTCTATCTCGCGCTGAAGGTTGCCAACCTGGCCGGAGACACGACTGACGCGTTCCGACAAGATGTTTGCACATACCTTTCCAGACAACAATTTTATTCACAGAATTCAATTTTTTAGTATTAGCAAACAGAGTATATACAGATGAACAGTGAAAATCTTGTTTTTGCACTCAAGTCATGTACTACTGAACGGTATTTGTACTATTTGTATTAATCAAGACGCGATTTGGACATGCTTGTCTGTTTACTTCTTACTGCATTGATCTATGAATAAGGGTTTAGTATTGCAAAATTGACTTTTACAGAGAACTCTAAATTCTTGTGTTTTACTGGCTCATTAGCTGTTTCAACCCTTGCCCTGATATAAGTTTTTGACGGACTGTCCCGGGGCAGAACAGACTGAACTCTTCGTTTACTTCTTTGGTCCAAGAAATTCTGAGTTAAAAGAGACTTTTACATTAAAATAATGACTTTCTGGAAAGAAGCTGGTTTGACGTGAGTTTTATTCGCAGTAGTTTTTGTCGTACGAGTTGAGTCTTTGATTCTGGTGATGAATGAAGTCAAAGCATGAACTTGGATTTAAACAGACAGATCAGACATGACAAATGCTGACGAAGAGTTGAATATTGAGCTGATTGAAAATAGTTACAACAAGTACGCTGCCATCGCGGCTCGTGCCACTAGACGGGCATTGAAGGAGGATCTCCGTATTCGTGCTGAGCGACGTGAAGCTACCGATATTCGTCCATACAGATGGGAGGATGGAAAGCGTATGGTTGCTATGTTATAGCGTATTATATGAGCTGCTAATAGTCCAAATAGAGGGTGAATACAAGGAGGAAGCAAAGAAATAAAAAAATAGAGAGCGCTGACGAATGAAGTATCGGAAATTTTCCTGGAATTGATTAGAAAGGCTCAAATAAAGCCAGCATTCGATTAAATAATAAAATAATCTTTCTTAAAGAAGTTTCGTGGATGGCATGACGATAATCAGACGGTTCTTCATGTAATAGTCATGTGTATTATGTCATGAAGTGTAGATTGTAAAGTAAACCGACATAGATTGTCAATTGTCGTTTATCAAATTCATTGAATTGACCCCTTTAATCGTGTTGGGTGTTCATGAATTTAGCTCTTTTATCAGCATCACAGGCAAAGAGGCATACACACAGGCAAGGCAAGAGCACAGGCAGGCACAATGGCCAGCGTGGAAACAGACACAAAGTTACTATCACGACTGTCAATAGATAGACCTCCAGTTGAAATCCCTCCAGTCGCACCAAACTATGTCGATGTCACAGATCTGTTTCGTGCAGAAGCGCAAAGTGAGTGGTCCAATGATCAGTTGATTACATTTAGCTCACAACTCAATTAGAGATCCAGCCATCGGAACTGGTCATGATGGAGACTTTTGAATTAGTGAATTCAATCAACGCGCTCGAGGTCAGTGTTTAGACAATAGTGAAGACAGAGACGGCTGATCTGGATAGATTATGGACGCAAAGATGGACACTGGGTTGCTGGATTTACAATCTCAAGACTGGGAGTTCGATGCAAGAGCCAACAGAACGGCAGAGCAAATAATTGGGATCATGGACGAGTTGTTTTGTATGCAGGTATTCAAATCTACGACGGGTCTATATGTATCGTGAAACTCACAACTGCAAGATGTCATGGCACACAGGCGGTGCACTCTGTCAATCAGTCTTCACGTGCTTATACGTCGAACAAGCGCTTACAAACTACAACGGCACAATTGCAAGTGCCCATTTCGGCACAAGCGCTACAGACTTGCCCGAACTCGACTGGACAATGCACGAGAATGTGTTTGTGCACTCCACTCTCAGAGCATACGTTATCGCGATTGTCAAGGCGTGCGACTTTGTAAACAAACGATTGCCGTGTAATGAAATCATGGCGGTATGTTGGATAGATGTGTGATGGCTTTAAGTAACACGGTTTAGGATGAGGATATTGTCATGCAAACGTATGGTCTAGATATGCTGCAATTTGTGAACGCCGAAGACACGTGCACGTTATTGGATAATGCAATAGAAGATTTAGCTCGACTAAAGGCAGAAGCCAAGTCAGCAGCCGAAAAAACTTGCATAGATGCACTGGACACTCGATTACAATTCTGCAAAATGCAAGTTCAAGCACTGGACGCTGCTGACGATACTCCGGAGCGCCAGAATGAACTGCTAAGTGAGTTTCCGAATTTGCTAGTACGGATAATAGAAACCCATGCATTAGCCGTCCCTGTGCCGTCTGCGTTCAGCATCGCGATCCAAGGCAGACTCGAGTGCGGCATGCCACCGCGTCCCATGGCCAAGATCAACTTCAGTGATGCGATCACGACCTGTCGGAGTCTGTTTGACGGCATACTCGACGTGCTAAAAATTCAAAAATATGACTCTATTGGCGAAATCATAGTCTACTTCGAGCGGTTCGCCATGCGCAGGCCGACCGAGTTGCCATATGTGCGGTGCCAGCTGTTCAAACGGTTTTTGGTAGGCGGCGAGGTTGTCGGTCAGCATCCTCTACGCGAACTGACGGAGGCAGATATTGTTGACATAAGTTGCCCGCTTCCGGCCTTGTTTGCGATTCCGATGGATCACATTTGCCGGCCTGATTTCGACGAATTCATGAACCGGGCCACGGGCTGTTTGCAGACGTACATGTCGGTGCTATGTCGAAATAAGTCACGGTTGCGACAAGGTCTGTGCCGGGCTTTATTAGACTGGGATTCACTGCAGGTTGATAGCGAGAATTTGGAGTCCAGGCCGGAAATGATTGAGTTCTCGCCAATGATATCTGCCGGTCCGGACGGCGGCGAGTACATGCAATCGCTACCGTTGTCATCGTGGGTGTACACGCGGAAACTGCAAATTATGCTGCAGATTGTTTATACGGGATTCGAGCTGGATATATATCGGTTAGAAGAATGGTCGGTTGTGTACGGCCACGCGATCTATCTCTTGCAGGCATACTCGTCTCATTTGCAGCGAACGTACGCCGCGGTCGAAGCGACTGTGTCTGCGAGCAAGAACAGTGGGAGTAAAGCGAAGAAGTCGAAACGGCGCAAAAACGCTGACGCTTCGGGACCAAGACCGGACCTTGAAGCTGCGAGCAAGTCGTTTGCGTGGTGCGACTCGATGATGATGCTCGCGAAGGTGTACCGCAAACTAAGCCAAGGGTACGTATCTATTGCCAAAGCACTCGTTGCTGGTGGCGTACTGCGTGAGTTTGGCGTCACCCGGTTGTCTGAGTCGGGCGGACAGGATTATTCGAGCGGCGAGCTGATGTACAAGTTGCGCATGAAACCGTACAGCACGATTGGTGTTCCAGAAGTACTTTCATATGCGTCATTTGTGCGGATGAATAACGTCGAGGGCTTGAAGGTATAAATCTTCATTTTGATTATGTAGTGAGAGGTTAACTGGGTAGGTGGAAGAATTACTAGGATCTGCGCAAGTTGCGATTCAGGATGCGCGTTGCTTGATTGACACAATGAGCAAACAAGAGCAAGTCAACGCCGGTCTGGTTCAATACGAAAACACGCAGGTACGTTTTATTTCAAACATGACAGAATGACGAAACTAACAAGCACAGGCACTCCAACAGCTGACACGGTCATGCATCGGGACCGGAGTCGCAATCTCAATGCTGCAGCGACTAAAACTGCAAGAGTCTTCAAAGACCGAGAATCAGACCCGGATTAAAATTACGATACAGAAAGACAAGTTTCATCCGTATTTTCCGGTGCTGTCTGTTTTGGAAAGGAAGTAATTGTAACATAGAATAGAAAAAAGTAAATAATTGGCCATACTCGAGGAGGACGTAGTACGTCTGCCCCTGAAACCTTAATCGCATTTGGCGAAACGTCGCGAGTTCGAATTTCTTGAAAGCGACAAATTTGGAACTGAATATCGATTCTGCAATGGCGTCAAATGGCACAGAAATGGCGCCAATTGCCCCAATTACTGCTCAGATTTCAGTTCCACCCTACACTTTATTCTGCCACATCACCATCTTCCCGAAATCAGCAACCGCCAACGCGATCATTTCACAGCCGGTGGTCGTGAACGTGACGACGACGGAATCTGGCGCGTCGCCGCTTTCTGCACTGGTATATGCGATTCCGCGCCCGACCGGTCCGGCACTGACGTCGACTCTGTTTGGCGGGATGACGAGTGAGTCCCAGGAGTCGCTTGAGTTTGCGACCAGACTTGCGCGGTACGCGGCGAAAAAAACAAGTAGGCCGGTGTATGCTGGTGCTACTGTTGGCGGGTTCTTGCCTCAAGTTGAGGCAGTGGAGAAGGTTACGGCTGTGATTGAGCAAAGTGTTGTCTGAGCCAGGTTGTGTACGAATAAAAGTGGCAGAATGTGTATGAATAGTAATATAATGTACATAAGACTACATGTCTCTAAAAATTACAACGAGCCGGTCGAGACGCATGATTTGGGCAATGTATCGCATCTCGACAGCTCTGACCCTGCTGATTTCTTCGCGCTCTGCGTGCGACAGCATTGCGGCCTCATTCTTCGTAACATCGTCTCGCATGAGCTTGTTCACAATCTCTGGATGCCGGCCGCGTTCTTCAAGGACACGGGAATAACATTTGGACATGGTCTTAATGACGGCTTGGACCATGAGGGAGTATGCTGATTTTGGTTTGTGGAACCAGAGGTAGTATGTCCTGCTAGGTGCACGGTCTGTGCCTTTCGGGACTTCTTGTAGGTCGAGACATCCAATCTCGTGCAAAGCTGTCAAATGGGCTCTAATGTCTTTTGGCGGAAGAAGCGCAATTTCGGCCAGTTGCTTTTCGTCGATCCGGCCTTTGTCGCGGACGATGCGTAGTAATCTGCATGCGACTGCGCCCTGTTTCTGTGTGATTAATGCATCGTACTCGATTTCCTGAATGCGTTCTGTCAAGGTTTCGAAATCAATTATCCATTCTCCTCCGCCTTTGTTGCCTGTCTTTGTGAGAAACGGTAATTTCGGATTGCACGACAGCAAGCCGAGATGGAAATTGAGTTGCTCGACACGAGATCCTGCGCCGTCGGCATGTTCGTGTTCGTCATCATCATCGCCGTCATCTTTTTCATCATTGTGAGCATCTTTATCTTCGCCACTCTCTTCGTTGTCGCTGTGAGACCGTTTGACGCGTTTGTTTGACTGTTTGGACGATGACGAGCGCGACCGTTTCTTGCTTGGGAGTGCGATTGCACTTGCAAGATCAACGTCAGCAGCTATAGTGCGCAAGACTTCTAGGGAAGAAACAGTGACAACTGGCGTGTTAGTACATGCGAGTCATTAGTCTGTAGAATTCATACCTCTGTCTGATTCTTCTCTGCATCGATATAGTCTTGGGTTCATGCAAGCCAGTACGTGACTGTAGACCACGGCAGTCAAGTTACCGATCCGTTTTGCCACGTACTTGACAAAGATATCAGATCTGAGCTGGACTACGAACTTCTCATAGTTTAAGGTCAAGACGGCAGACTCGTTGACTGTTTTCGCCTTTGTGAGATCGGTCGCGTCACCTTTCGCAGCAATCAGTCCGTCGTTAACGTCGTCGTGTATCCGAGTCAGCGCAAGATATTCTTCCCTCGCTTCAGCATGAGCCTGAGCCTCACGCTTTGATTGAGAGATAGTACGGCCTGTTGGAATCATGCTTAGTCTGCGCTTGAAAATACGCATATAGAGATCAGATGACGGGTGAAATTCATGGGCAGACAGAGTGGAGATTAACTTCGACTGCAACAGAATAGTGACTGCGTCTCTCGCTTCGTCAATTTTGTCTTCAGGCTGAACAGTCAAGTAGTCAGATGCCTTGATGTGGCCGTACAATAACAGATTCCGGATTACTTCAGGAGCTTCTTCAAACTCAGGAAACTGCTGACCGACAAATGTCACGAGCATGCCTGACCTGACCATGTTGTACATTGTTTGAGCAGACGCAAGATATGATGTCTGTTCATGTTCAGTTGAGTTGTCTACCCAGAACAGCACGAATCTATTTTGAATTAAAGGTATTAAGGCGCGTTGAATTGTAGACGGAGGTAGTTTTGAGTAACGCGCTATCATTGGTAATGAAAGTCTGCCATATTTAACCAGAGTGTCTATTACAGTCTATATATTAGTACTTTGTATATCAGATCAGATCAGGATAGTGGTTAACATACAGCTGTCAAGTCGCCATAGAAGTTTCTTATTAAAAGTACAACTAGTTCTGACTCGTACTTAACTATCAGTATTCTATACTACATTATATAATGTCTATTTACCTGTGACATAGTGTATATTATGTAATATTTGATGTTTGAATGGCCAAAAAAAAAAGAAATTCGTTCGCACAAAAGCTGTGCGGCTCAAAATGCATTTTACCAAAACGCATTTTACAAAAAACTCATTTCCAGCACTAACCAATTACACGCCGGCGCTCACGTTTTCGGTCGTTGCTGATTCGCGAGACTTTGGACTTTTTTGCTGCTCCCGAATCTCACACTCTTCACGACTTCAATCACCAACTTTTGTCCCTTCTTTTTTTTTTTTTTTTGCTTTTTAAATCAGTTAAATAATGCTTGCGTCATCTTCCTCGTGTTTTCGTCGTGTTGCGGGATCGGTCACACGTCGAACCGTGAGGTCAATGGCTTCATCTGCATCAGACCTCGGGTTCGAATCTACTGTTGTTGATGGGATCAAGATTGCTGCTAAGGAGGTCGCTGGTCCAATTACTACATTGTCTTTTGTTATTAAAGCTGGTTCAAGATATTCTACTGTTCCTGGTGTTGCCCATGCTCTTCAAAGATTCGCATTCCAGGTACTTCCCATCTCAAAGATATATCGTTTGAAAAATTGATCCTAATTCTTTCTTTTAGAATACAAAAGCTCGTTCAGGGTTCCGTTTGACCCGTGAGTCCGAATTGCTCGGCTCAAAGCTCTCTAGCACCCTCGGCCGTGATTCAATTGTCTTGACCGCTCAATTCCTCAACGACGACCTGCCATATTTCTTTGAAGCGCTCAGTGACGTTTTCGCCAGACCGACTTTGTCCCGCCACGAACTTGCAGAGCTCGTCGGTTCGTTGCTCAAGCTCGACTCAACTCTTGCACAGTCAGACGCAGTCTACATCGCGACAGAGGCTGCCCACGCTGCCGCCTACAGAAAAGGACTCGGTCTGCCACTATACGCTCAGGTCAGTGACTCAATCACTGCCCCCGCAGTCGTCGGTTATAAGGACACGGTCTACACAAAATCGAATCTCGCCATCGTCGTGTCCGGCGCCAGCGCAAGCTCGATCGCCGACCTGGCATCAATCTACCTTGAGTCCGCTCCCGCAGGCACATCTTCCGCTGTGTCCGTACCCACATTCTTCGGCGGTGAGTCTAGAGTCGCGTCTGCCGCAGGAAACGCCCTTGTCCTGGGCTACGCAGCTGCCCCATCCCCGGCCCTCTCGGTCTTGTCATCCATTCTCGGAGGCGTGCCAACAATAAAATGGTCATACGGATCTTCCCTCCTGGCCCCAACCGCAGGCAAGGCTTTCGCTAAGGTCTACCCTTACGCCGGCTCAAGCCTGTTGACAATCACCTCATCCGGGTCGGTCGAAGACGTTGCGTCCTCTTCCGCTGCTGCAGTCTCAGCACTCAAGACCCTTGCATCTGGTGTCTCGGACGATTTGCTCAAGAAGGGCATCGCAGCCGCCAAGTTCGATGTCTTTGCAAAGTACGAAGGCGTATCTGGTTTGGTTGCTGTCGGCGAGTCCCTGCTCGCGTCGGGTGAGGTCCCGACCATGTCGTCGTTGGCAGCAGAGTACTCGGCCGTCACGGCAAAGTCCGTCAAGAGCTTAGCAGAGTCCATACTGGCATCCAAGGTCGCTTCTGGTGCGGTCGGTAAGATCACCGAGCTGCCGTATGCAGATGAGTTGGGCTTCAAGGCGTGAATTTGTGTGTATCTCATAATTTTCAAAAAATTTATTCGATTGTTATACAATAGATTGTTAAAAACGTAACTTTACTGTGCAACGTAGCGCTAATTTCTACAATAAATACAGGAATTGTTTACAGCTTGGATGAGATGCTAGTCAATAGCGCCCCTTCGGCATACATCTTGTCCAGATCATCACGGTAATACTTCACGCTCTGTGGCCGCTTGAGTTTCAATGTCGGCGTCAAGAGCTCGTTCTCGGCCGTGAATGGGTCAACCTTGAGCATCACGTTCTTGACCCGCTCAAAACCTTTCAACCCGCCAGTCGAAGCCGCGCGCTCCATCATCTTCATCGCGGCTTCTCTGACCGCCCTGTTTTCGCACACAGTCGCGAGTTCATGGGCATCCGTCGCTGATACTGGTCTGTTAAGAATCTGTGAAGCGAACGGAGCAAACGTCTCGGGGTTGATGGCCAAAATCGCAACCAAGTACGTCTGCACCGAGTCGCCGTGCACAAATACCTGAGACGCAATGTCAACGCCTACATTGTAGATATTCTCAATATGCTCGGGCGCGACGTACTCGCCCTGAGCAAGCTTGAAAAAGTTCTTGACCCGGTCAATGATGTACACTCGACCGAGATCGTCAATCTTGGCAACGTCACCGGTGCAGAGCCATCCGTCCTTGTCGAGCACTTCTGCGGTCTTCTTCGGCTCTTTGTAGTACTCTTGAAAGATAATTGGACCGCGCATCATGAGTTCGCCACGCGGGTGCGGCTTATCGGTTGAAAAATACTGCATTTCTGGTACGTCTTTCAGTCTGATCTCAACACATACGGCAGGCGGACCACAATGGCCAGCAACCTTGTCGTCAGGCTCAGACACGAGACCAAACGCAAAACTTTCAGTCAGACCGTAGCCTTGCAAGAAATTGCAGGCAAGCGCGGCCCGCAAAAACTGGATCGTATTTTCTGCAATCGGCGCCGAGCCAGACACACCGGTCGCCAGCCGGTCAAAGCCTGCGTTCTTGCGAATCTTACGTGACCACAGCGTGTCCCACAGAGCGATCTTGCCGGTCCCGCCAGCAGCCATGTCTGCGAGCTTTGCGTTCAAAGCCCTCTTCGAAATTTTACCTGCCAACCCTGGGGCCGCGATCGTCTTTGCCCGAACAGCTTCTTCAATCCGGTTGAGAAGCCGTGGCACAGACGGAAAGATGGTCGGTCTTAGGGCCTTGATATCGTCAACCAGTTCAAGGATTGGGCCGTGTAAAAACCCATAAGCCGCGCCAAATGAGATGATCTGACAGAGCGTGATGCGCTCGTAAATGTGTGCTAGAGGAAGGTAGCTCAAATGGACATCCGATTCTTTGGCCGAGCTTGCGATGTGCAGTACCGCGCCGCTCATGGCGGCAATTGCGTTCGCGTGGGTCAGCACAACACCTTTAGGCACACCGGTAGTACCGGATGTGAAGTTTATTGTCAGTATGTCGTCTCTAGAAGGAGGGATGTGAGGTACAAGATCATTCTGGCCAATGCGCTCAACCTCGGAGAACGAGTACAGCGCAACGTCCTTGGACTTTGTCCAGGTTTTGAGCAATGCCCGGGTTGTGTTGCCTGGTTTGTCATGCGGATGCTCAAGTTCGTCCATACTGATGATAACTTTTAGATGGGGCAATTTGTCTTTAATTGTCAAGATTTCCGGAATATTCTATTCGTTAGTATTGCAGTAGTAATATTAATGCAACTTACGTTAATAGACGCGACCAGTACCGGAGCTTCGGCCAGGTTCATAATGTACTCGCTTGACTCTGGCCCAAGACTGTCATATAAAGTAACTCCATAGAGCGAATAAGCATGCAATGCAAGATCAGTAATGACCCATTCTGGCTGGTTAGGTGAATACAAGGCAACTCCGAACTTTGACCCAATCTTGATCCCGGCAATTCGGTCGGCGAGTCTGAGCAACCCACTGCCAAAGTCTGTTCTGCGTTCTGCAATTCTAGCGTAAGATTCCCACTTGTAAGGGCTCCAAGTCTTGTATGCCGGCACATACTCACGATGGCCGAGACAGTTTGCGTCGGCGTAGGTGCGGACCGCGTTGTTGAAACTGTCGTAGATTGTCAACAGTGCTGGATGGATAGTATCAACTAACTTTTCGGGAGTATGAATATTTCTGTATACAGCCGAATACCCCGGTTGTTCTGATCCAGGAACCGGAATTGCTTGAGGATGGCCGTATGGTGTAGAATAAACTGTAAAGTCTCCTTTGACCGGGATGGGTGCATCGGCAGGGAAGATTGTAGTAATTTTAGCGATGCCTGAAGCTTGCTGGACCTGAACGTCCTTAGTGAGTGACATTTTGAACAGATCCGGAGGTGAGTAAGAAAAGGAAGAGAAGCGTAGGGGCAGTTTATATGGGGAGAAATTGAGATTGTGGGGTAAGGAATAGGGTTGAACTTTTTCTGTGTGAACTGTTTGTTGTGTTGAGGGTTGGACGTCGTCATTTGGAAAGAAGCCTCGGCTGAAATTAATGATCCACCTGTCACCCCGCCGATCAATGGACGAAAAGATTAGTAAATAAATAAAAACTGTAAATCGGTTTAAGACACTAGTTAGTATTTCCTATTTAAGTAAAATGATTATATAATGCATTTATGCAGGGGGCCAATCTTAAATCGAATAGCCCATCTAGTCCCATTTCACGTTCCCTTCATACACTTCATATACTTAGGCCATAACTACACAAATGTCATCAGAATCCTCACATTCAGAGAATTTGAATTCAGAGCATTCACAGTCTTCACATTCATCCCAAAGCTCAGTTCCAGAAAAAAGACCGAAGTCATGGCTGTCAATGTACGAATCGTTTTTGCTCAAAAACGCAAGCCAGATTTCGTCTGTAGAGTCGACGTTAAACCAGCTCACATATGTTTTCCCCGGAAGATTTAAAGATGCCGAAATTGCATCTGAAGTTTGTATGCGCATTTATGATGAACTACTTTGTTGTGTACTAATTGCGTAGTGTATTCTGCCCTCTCAATTCTGGGTTTGTACCATGATACGTTAATCTCTCGTGCTGCTGCTGGAAATGACAAATATCGTCCGTCACTGCATTCAAACTACACAAATCACTACATGCAAGACCTGACATACAAACGCATAGCTTATTTTCTTACAATCATTCAAAAAACTGAACTTTTGCTCGAAATCGTGGCTCGCAAGCGTGGTGGCGTAAACCACCAGCACGCGACCGTGCTTGGACTCGAAAGCGTCAAGGCTGCATGCAGATTAACGTTGATGCGCATCACTAGGTCACGAACAGTTGTTACACCCAGCATACCACAGCGTGAAGTCGATCCAAAGTTGTTAGACCCGAACGACCCAGCCACGATCGCGGATCAAATTGCAGCTCAGGAGCTGTACTGGACCATGCCGCGGACCGGCCACAAGCTACCAGTCATGCAGCCGTCTAAAGCCGGGAGTTCGTATCTGCTCGACAGCATACTCCTACCCGACGACGTGGCTGCACCGCAGAACCTGGTCCGTAAGCTGAACCAATCAGGTCAAGCAAAGGAAACCTTATACGTTTTACGACCACTAATTTATGCTGTACTGACATATCTCGTCTTGAGAATAAGACAGACTTGGAACTTACAAAATCGAACCAGATTGCAGCGAGCAACAGATTGGATGCCATGGGTAGTCGGGTTTGCGCTCGAGTACGCGACTCGTGATGGCGCAATGGACGGTCTTGCGCCAGATGGCAGAGCTCGAGCGGCGTTTTTGAAGTTGACTGGGCTCGAAAAAGAGGAACTCAACCGGCGAAAGTCGGCCATGTGGTGGTGGACTCTTCGTGGGCAGTTCTATACTGCATTTACCAAGTCCGTATTTTGTTCATTTTCGTTGGATTGTTGTGTGCTGACCCTATAGACCCATGCTAACCAAGATTGTTCAAAAAACTGAACATGTTCCAATTTTGAACCTTATTGGACTATATGTTGCCGACTATCAATATTTACTAGAAACATATCACTTTGCAAGTAAGTCTTCTTCTTCTTTTCGCTTTTCTAGAGACAAGTCTAATAATATAGCTTCCACATTGTAATATATTCGTACATAATATACATTATTATCTTGTAGTCCTGTCCCAATATCGTAATACCAATATATATACAACCGTGCTTTATGTACAAGAGACCCATTGTGCATAATATCTTCCCAAAGCCATTTTTTTCCAGCCTCTGTTAGCTTGCCCACTCCTCCAATTCTTATATACCTATTCACATCATATACACATACATATATACCCAAAAAAATAAAAAAAAAAAAAAAAAAGATATAACGGCCAAAATAATTTTCCTGGAAGAATTGTAAAATAGAAAAAAAAAAACTAAAACTTAAAATACTTTAAAATGCGTCTGCATCTGCAACATCAACCCTGCGCTCGAAACTGACTTGTGCACCGCCGACTTCGATTTGCCACGACACGACATACGTATTAATGTGCGCCAAATTTTGCTGTTGCTGCTGTTGCTGCACGAACGCGTCAAGGACATCGGCCTCAGCACCTGACTCGGGCACACGTTCCACCGATACTGCAAATTCGACCTCGCTCGCATTCTCGAGCCCGCCAAACACCCACGTAAACGCGGCCGGGTCTGGTGATGACTGAAATCCAGACCTGAATGCGCGAACAACGTGCTCTGCGACCTGGTGTACGTGGGCATCACGCTCGAACGCGGTGGTCGCGCGCAAACCGCGCTCGACTATGGCACTGACTAGTGCTTCGACCTGGTCGCCATCCTGCTGGTGCTGGTGATGGTAGTCATTACTCATGCCTCCACTGGTGCCTCCGCCGCCACCGCTGCCGCTGCTACCAGTTGACACCGGCCGCCCACGTCCTGCCGGGTCTTGCGAAATCCAAGTTGACGATACAGCAGGCCCGTGGCGTTTGCGGCGCTTACCCGATATTTTCTGCGAACTGGTGCTGACAACAGAGGCCGAGCTTGAGCTCGAATGCTCTGTCTGCTGCTGGTCCAATGGCAGCCCCGAAGACGGTCCTGATAACTACGAAGTTAGCACAGCTTGACCGTTAATAGTAAAAATTGTGACTTACTTGTATATCTGCCCGCATCCGAGGCGACATAATCAGATCCGGCTGATGGTACACTGGCGACGTAGCACCAGACCGCTGTCGGCGCTGACGCATTTCCGGCAGCAGCGCACGTAGCGCCAGATCCTCCTCAGTCGGGACACCGTCGCGAATTTCAGGCAGCGGTCTTGACGAATCCGGGATCTGGGTAAAGTACGGATGCCGTTTACCCATGCAGAACTCAAAGAACGAGTCAATATGCATAGCACGCATCCATCGCTATAAGTAAAATGTTGGTACGTGTTCACACTAAACATGTTATTTTTACTTACCTTTAATCTGACTGCATACTGTTGTACTTTTTGAGCGCTCTGTTCAGGAGTCCGTTCAACGCCCAGTTCTGTCACCAGTCTTGTCCAAGTCTTTACCTCGCCAATATCAAACTGACGCAAAAGCTCAAATAGTCTGGTGATGGGAAACGCCTTGCCATCGCTTTTGGGCACGTTGTGGATTGCACGGCGCAAGTCCGCAGTCTCGACGTCGGTTGGGATAGACGGATTGCAATAAAGAATGAACTGCACATACACGTCTTCGATCTCGTCAGCTGTCGTGTTCTCTGAAAGCGACGACACAACAGGCAGAGACCTGTCTTGCGGAGTGTATAGCGCCGAAGACGGCTGCTGCAACGCGATTGCGGCAGATACCCGACTATCCAGTTCCGGGTTTGAATGAAAGATAGATTGTGCGTTTGATCCCGCATTTATGTTAGAGCTGTTCATATATATTTTCGCACCTCTGACAGCGACCGCAGACGCTGTTGTCATGTCGACCGGCATTTGAGACGATTGACGTGGTGGCGACGTCGAAGGCTGTGTTGAAACTGTCATTGAATGTGGCGAAATCGGACTCTCAGAGGGCCGAGGCATGTAAAGTGACATGACGACCTGCTGCTGGGCGCTTGAACGGCTTCCTTGCAATCTACCCTGCTGCTGCCTTTGTTGTTGCGCTTGAGACACACGCATCTGAGTCTGCACTGGTGAAAACTGCTGAGAGTCTGACCCGGACCTCGAATTTGACGTCGACGAACGGGCACTGTGACGCTCAGAATCACGAGAGTAATTCTGGTCTTGATGAAAATGAACAGATTGATAATCTTGATTCGATACCGATTGCTGAGTCGATTTTGGCTCTGCAAAGTCAAAATCCGGTGGCTGCGAGATTGATAGAAGCGAGTCTAGCTGCTGGTAGTATTCCTGAGAATACTGACCAGTCTGAACGTTCATGAATTGGCTGTCTGAGTAGTCACGTTTCAACGAGCCAAGATTGTGAACAGAGTCAGTCGTAGTTAAAGTGTTGCTGCCTCCGGGGTCGTAAAGATTGTTCAATGGCATGTGAAATTGCCCAGAATCGACTTGCGGGTCATGAGGTTGAGATTGCTGTGGCGACTGTTGATTTTGATCAATTTGCCGCGGTTGCGGTTGTGATTGTTGTCGTTGCCCAGTGTCGTCTGTTCGTTGTGGTTGTGGTTGTTGTTGTTGTTGTTGTTGTTGTTGATCAAGGTTTTGAATGTCACCATCTTGATACAAAGCAGATGAGGTGAAGAAGTAATCACTTGCTGTTGTCTGTTGATGTTGATGATGCCCCGGTGGAGATTCGGAATCATTTTGTAGTCGGGTCATGACTTTTAATTCAATTGAATGAATATAAACAAAGCAAAAAAGAAAAGGAAAAGAAGAGGATTGTTTTTGTTGTGAAAGAGCATAATTTGGGGATTAGACTATATTATATGCAGGAGTGCATGAACCACACTCGTATTAAAATAAACGACGAAGGATTAGCTATCGAGATAAATGACGCGGGGAGAGAAGAATGAGAGAATGTAAAAGAAGAAAACATAGTGCCGAATGCCCGACATATGACAGAGATTATAAGGCGACTTTTGACTGAGATCCTGCTGATCATCATGGACCCTGAACACTTTGGCGTGTACTTTTTTCACGGTATTTTTTGGCTTTGAATAAGAAACTTCATGATTTAAAGTTCGGATCGCGGGACGTCTCCGGTACCAGTTTCCACCAGCCACAATGAGCTTCTGCCTTTATTTTCACTTTCATTACTTAGTAACTATATTATAGTAATTATAGTCATTAAGACTTTGACTTGGAATAATTGTTGATTTTTAAAAAATTCATTCCTAATCGATTTACTCAGGTTGTTAATGAAATCACATGCATTGTGGCGCAGAGACTTTCATTTTCTGCTGGGGCCAATAGATTAACGTTTATGCACTCCTGGACTTTATTTACATAGGTCGATCTAAAAGCCGCGTGCGGCTCGCATAGGTCAATCTTCGGTTTGGCCGTACAAGAAGCTTGACATGATAAGCATAATGATGACGATTGTAGAATTTAGTAATAAACACCAAAGACATAAAACACGCTAAATTTAAGATTTTAAAACAAAAAACGATTGCTAATAACAATAAAAATGTGGCATGATCCGGCGTTATGCGGATGTTCCACATCTGACTTCTAGAACACTCTCGTGAACCAAGGTTTCGCTAAATTTGAACAGACGTCGGCTCGTGATTGAGTACAAAACCCATAACATTTTACACTCTCGGCTTTTTCTGTGCCGCTTACTGACACAAAACCCTTTAAACCGTCCGAGCAAATCCCGAGAACACATTTGTAAACGGCATGTCTTCATTCTATTTTCACCCGTTTCTCTCCGATCGCGGGAACGCACGGCACGATAATTTTCAAATAATCCCGAGTGTGGCGCGTGCTGTTCAGCTTGCTTTAGTCGTAAAACACCGCATTTCCGGTAACCTTGTTTTCTTAGTTTTGTATGCACTTTGATGATTATTATAGGCGTGTTACATTATGTCTATTTCCTGCGTCTTAATTCTAAGGGTATTGTGTTTTTTTAAGTTTTAGCTATTTTTGACTAGTTGCTTCCCATCTTTTAAGCTCTCCAGTATCGAAGTCAAACAGATCAAGTAATCGACCAACAAGTTGATTGATGTTGTTAATCGTGTAAGGGTAATGTGTAGAAAGTAGCAACCGGTGGCGCAAACGATGGCTTCGGCCCGAGCGACCGCGAGCATATTTCGAAGATGGATCTTAATCTTACTCAACGGTTCTTCTCTGACCGACAGTACGACGTCCACGCTCCTTCAGAGACACATGTCCTCCGCACGTGACACGAGATCGTTGCAGATCCCAGCACTAATCGTCGCAAGAGTCTTGACTGAGCCCGGTGCGACAATCGACTGTGTACGACCCATTTGAAATTGGTGCTGTTCAATTATGAGGACTGTAACTGAAATCTGCTGGAGCTTTGACCGTGATTGGCGTGCAGTCACTCTCGTACTTGGTTGTCTCTCCTGCCCATTTGCTGATGATTAAATGCGTCTCGACGTTCATCCTTCGCAACACTTGCAACAGCGTTATTATAATCTGTGCTCCTGTTGCTCCTACTATAGTAATAATTCTTGCATTCCTCTGTCAATGTTTTGACGCTTGAGTAATACCAGCTGTGTGTTTTTCTGATGCGTATTCTCTCTGCGTACCAACGCACTCTCCGTTCTGCTTGGATCTGGATTTATATAGACTGTCCAACGTCAAGTGTTTCACCGCACAGTCTAATTGTTCGTCTTGCACTGTCGTAAAATGTGCAGACTGGGTTCGGCATTTCGGACCTCTTCGTATCACTTCCAATCATCTCTCGGAGCCTTATTTTGGCTTCGAAACTCTCGCAGACCACCCAACCGTTCCTCAGAGCTTTTCATATCACATGAGGATCTCTATCTTTAGTATGAACGATTGATACGCCCGTCATGACAAGCTTCATCCTTTCAATTCTGAACTGTATCATACAACAAAATGGCATTTGAACATCTCCTACATATGAGTTTCCGATTTTACATCGAAGCCTTGAAAGAGGATTGCGATTTGGTTGAGATCAACGAAGAGTGCCATTTCGATTTTGAAGTTGGCGCAATCATCCGCAAAGTGGTTGAGTCTAAAGAATGCGCACCTCTCTTCAGCAAGCTTAAGGGCCAGAATGAAAATGGACTATGGCATATTCTCGGCACACCCAACTGCCTTAGATCTGATCCCAAGCAAAATTTGGCAGATTGGCGTGTCATCTTAACATGCCTGTTTCGACGGCAATGAAAGAAATCCTTGACAAAACGGGTTCTGCAAAAGACGCGACGCCGATTCCGCTCCGCCTATTATTGTTGAAACCGGACTTTGCTAAGAATTTGATGCCAGACCAAAATTTGATCTCACTACTTTGTCTGCACCGTTGCTCCACAAAGATGTCGGCGAAAAATACGTGCACTTGCTTGACAGCAAGTGCACTAACTGGTCCATTGCCCTTGCAATGGTGCACGATAAGAATCATCTCGCCCGCTTGGTTATTGAACCTCAACATATGTGGCAGATCCAACAGATGTGGAAGAAAGAAGGCAAAGACATGCTTTGTGGGCGTTGGCATTCGGCGTCTTGCCTGCGGCCATCATGGCTGCTAGCTCGCTTGTGGGGTCTGCGTTAAACATTGTCAAGTATGAGACGGTTGGACTTTACGCACCTGTGAATGTAGAGCTTGTGTTTGAGGGGACCTGTTTCATCACTGAGCGTGTGCCTGAAGGTCCGCTCGGTGAGATGCATGACAGTCACTGTATTACGCAGTTAAGCTTGATCTATAGGTTTTAGATATGATATCCTGGTGACACTCACACCCATGGCCTCTGTACAGTGTGAACATGACTACTCGCTGCAAAGATGCTATCTTGCCAATCTTCAACCGCGGTCGTTTGACTGACGAAATCGTATGTACCCGCTGTTGCTGAAAAAGACAATCGAATTAAGGAATTTACACCCGTTGCCGCCCTAGATTGGATGGGTACATTTACAAAGACGTGCCGGGGTTGTAATTGACCCCATGCATGTCCCAAGGTAATGGCTTGCCGATAAGAGGCGGGCGGTAAAGCCGTGTCGGATGCGCTTCTGCCTATGGAGTACACTGTCTGAGGGACTGGGTAGCCGCGGATTTAAAGGACTAGTATCCCAAGAAAGTCTAGGACCGAGTTCTGTCTCATTGAAAGACTTAAGGATTTTGAGTGTAAAGTGATTGACTTTCAGATGAACTGTGAGGAGATTTGATTCAGAATCTACGAATAGATCTTTTTATGTCACACTGCCGCTAACTGTAAACCGATCGTAGCCTTGCATGATGTAGTCAAAACGCGTCTAGAGGCGAGTTACTCTCTAGATTAAACTTTTGCAGCCAGTCGTCAAAGTCGAAATTACTAAAGTTTCACTAGCTCGAACGTCAAGCTTTATATTAAAAACAATACATACCCCTGAAATTCATTTAACTCATCCTGTGGCCCGATATTATCAGGCGCCCGCTCACAGTCATTGTCGGACGACAGGGTGCTGAGTTTCTGCGACGCTTTCAGACAGTTCCGGCGCGGACTCGACAGCTGCATCTCGTGTCCTCGGTCTGGTGAGGACCCGGTCAGGGTATTGGCGCCCTCGATCAAACATATACTCAGCTTGGCCTGCAATTCTTTTGTCTCGGCTGTGTTTCTGGTATCACCCATAAAACTTAGTAAAGCGCAGACACGAGACCATTGTGAACTAAAACCCACGTCTGTATGGCGTAGCTAGTGGTCGTATTCAGCCTTACGAACGCGCGTGCGCTGCGATTCAATCACTCTTAGAATGCGGCAAGCACCGATTGTGCGTCACCACATGACTTCCCGATCTGCTAGATTGACGTATACTCAAGCGGCCGGGCGAGATAAAGAGCCAGGCAGTGCTCAAACAGGTCCATGTCTTTAAACAACTGTGTGAACTGTGCAATCAACAGAACACCGGTCCGGAGCGACGAGTGTTTGTGACACAAACGAGAGAGCCAGTTCATGGCCTCGCAATACCCAAGCTTGGTCGTGCCGTCGATCAGTCCCGACAGATCTTGCCCGTGGTCCATTTCATCAGACTCCGGCGCCTGGTCGAATGCGCGCGATAAAAGCGAGTCTTGCCATATTATGGCCTTTCTTTATTATTGTTAACACTTCAGTCACTGCACATAAAAAGTCAGTGGGCACCGTAGCGCGGCAGCTTGAATAATGTCGCAGCTTCAGGAAGCAGATTATGCAGACCGAAAGATAATGCGAGCCTAATTGTGGTGTCGTCGAGTATTAATGCCGCCTGTACGTTCATGGCGTTTTGCATCACGTTGCCTGGCAGCAGCATTGTTTGCAGTCCTTCTTTGTGTGGTTGAATTGGTAATTCGCCACACGTAGCAAATCAAACGCGTGTTTGGCTATATTAATGTTAGTGGCCATGTAACGATGCAAGAGAAAACATACATTGGGTTTGAGAGAGAAACACGACGGTTTGCAGGAAATCCAAGAACTAGGCGCCGGACGCCATAATCATATGAATTAATGCGAGAAAATGGTGTCCGCCAGGGACAACAACTGCATTGTCCGGTTATGTGGAGTTCGATCTCGAGGTGACGATTGCACAGATTGCCCGCTCGACTTGATTCAAATCAAACATATTGAAGTCACACGGATGTACGCAGTAGCGGTAAAACTTAAACAGCTTGATCAATTCCTCGTTGCTGGGCAACAAACCGTGTCGGCCTTGCCTAAGCCGATCGTAGATCGTTCGCCCTCGATACAGAGCAATGGGAGAAGTCTCTTCTTGACTCCTTTCCGAGATTTTCTCGCACGTAAAATTCCCGCTGGTAGTCCTTTGCCACTGCCGCAGCCTCCTGAACTTCCTGCGAGGTAAAAAATGGGCGATCCGTCCGCTGATCCAGCATCACATTATCAAGCGTAGATCCATCACCCGACCGCCGCTCGTCATAGTACGCACCCAAATGAAAATGTCCCTAATCAGCACATGTATCACACGATTGCATGCAACTGCACCGCACTTTCCGCTCGCGACACAGCAGGCAAGACTTTGATTTCGTGCAAGCTGGCGTGCCCTCAACGCATTCCGCAGATTGTCCCGCCGCGTCGCCCAACCGGCACGCTCCTGGCCATGAACTGTGCGCATGCAAACGTCAGTCAAATTGTGAATGCATCCAAATCTCTTAGAATCGTGAGTGTGGAATCGAAGTACGTTTCGTTAATGAAGCCATTGGAGCAACTCCAAAAGAATCCTAGTACCCTAAACCTTGTAAAGTTGTGCCAAAAACAGGCAGTTTGTGAAATTAAAAAAACAGAATAGTAGTATGTGGCAGTTGTATCAGTAGTATCAGTAGTAGCAACCGTTGTAGCAATAGTAGCAGCAGTGGTATGTGGCAGTATATGTCAGTATATCAAACCAGCGATGGTGAATGAAAGCAGTGGCACAAAACCATGCTTGAAGCAGATGGACGAATCAATCAATTGGCAATGGATTTGTTTGGCGCCAATAAACATAGACCAAAAAATGTTGAATTGAGTTTAACAATTAACACGCGGGGCTTGTAAATCTCGTGTAACGCGTTGACATGCGGTTGGATGGCATTGGAAATATAGGACACGTTTGGGACAAATGTAAACAAATATTTCACGTGACACACTCTAGATTGCTTCGCGTCATACTTACATCATACTCGCACGTGTTTTGGGGTTGGCAATTTTTGTGCTCTAGCAAATGGAACGCAGTAACTGGTTATCGGCATTGTAGTTTGATTGTCGTTACACGTAGTAGTAAACCAATTACGTGATCAACGAAATAGGTCTTACAAGATGAAGTGCCGCTTATATTCATTAGTATAGTTAGTTATTTGCCTCGGAGTCATCTTCCAAGCGGTTTACTATAACTTTTTGTTTGCAATGCTATAACTCCACCTCAGTAGATCAGTAGTATCGCTGTCAGCTGTAACCGCGTTAAGAAAAACTGTAATACATAAGAATACAAAACACAAATGTATTTAGAATGTATGACAAGTAGTGAAAGAATTTCACGCGCAAGTCGGTTCCTTGTAAAGCAGGGTAACTGTCACAGTCATTCATGAACAGCAGTGTACGGGTACCTGTCAATAGTAATATGATTGGTAGATGATGAGATGAATTCAATAAAATAGAGAGGAATTGATTTCTACAACTCCAGACAATTGCATTCCTGTACACCACTAAACATTGCAATTCAAACCAGGACACAAAGCGCACACATAAAATGGCCAACTAAATGGACCGCGATACGATATTTTACAAATTACATAACTCACACACTCAAAAGGCATAAAAAAAAACATAATTGAAACACGAAAACTATAGAGATAGTTTAAGTACTCAAGGTGTGCGCGGACAAGACATAACATGCTGATCAAAAGACAAAGAGGATAGAGATTGGACGGAGACTGGAGATCGGAGAAACAAGTATAATTTTTTTTATTAGTCTTTCATTACTTGATCTCATTTTGCAGCCTTCTTTTGCTTGCGTGGTGTCGACCCCATTCCTGGATATCCGTACTTTGGTTTCTTTTCTGCTGGTTTCAAAATCTAATAGCTTGTTAGTCTGCAATTGTATAAAATCACACTAGAGTGCCAACCTGGAATGAACACAACAATGACTCGTCGACCGACATCATGGCACCTGCATTATCAAACTCGCCGCAGTAATTTGGTGCCGAGAACAGCGTGACAAGTTGGCGTTTCGAAAAAAACTCGTATCCGTCCTCGACGACCTGATGTGCCCGACAAATCAGGTCCATGTCGTGTTTTTGCAAGAAGCGAGAGACCACGTCGGCGCCGAAGGTAAAGGACACTCCACGGTCGTTTTCAGCCCAGCCGGTAATTTCTTTGTCTGGATCGGACCACAGGATGTCGCAGAGCAGACCTGAGTCCGGGATGTCTGTTGGACGCATGATCCGTCTGATTTGTTCCATGTTGTTCAAGTCCGGAGACAGACCGCCATGCATCGTGAAAATCTTCTCGTCAATTATAGCCGCAATCGGTAAGCAGTTAAAGCAGTCGGTGAACGTTTTCCATAGCTTGATGTTATATCTCCGTTTGCCTGTTCAAATTAACAATAGTACGATATAACAGTCTCACGACGTACACTCATCATAGAATCCATAAATACGATTGATAGAAGCACATTCATGATTTCCACGAAGGATAAAGAAGTTCTCCGGATATTTAATCTTATATGCTAACAACAAACAAATTGTTTCGAGTGATTGCTGACCTCTATCGACATAATCACCCAAAAACAAGTAATTTGCTTCTGGAGGAAATCCTCCGTATTCGAATAATCTAAGTAAATCATAATATTGGCCATGAATATCGCCTATACTTCATCAGATAGAACCAATTAGTTATAGATTTGTCATACCACAAATCTTAATAAAAGGTTAGTAAGATTTTCATCACAACCTCAACTAACAAAATACTCACTTTTATCGGGGCCTCAAGTTCGAGTAAAATAGGCTGACTAATAAAGATCTCACGAGCTTTTGTACAGAGATATCTGATTTCATGTTCGAGTAGCTGAACATGATTTCCGGGGCGACTGCCCCTCACTTCTAATAATCTGTCGACGATAGAGTCAAGATCAATCTCAGTCGAGTCAGTCATTAAGAGATAGTGTAATAATGAATGATTTTAATGTGTATTAAGACTGGACTCGAGACTTTAAGGTGCTGAATACACACACAAAAAAAGGAAGACTTGACGAAGGGGCGCTGATTGAGTGGACTAAACGGCAAAAGCGCGGAACGGCCGTCGTCCGTCTTGTTCTTGCAGTTGTTACCCGGCCTTTCGCGGTTGGATATATATATATATATATATAATATACATACTGACTGTGTTATTATTTTATATGTTACTTGTTTAGAGTGAATAATAGTGTCGATATAGTATTTATAGTGCTATTCAATTGATAGTAATAATAGTAGTAGTACTGGCAATGAGAGTACCATGCATTTCATACAACCTCATCACAGTGAGAACTCACTCTTGACTTTTCAATGCATTCATTCTTACTCTGTTCTTGCTCCGTTCTTGCCCAATTCTCCATTAAGTACTAGATGTTAACAGTATCAAGCCGTTGAGGGTCTGATAACGTGCGTCTATCTGTATACAGCGCACGATGCACCGTATCGAACGCAAATCACACTGAACATATCATGGCTCTTATCGAATTGTCTAATTCAACTACTCTCGCAAATAATGTTCATTCTAACTGATCTCGCCATGTCTGAATTGAGTGTATCCAGTGGCGAGGGATATAAAATTAGAACACATAAGCAACATGCGGCTCATCCACAGACGCGTTGACTTGTGTCGAGAAGAATAAACAGAAGGAATAACAGTTTAGAGTCATTTGCAATCCTCACAAACCTCTACTGCTTCCCCCTTGATGTCATCATTCACAATCTTAGTTTTCGAGTGCCGGTCAACATGTCCTAAATCTCTATCTGGTGCGATATGGTCTCGCACAATTCTTTTCAAATCCTTTGAATCTGCTACTCATCAGTACTCATTCTCCAATTATCCATATAGCCACGTACCAGGAAACCCTCCATTTGTCTTACGATCCCAAATCACAACGTCCTCCGTTTTATCATCCAGTTGAAGCGCGACAACAAAAACACCGCCTGTGCCAGGTATTAAGCTGACTGTCCCAAGCTGAGTCGAAAACGTCGAGAGTAATTCTTGAGCATACCATGATGCACGCAAGTTCCACTTGCACGCAGTACAGAATTCAATGGAGACGTGTGGATATTTTAACATAATTGCACTAGCATTTGATGTGCTTTTGTTGTGAATGTGCTCGAAATGGTAATTTTAAATCACGTGTAGTTAGGGTATAGACCTATTTTAAATGAGCCGCACAAAGCAGTCACGACATGAGCCGCACACACTCTTCACCGCCGACTCAGACTGAACTTCACGAACTCTACTGAACTTGGTCGATTTCACCACACACAAAACAAAGTGAGTTGGAAGATTTAATGAGAGAGAAAGGTCACTAATTAAAGAAAGATGTCAAAGTCAAAGAATCATACAAATCACAACCAGGTCAAGAAGGCTCACCGTGTATGTTCGTCATAATGACAGATATAGTGGAAATCTAATCAAAATAGAACGGAATCAAGAAGCCAAAGACCTCGAGATATCCTTCGCTCAAGGGTGTTGATCCCAAGTTCCGAAGAAACCACAGTATGTGATGGTTTGATTTGGTTGATGGAATATAGTGCTGATTGTATAGGACACGCGCTTCATGGGACGGCGAAGGCTCTTAAGGAATTCAAGGAGGGACTTCGTGAATCTGCTTAGATTGAATTGGTGTAATATTATATAATACATTCAGTCATACATATACGCATCGTACGCACAATTGTCCACAATCGCAGTGTTCTTTCGTCTCTGAATTGATTATGGCAAAGTCTACTTACATATTGACTGCATTGTGCTATATTAACTTGTTGCCAATTACCAAGCGCTGCCTCTCTTTTAAGTGTTAGGCCGCGTATGTCAAGTGCACCCACATAATCCGTATATCTTACGTAATACATTTCATATACTTAATACTTCTTCCTCTGTTGTAGTAGTAATGAGCCGCACGATATCAGACTAAAAAATCTTGAGGTTCGTTTACTTTGGTAACAACAACGATGTTACGGCCTCGGATCTTGAACTCAGTCAGACGCTTGGCTTTGCGGTTCCAGTCTAATACGACTGAATTTCTGGCTTGGAAACAGAATCTCGACGACCTGGTGTCCCGACTGGCAAAGACAAACACTCGGCCAGCTGTAGACGACCATGACAGATTAGTGGTCTTACGACAGAGGTTAGATGGCAAGCCCGAGTCTCCGGTGCAGTATAATCTTGACCGAGATGAGTTTGAAGCGCTTAGGGCCCGGCTGAGCGAGCCTGATGTCGACCTCCGAGGGCTGGTCACTGACGAGCTCGAGGCGTTGTACTATAGAGAAGAAGTTATCGAGCCTGATAATGACATTCCGCCTCCACCAGAAGTCAAAGATGACGGAATCATGGGTCTTAGTCGGCCGTACACTCCGACGGAACTTTCCCACCGTCGAGACTACATCAGTATGTGTTCAATCATGTTTTGAAAGCTGGCACTGACTCTACAGACCGCACCAGCGGCACTCTCGGCGGCAAGGTCGCGACCCCTGGAGCATACAAACCGTACAAAGAACTTTATGACCCACCCACCGCCGGGCAGCTGACACTTAACATGCTGGTCGCTGCCGGCGCGCATATTGGGTCCAGCGTGCAGCGGTTGCGGCAGTCCATGATCCCGTTCATTGTCGGACACCGTGACGGTGTGCACGTGATTGATCTTGACAAGACGCTGGTCGCGCTGCGCCGGGCGACAAAAGTTGTCCGTGATGTGGTCGAGCGTGGCGGGATTGTGCTTGTGGTCGGTACTCGCCGTGGCCAGATGCGGACGGTCGAAATCAACGCGGCCAGAATGGGTGGGTACCATCTGTTTGACCGGTGGGTGCCTGGTATTCTGACCAACGCGGCCCAAGTCATTGGCGAGCGTGACACGGTCATGCGGGATTTGACCGACAAACCTGTCGCCGGGCTGAAGCCGGCCGGGCAGGTCAGACCGGATCTCGTAATTATGCTGAACCCGGTTGAGAACAGGGTCGCGTTACTTGAATGTCAGCAGACGTTGGTCCCGACTATCGGGGTGTGTGATACTGACATGGAACCTACTCTACTGACTTATCCGATTCCTGCGAACGACGACAGTCTACGCACCATTGACGTATGTGTTCCGATTTCACGTATTTGTAGGCATGTACTGATTGAATAGTTAATCGCAGGCATTTTGGGCAAGGCAGGCGAACAAGGTCGCATCAGACGGATAAAATACCACACGTCTAAACGGGAACTTGAACTCGCGAAACAGGCTGAGGAAGAAATTGCAACAAAAGCTGAACTCGCAGACGAAGCCGAATCAGCCGGGGCAGTGAACGAAGCAAAAGTAGAAGAAACTAGTTAATTATTTATGTTGTACAATTGTAAATAGCAATTTAAGATTAAAGCAAAATCGTTCATTACTTAACATCTTTCGTCCCTTCCAGCCTGCTGCTGTCGATGGACAGCGCGGCGACACTGCGTGTGTATGATGATTCTTTTGATAATAGTCATACTCAATCACAGCTCGTCGGCAACCACACCATCGGCTCTGTCACGCACGGTCTTGACCATGGCCACAAGTTTTTGATCCGTGAAGCGCACGCGCATGGTCATGTTTTGGCGATCGCATTCGCACAACTCGTCGCCGTGGTTCAGACACGCCACCGCGTTCGTGCATCCGCACGTCAACTGAGACAGGTAGCTGTACGTGTTACAGTATGCGCATTGGAACTCGGCGTCCGGACAGTCGGTCATCACGTGGGTCTCGACCAGGCCGGGGTAAATCTCGCGGACGTGGGCGCGCATCGCGAGTTCTTGCTCCAACATGGTCTGCAACGCCGGGGCGAGCCAGGCCGCGGTCTCGACCGAGTTGTCTTTGAGCGCAGCCGTGACTAAAAGTTCGTCGTGCGAAAACACTGGCAGTTTGCGGTAGTCCTGGTAAATCTCAACGCCGAGCTTGCCAAACGGTTCCCAGTCGGGCGGAGCAAAGTTGACGGCCTCATTGAAGTTGAACCCATGATTGAAGCCGGCGTGATATGCTTGAGGGAACGTAATGACGAACTCGCCAGGACGCTGGTCGAGAGCATAACATCTCACGTTTTCTTCCTTGAGCGTTTTCGGACTCAACATCGTCACCAGCTGAAACAGTAAATCCGGCTGCTGCTCAAACAGTTCCGGCACGGCTTTTCGCATCGCATCCTCGAACTTCTCCGCGTCCGCGCCGGGAATCCCGTACCAAGTTTTCGTAGCGCCAAAGTGCTGGTAGTTCGCCGAGTACGTGAAATGGTCTTCGCTATGCCAGCAGAAAGTCGAAAACATCATGCCAACGTAAAGCCATGGAACGGTCATGCCGGACACGTCAGACTTAATGTGCTTGAACAGTGACTTGTCGAGCAGCGGCATGACGTTCAGATTCCACGGGTCCGCCGCGTACGTGTCGAGTGGATTACGTTCTAACGTCGGGAACGCAGAGCCGTGGATAGTGGAATGGATGTCGGCGCCATATTCGACCTCGACCGTGTCGGTCACGTCTTCGACCAACCTCCAAAACTCATTCTCAACCTCGTCCTCGGTCGGCGATCTGGTCTTGCCAGTTTTTGAATCTTGTGGCAGTTTGCCAGCCCAGTAGTGGTCTTCAAACTTCTTTGCCTTGTCTTGAAACTGGCGCAGATTGTATACTTGGCCGTCCTCAAACCCGAACTCGCCGGTGCCGACAAGACACTTGTCGCAGTACCAGTCGTAGTCCGGAACAGATCTCAACGGTGGGGTTAGACATGCCATGTGATATCCTGTATCGCATCCGTCGCATAGAAGCATGGACGATGCATTATCTCCGCGACCGCAAACCTCGCAATTCTGCATCGTTAGCTTAATAGTTGAGACAAGCAAACATGTCGCACTTCTCCTATTTTGACGTGCTCAATTGAGAGCCGCTTAACGGCACCATTTGGTCTGTGCACAGTCATGTTGGAACCGACGACGGTCGCGGGTGGCTCGTCGTCTGATTGTCAGCATAGTGTCATCCAAAATAAAGCATATACGTACGAGATCGTAATCGTTTCCTCTGAGGTTCTACTGCCTCTTGAGTATCTTGTGGATCAGCCGAAGTTCTTGATACTGACTCCCGAGTTTCGCGAGATTGTTCGCGAGACAGTCGTCGCGTTTCAAGCGACGGGTCATGGGACGTTTGGGACGGATCGTGGGACATTTGAGATGGTTCGCGAGACAGAAGAGACTGTTCAGACGGCTCGAGAGACAAACTAGGCTCAGACGGATCACGAGAGACAGAAGGTACCGGTGATTGAGACACTTTACTGTCTTCAAGAGGCGAGGACGTTGAGTCCGCCGAACCGGACGAAATTGTTCTTGACCGCTTTACCGGAGACGGTCCGTTTTCAGCCTCGAGCTGTTTCTGGACCAGCGGTTTTGCGCCGATGAGGTACTTCTCGTATGGCGCGATGTATTTCTGATATGCACCTTTGAGAGACGAAGAAAGCGACGTCATGATTTTGCCGCTATATCCCAATTCACGACCAATTTCAGCCCATAGTTTCTTCTTGCACACAATGTCGAACCCACCTCTGAGGTCGACACCTTTCTTGAGTCGATACAAATCCAGCGGACGTCTGTCGACGCTTGGTAATTTGTTGAATGTCAAGCCGCGCTGTTTGTGAAACTTGTGCAACTGGTCAAGGAAGTTCAGGTTTGCTCGTGTGCCGCCTTCCATTGAGTTCAACTCTTGACGACGAGTTTTGAACCAGAAGCGTTGTGAGTCAAGTGCGAATGACGGACGCCAGCTATCGGGTGGTATAATCTTGATTATGCCATACTCTTTTCCTTCATTTGCGATGGTGTTAATGTAATTGAATGGATCTTTGAACTGGTCCTCTGTAGGGTAATAAGTCGGTGCTTCTTGCAGTCCAAAAGGCCGTTCCGGCCTTGGTAACTGTTTGTCTGCTTTGTTAACGACGGTCTCGACAGTTGCAAAGTCGAGCGGCATGGCAGGTAGCCTATGCCGGGTCGTGACGGAAGATATGCCATGATTAGTGAGTGGAATTGGTGTTATTGGTGTGTTCTGTTTTGAACGCATTCGGGTAGGCGTCGAAACTGGAGGCGATATCGATGATGCCATTGTAGAAGATCTTGAAGACGTAGTGAGTTCCGGTATCATCATGGCTTTGAAGCATGAGAAAGTTAACTAGTGAGCAATTTGACGATATCTAGACTGGCGAAGTATCAGGACTGACGATGCGGATATAGTACTTGTAAATCGAGCAGCTGATTTGTTTTATTCTTGTTTATTTTGTTTATTTGGCTTATTTAGTCGATTTCAGAGAGTGTAGGATCTTTAATGAGGAAGTACATACAGAATAAGTTCAGGCCGCACAATTATGGACTCAATTGCATAAATCATGATGTTTATGCGACATTTGTAGTGCACTTTACACACAATTAATGCTATTATATAAATTTATAGCATATACTACAAAGTAAACACGTTATCATCATTTCAATGAATGTATTTGTATTTCAATTGAACACATTGTGATGGATTTAATGATAAGTTGCCATTTTAGGAAGTCATATAGAATTTTATAGACCTAACCCTGGATTAGAGCCGCAGTGACTTCAGCAGAGGATTCGCTGTGTTTTACGAGTCGAGAGAGTTGAAAAGAGTGAAGTGTGGTGTGTTAAGATTTGATAAGAGAGATGAGTAGTGTTTGTATATTGTTGCGTATAGTGTACTTTGCATGTAATTATTGCGTATTGCGCATGTACGTAATTTGTGTGGAGTGCGTATGTTTAGTAAGGGTATAGTGTGCTTTTGTTGGTAGAAATATGTAACGAACTATGTTATATACTTGATCTTACATAATATATACAATACATAAGGAATATATCACTAGAACAACACCACATATTAATTTATCGGTATAGTGTATAGGTATAGTGTATAGGCATAGTGTATAGGCATAGTGTATAGGCACAGTGAATAGGTATAGTGTATGGTGTATCAACACATCAAAATCACAACACAATGGACGACCAACCATGGGCAGACACAGTATCAGTCGAATCCAATGTATTGCCAATTACACCGTCTGTACCTTTAGTTTCCCAATCACCCGAACTTGTGCTTTTACAAGACGACAGTTTCTCGTCATCTGAAATTTTAAAATCTTCGACCGCCATGATTGCAAACGATATCTTTCCCACAGTTCGAATGCTTGCTGCTACTGAGAGTGACAGTGAAACTGGGACTGTAATTCACAAATCAATGTTGCAGCTATCAAATACATCGTATGTTGATTCCATTTCGTCGTGAAGTCGACTAACATGATATCTACAGTAAACAACTATGGACTAATCTACGACAAACACCAACACCATCTCCGTCTAAATGGCGAACATCTCGTATAAGGCGGTCATATCTCGTGAGTTTAGGAATCCCAGTCGATTTAGACCAAGTCCTTCCAACAAAAAAAACAGAAAAGATCAGACTCTCCGACAAATCAAGTATCGAATCAGACACTTCACGGACAATGCATTTTGACGCCGACCGCGCACTCACATTGTCTCGAGTAACTGAAGCCGCGCTGCAAAATATGTCACACGAAGAAGTCGAAGCTCACGTCCGTGAACTCGAGAAACTCAAGATCGAAGCGTCGACCGTGCTCGCGTACTGGATCGACAAACTCAACACGAGCGCGCAAGACAAGACCAAGTACGAGAGTGTGATTGAGAGCTCCATCGAGTACGCTCAAAGACTACGGAAACACACGACCCGGGTCGCCGCGATTCCACGACCGAGTTCTGCCCTTGGCCGGTCTAGGTCTTTAAATCTAAACGGGTAAACCATTACTTTTTTATATGTATAGAGAACTATCGTACATCATAATCTGATTTCGCCCAACATCAAACTGCCGTCCGTAGACCCGCTCAAGACAACATTCGGTTCAAGAGGAGAAAATCTTGCATCGTTGACCGACCCGTGATGGCCAGGCAACTTGTACAAGATTTTGCTCGCGGCCGTATCCCAAATAACGACCGTCCTGTCCGCCGATCCGGCAATAATTTGCTTTCCGTCACGACTAAAACTCGCGCGCAGCAAGTTCTTCTCAACGTTGCTACTCGGCGCACCTTGGTAAACGTTCAGAGCCCGTGACTCAGGCGCAAACTCGCGTAAGTCCCACGTTCGAACGGTGCTGTCCATCGAGTTGGACACCAAATACTGCGCGTCCTCAGACACGTTCAGTGATGTGATTGCGTCAACGTGCCCTGCTAGTGTGTACACGACCGACTGCTGCCGTATGTCCCACACTTTAATCTCATGATCAATACCGGCCGAAAACAGCTGCGACCCGGTCTGGCCGAACGCGACGGCCAGGATCGGGAAGTCAGTCTCAAAATACTGCACCGGGTTCTTTGTCCGGGGATCCCACATTGCGACCGACCCGTCGTCTGAGCCTGACGCAATAAGCTCCGCGCCCCGTCTCAAACTGTCAATCGAGTTCACAACGTCGTCATGCCCAACATGTTTCCTGATCCGAACACCGCTATCGACGTCCCATACGCCCAATGTCGCGTCTGATGAAGCAGAATAAATCTGTTTGGAATCGCGAGAGAACGACAGATCTAAAACCGCACCTTTATGGCCTCTGATGATTCCAAAGTTTTCGTTTTCAGAGTACACGTTCCATAATACTAATCATCAGTCTCTTCTCCGGTCAAACACGATAAAACATACAAATCGACTTGTCTTGTGAGCCAGACGCAATGATTTGTCCTGACCCATCAAATCTACACGAGTAAACTTCTCCCTACTTCGTCAGCCATGTCCACGCCGTTTAGACTATTTAGACAAAAACAAACCTGATGTCCTGATAGTTGTATAATTGGTGCTTGCAAATTCGAGCTTCGTTCAACCTGGTTTTATCAGTGTTATTCTTCCCTTTAAAAAGCATTACATACAGCTTGAATTAATGGACCAGATGACACAGACGTATTCACGACCGCAACAGAACTAGGAGCAGTGGATCTCGGTCTTTTAGACGCGTTTGAACTCGTTAACGGTCCGTCTTTTCTCTTGTCTGTCATTTCGGGCGTCTGGTCCTTAATTTCTCGTGATGATTTCCACAATCTGGCGTTGAGCCTCACACCTTTATTTGGGCTTGGGCTATCCATCTGCGTATACACGAACACATACACACACATATACACACAAACATGTCACGAACACCACGGCAAATAGGCGAAGAAGTCTGGAAATCCCGAATTGAAAAAGTTAACGCCGAGCTCGTAACGTTGACGTACGGCTCGGTCGTCGCTCAGCTGTGCAAGGACTTCGGAAACGACTACGCCCTGGTTAACGACCAGCTCGATAAAATGGGCTACAACATCGGTATCCGGCTGATTGAGGACTTCTTAGCGCGATCAGGCACTGACCGGTGTCGGTCGTTTAAAGACACGGCCGAAGTCGTCTCAAAAGTACGTCCGCCTTCTCCAATAGAGAGAGAGTATTCAACTAACATTGACCACCAGGTCGGGTTCAAGATATTCCTAAATATCACTCCTACTGTAGGCAATTGGTCGTCGGATAACAAACAGTTCACTCTAACGCTCGACGAGAACCCGCTGGCTGACTTCGTCGAGCTTCCGGACGATGGCAAGGCATCATCCGAACTATGGTACTCAAACATTCTATGCGGTGTCCTGCGAGGTGCGCTCGAAATGGTTCAATTACAGGTCGAAACTGCATTCACCAGCGATGTGCTACGTGGGAACGAAACGACAGAGATCAAAGTATCGTTAATACGAGTTATTGAAGACGAAATCCCGGTAGGAGACGACTAACAAACCTCCAATTCGAATAAAATATTATTAACCATATACACTTACTTACTGGTAGAAACATAGTCCAAACACCAAAAACACCAAATGACGTTATTATACACGCTCCGAGCAGCTCGTCACTCGAAAATAACGAATAAACAAAACAATCAAAATAGCAAGAACAAGTTATAGCTTACACCAAAACAACACAGCCGCCCTATTCATCCCCTTTTTCCTTCTATCGTCGGCCATCATACTTTTTTGTGACAAATATACACACTCTTTTACACGTCACCGGTGGCCTCAACACTTTCGTTCCAAGTAAACGCACCAGCAGCATCAAACGGCATCCCACCCGCAGTCGCGTCCTCGTTCAAAAACGTGCTGATGTCAAACTCAAGATCGGTAATGTCGTTGTCCCCGCCGGCTCCAAACTCAGGAAACAACGACGGCGCGTCGGTCTCAAGATACGACGACGGCGCAACGTCCGGAGCCTGCGCACCCGCTGCTTGTCCACCGGCAGACGCATTCTGCGACGCGGAAAACGACGTCGCCTTCAACAACAGCGAGTTCGTCCCGTTCTGGTTTGCTGCGCCAGAACTGAACGAATTTGGATGAATCGGCGTGATTGGCGTCGTCGGTGTCTGAGGCTCCGAAGTAGCAGACGGCGTGACTGGGTTGTTGGCCGCAATCGCTGCCGCAGTCTGTTTCTTGGTCCGCTTCTTAGGCTCGCGTTCCTTCTTGCCCTTGGCCATCAGCTTTGAAGCAGGCGGCGTCGGCGCAGAAATCGGCGCATTCGACATTGAAGGCGAAGCAGAAGACCGGCCTGCGCTTGGCGCCTGTGGTGGTGGCATCTGCTGCATATGTTGCCGTGACTGTGGCTGCGAGGTCGGGCCACCTGGGTTGCCTGGTCCCATCCCTGGCTGCTGACCACCTTGCTGCCCGGCCATCATCGGCTGTCCGTTAGATTGCTGCTGAGCCCACACAAGCCCGTTCGGCTGTCGCCCAGCCATTGCCTGCCGATTGCCTGTCATGTCGTTGCCGCCCATCGGCTGCAAGTGCTGAGAAAACCCTGCTGAATGATTGCCCTGCACGTTTCGCATCATCATGTTACCTCCTCCGTTGCCAACCAAAACATTGAACTGGTCAACAGACGACGAAAACCCGCCCGCCATGTTTGGCGACGAGTTCCGTGAGCTCGGCCGCTGCCCGGCACCAAATTGCTGTCCGTCCGGTAACGGCGAGCCCGGAATCGGCTGATTTGCAATCTTGGGTGTTGCCCGCTTGCCCATTTCCATGTTGGCCTGCGGTGACGGTGCAGGCCTGCCTTGTTGTGGTGACATTGCGTTGTAGCCAACATCATTTTGCATTCCAGGGGCAGCCGACGGTTGCTTGATGACTGCGTCCTGTTGCTCCTGCCGAGCGACCATCAGTCTTCGCTTGTTTTGCTGCTCAAGCATCATCAGCTGCATCTGGTAATCCTGCAACGCGTTTGTGTTTCCGCCAACGCTTGGCTGCGATCCTGGCGGCATCCGCATCTGAGAGCCGTTCGGGTTCTGGCCGTACATGTCGGAAACAAACATCCCTGGATGTGCAGGATCGGACCCGGTGTGCCCAATCATTGGCAGCCCACCAGGCACATGCGGCGCGCCCGGCTGCTGCATTCCGGCGTTTTGCCCGGCAACTTTGCCCATGTTCATTACAGCCCGATGATTCTGCATCAAATTGTTTGAATACTGCTGGATCTGCTGTGCCTGTAACGCGGCCTGTGACATTGCACCTGCACCGCCAGGCTGTTGCAGTGGATGGCCAGGCTGTTGCAGATGTTGAGCTTGCTGCGCGTTTGCAGCGGCCGCTGCGGCAGCTTGTTGTTGCTGCTTCATTATCATGTGTGCATTGATTTGAGCTGGATTCATTCCGCTGTTAAGCAGCATTTGCTGTGCAGACTGGGCACCAGGCTGTTGCCCATTGCCTCCAACAAAACGATTAGGAGCGACTTGAGCATACGCGCCATCGGGTGATAGTCGTTGCCGTTTTGAAGGCGACGAGGATTGTTGAGGAGCAGGCGAGTTAGTCGACCGACCTTCGACGTCAGAAGCTTGATTAGACTGTGGTCCTTGCGAATTATGTTGACCGGCCTGTTGCGCTTGGGCCATTTGCTGTTGTTGAAACATTTGTTGTTGTTTCATTGATTGTATTTGAGCGCTGATCAATTAGTACGGGAATATAATATAATGTGAATCTGACGTACGCAGAAAGATTTCCAGCGGCGACTTTTCTTGAAAGAGCATTTTGTCTAGCCAATTGTTGTTGCTGTTGCTGCTGTCGTTGTTTTTCAAGCTCAGACACGCCTTCTGGTAAATGAGGTACGCCGTTCGGAAATCTCGAATTGATGATTGAAGGATTATGAGGATATCCTGGTATTTGAGAGTTAACCAATTGACCTTGGGGTCCGATGGCAGTACCAGCTGTAGCATGTTGTTGTAATTGAGAAGCACGAGCGACTTGTTCTTGGCGAACACGCTTTGATTTGTCAGTGTAGTTCCTTAGTATGAAACAGATCAACTTACTTGAGCATGAATAAATTGTTGAGCGGGTATAGATGCAGGTTTACTTGATCTAGCAAATAAGAGATCCCAAAAGATAAGCCACCATTCGAATAAAAAACCTTCAGGAGCATCAATAATTCCAGTTGATTTGTTTAGATTGTTTGAATTATTAACTGAGTTTGATTCGTCTGAATTATTTGAAGAATTTTGAGTATTTGACGACGATTTCAGATCAGTATCATTATTTGAGCTTTTACCGGCAGCATTTGAAGAATTCGAGTCACCATTCGCACGATCTTTTTCAGATTTGATTTCTTGATCAGATGAAGAATCTTGATTGTTTTGACGTTGTTGATTTACTTTTGTCTGAGGAATTGCTAAACCTTTTAAGACTGTATGCATTTTGATATCAGCTTCTTGACTGAATATGTGAGCTGATTGTTGCATGTTATGCTTTAATAAGTAGTCATAGATATAAGCATTGAGATGTTCTTGTTCTGAACGATGATTTTGAGATTGAGATTGAGATTGTTGTTGAGATTGAGACGATTGTTGTTGTTGTTGTTGTTGTGATGATGATGTTGATGGTTGATTTATACCAAGTGAACCATTTGAACTCGATTGAGTTGTTGATTGTGAATTTTCTAGATTCATAATTTCTTCTTCTTCTTTTTCTTCTTACTAAAAAGAACAGTTTGAACACACACAAAAAAAAAAGAAAGAAATAAACAAAACAAACAAAAAAATCGAGTGAATAATCGAGTATTTTTGGTGAAGGCGATTTCAAAAGGGCGGGTGCGAAAGGCATTCAAAGTGCCGTGGCGTAGTTTATGTGCATGTTTTACATGTTATTATGGTTTATATGTATAATGTATGCTATATTTATGTGATAATGCGTATATACTGTACCGGTATATAATATATGTTCCATCAGATAATCTTTATTGTTTGTTTTATTCGTTTGTATTTTGTAATAAATTTTATAAAAATATCAGAATTACTAGACAGTAAAATAGAGATTTTTACGTTTTTTCTGATACAAATAATGTATTGTAATTTTGATTATTAAAATAATAAATTCTTAGTCATTTTTGGGCAAAAAAAAGCCAATTCTATCTAATAACATACAATCGAATATTTATATAATAATAATATGTTTTCAAATTCATCAAATATCATCATAAATCGATTAATATTCGAAAATTGTCTCGTCTATATTGAATCTGTAAGGACCTTCGCTTAATGATGACTTTGACAGAGCGGCTCAAAAGTACACTCGGTTATCTATGACAGATTGGACCCTGTAAATCATTCTACATATTTACGTCTGTTGCGTACGATTCGGTGTTATTCTAGTTGAAAATAATAGAGAATAATGCTTGTAAATAAGAGTGTACAATTTCAAATCATTCAACATCGAATTAAGTCTAGTCAATGTAAAAATAGTCAATCATTGTTCATTCTGCTCAATTATCATAACATCATATTCATAATACTATAAAATATGCAATATCAATATATTAACAACTCATAACACTAATCATGCATCATGCTATGAACATACGCACTCGGTACGCACACGCGTGCACATGCGTAACCTCCCAGAGGTTAGGGCTCAAAGCTACGTTCACTCTTCTCACCATTGAAATCGACACATCGCACTAGCAAAATGTCGATCTTTACAGCAGATGACACCGAGATCGAGCGTATGCGCAAGCTGATTGCAGCAGATTACAGTGAATCGGAATCAGAAGACAGTGTAGACCATGAACTTGACAACATTGACGAACTGGACGACGACAATGATTCGACTGATGCCATCTTGAAGCGGTTTGGTAAGGCAGCTGCAAAACTGCGTACGATAAATGAAGACGATGAAGATGAGATTTTTTCAGACGTAGATTTGCTAGACTTTGCAGACGAGTCCGCGTTGCTAGACCCCTCCTTACGACCAGCAAGACAGCAAATTGAAATCAGAAGCAAACGCAAGAAGAAACGAAATGGGAACGTGCCTCCACGAACTAGAGAAGCAGAGCCATCAGAAGAAGTCAAAATCTTGCTTGGCCAGGCAAATCAGGCATACGCCACCGACGATCTTGACGAAGCAGAACGGTTCCTGGCCGAAGTCATCAGGATTGACAATCACGTCTACGCGGCGTGGAAAACACTAGGAGAAATTCATAAACAGCGCGGTGATATACCGAAATGTTTGCTGGCTTGGATTTCGGCTGGTCATTTGCGGTTAAAGGATAGCGAGCTGTGGTCAATCTGTGGCAAGCTTTCGGTTCAGATTGGACAGATCGACCAGGCTTTATACTGTTACAATCGAGCAATCCTTGCAAACAGTCGTGATGTTGAATCAATCTACGAACGCGGAATGGTTTTCAAACAAATGGGAAACAATTCAAAAGCACTGGAAGCATTCAGGAAACTTCACGAGCTACTTCCGCATGATCTTACTGTCATTCGAGAACTTGCGTCAGCCTACGTTATGCTGAACAATGTCACATACGCGTCAAAACTCTACGAAGAGATCCTTCAGATTGCTAAAAGCCCAGACCTGGCCGGTCCCGACGACGAGAAATCGCCGCCGTTTGGGTGGTCAGAACTAAATATCCTGGCTGAGCTTTACGGAGTTCAAAAAGACTGGCTCCGTGCGATTGAGCTCATCAAGTCTACCGCCCGATGGTTATTGCAGCGCGACAACGAGAAGTTTTGGAATGACGTCGCTGAAGACAATGACGACGAGTACTTTCCCGACCGAGCGGTTTTGAATAAACATTTTTCCGCCAGTAAGAGAGGAGACGCGGAAGCAATGGCGGAGTACACGCTTCCGCTTGACCTTCGAGCCAAGATGGCTGTGTTTAGGCTAAAACTTGGACATGTTGACACCGCGTTGAAGCACACAACGTTTGTACTCAATGTAGCCGAACAGGCCGGCGAGAATTGTGACAATCCGTCGCAGTACGCCGATCTATTCATGGACGTGGCCGAAGCCCTCGCAGATGCAGAGCAGTACGAGCCCGCACTGGCACTGTACGCACCTCTGGCCGAGACTGAAGAGTACTCTACTCCACGGCTCGTGATGGCCATGGGCCGGTGTCTGCACGGTCTTGACGACTTTGACCAGGCCGAGTCTGCGTACCAGACTGTTGTTGCCAGTGACGCGACCAATCTTGACGCCAGAATCGCGCTGGCAGAAGTGTACGAGGCCACCGGCCGGCGGCAGGAAGCGCTCGAGCTGGTCAATGAGGTCATGCGGCTGCGGCGTGACCAGGAGCGACAAAAGAACGCAGTGCCAGGCCTAACAAGTCCTGCGGTCGCGGACTCGAGGGCAGCAAGCGAGCCGGCCGATGAGCCAGAGAACAGCGTGCCGTCGTTCATCCCAAACACGGACGGCCGGCAAAGTGGTCGTGGGACCGCGACGGGTAGTAGGACTCGGGGCACGGGTGGTCGGCCGAAAATCACACTGACTGAGCGGATGCAGGCCGAGGAGCGAGCCTGCGAGCTAGTGCAGACCAAACTCAGGCGGCTGAGGCAGTACGAGGACGGGTTGAACACCGGTAACCCTGTTGCTGTGTCTGAATGGCTGCAGACCGCGTCCGAGCTTGTGGACATGTTCACTAACACCAAGGTATTTTTCCCAGTCGACAAGCAGCGTGTGTTTCGTGGCTTTTTCGTGACTGCGAAGCGGCGGGCCGGGAAGCAAACCATGAATGACAAGCTGAAGGGCATGGCGACCCGGTTGCAGGAGTCACTGCAGCAGCCGGAGTTGACGGAGCAGGACCCGGAAGAGAACGCGACCGAGTTCAGAGGGCTCGGGTTCGACGGGTGGTTTACTATATTCATGCAGTACGCGCTGACGTTGACGTGGCACGAGGAAGTCGAGGATGCTTACTCGGTTTTGCGGCGGGCTCGGGACGCGAATGTGTTTCATCAGGATAAAGAGCGGGTGCGGATCATGACGCTTGTGCAGCTGTCGTGCGCGCTGCATGTGCAGGATTACAAGACCGCAATGGAGACTGTCCGGGTCGTGATTACGCAGCAGGACACCCAGTTTGCGCCGGACATGTACCGGTTGCTGTTGTGCAGTGTACCGTCAGGTCCAGCGGCGATTAAGATTTTTAACCTGCCGAGCACGCAGAAGTATCTTTTGCGGCACGTCAAGGGCATGGACTCGATCTTGGAGGGCAAGGCCATTGTCGGGTCAATCAAGGTCAAGCATGGCGACAACGGCGAGTCTAGCTCGAACGAGATGACAGGGAACCCGATTTTGCTGACGTTGTATGGCCAAATTCTTGCCGCGTCACGAAGCCATGTGCCGAGTCTGAGTTATTACATGCGGGCGTTCGAGATTGCGCCGACGGATCCGATGATTTTGTTTTCGATTGCGCTGGCGCATCTCCACCGCGCGATGCAGCGACAGACGAATAATCGGCATTTGCAAGTCGTACAAGGCTTGAGTTACTTAGTTGACTACTGCCGTGCCCGGTCCAAGCTGTACAAGGACCTTCCAACATGCTGGGTCGAGGAGCAGGAAACGAATTATAACATGGGTCGGGCGTTTCATATGCTCGGGCTACCGTCTCTGGCGGTCCAGTACTACGAGCGCGGGCTGGCGGTTGTCGTCCCTGACGACGCAAGATCGGCAGAGTTGGAAAATATGTATGGGTTGAGAAGGGAGATTGCGTATAATTTGCAGCTGATGTATATGATGAGTGGGAATGCGAAACTGGCACGGATGATTGTAGATAAGTATTTGGTCATGTAGTATTAATAATAGTAATATTAAGATTTTATAAGTACACTTCTTCCGGTCTAACTCTCACGTTCTCGCCGTTTTCACGCACGCTTTTTCTGTCGACATCACGTTTCAGTGGTTTCCGCATATCAAATGCGTCCTCGCTTTTCATGCCCGGGTCCCCTGTATAGTAATCCACCACGCGTCTGTAAACCGAGTACCCCCAGTGTTTGTACATGTTGATTGCGAGCGTGTTTGTCGACCGCACAAACAAGTCAATGAAGTATGCGTCGTAAGGGTCTTCGCTTCTGCGCTCCAAGTTCTCGGCCAAACAGCCTGCCAGCCCGATCCGTCTGTAATTCGCCGCCACAGACACACACGTGACGTGTCCGTGCCATTCGGGTCCTGTGCCTTCTGTTTTGCCCATGACTGTTTTTCCTTGTTAGTAGCGTAGATTATGATTATGAAGACGACTTACGGTAGCCGGTGATGTCGCCTGATGGATTGACTGTGCTGAAGAATAAGGTCGGCCAGTGGACAAGGTATGACAGGTAGAACGAAATGTGATAATTCTCAGTCAACACGTCGAGATTAACTGCGTTTGCTTTAAATAAATCAGGTGCATGGAACGGTTTTAGAGACGTCATAGTTATACGTTGGATTACTCGACTGTTCTTTACTTCTGAGTCGTATCCTAGGCTTTGCATCGAGAGCGTGCGGCTTAATGGACGAGTACTACATTTGGCAAGTTGTATGCATTATGATATCAGTGTAAGCTACATCTACTCCATGCTTCTGAAAAAATCCATCACTGCCGTAAACACGACAAGCAAAATTCCGCCACCAGGTCCGAGTCTAAGGACTTTCGGCACGAATCCTTTGTACAATGCCCCAAACCCTTCTTCTTTCGCAACCGTGTACATGCTCGGCCAGGCCCAGTTGTATTTCGGCGTCACGCCCTCGACCCGGACCGTGTTCTGGACTCTGCTCTTGACCACGTCCGACGGCGTGTTAAGAATGGTGCCCGCAGTGCCGCCAATCGAACCGGCAATCAAATCGTTCATGGTCTGTTCGGTCGGGGTGTCGGCCTTGGGCATCATAGCCCTGACCTTGAAGATGACACCAAAATATCCCGCGTTCCAAAGAATGTGACGCCAGAGCGTGGCTTCGAGTCCGTTATACATCGACAGAATACCTTCCTTCTTGACAATCGAAATGGCACAGTCTAGTGGACCTTTGTACAGCGATCCCGAGTTCTTGTCTTGTAATCTAATTTTGACAAGCTCAAATGGCACGACAACAAAAGCCTCTGTCGCGCCAGCAGTCGCACCGGTCAGAATCGACAGCGGCTGGCTCATCTGGGTCACACCGAACGCGGTCCGGTACACTTTCCCCCACTCGTCATTGGCCGCGAATTTTGTCGCACGCTTGGGCGCCTCCATCAAGATCGGGGCCGTGATACCTCGGTATAACCGACTAAATCCTTCGTGCTTGATGATCTTGCGGAAACAATCAAACATGCCGGTGTATGCCTCCTCACCTGCCTTACCCGCACCGACCTGAAGCTGGACTCTGGTCTTGACCACGTCGAGAGGGTACATGACCAGGATCTACTCGTTAACAATGGTCTTGGTAAGCCATGTTCATATGAATACCTCAGAAACACCTGCAATGGCACCAGCAGCGAATTGGTAGATGAAAGGCAATGCTTAATTAGGGTCAGTTTATTCCCTCAAGATATACAGTAATTAGTATCGAATGTACCTTTCTTTTCGTCTGACATTTTTCCAAATTATTCTAAACAATAAATAAACAGATTCTGACCTTTGAAGGGGTTTAAAAACTAATCAATTCAATTCTTTGCCTGAGTTGAGTCTTCACATTTTTTCCTCTGCGGGGTGAGGTGTTAATACAATAAGGGTTTTGTGTCTTTTTTTTAATTATTATCTACGATGATCGTGTGTCGGATGAGTCGCTGTTGACAGTTCCGTCCGATCACGGCCTTTTGTTCGGATATCAGATCATTCAGTCGTATTTCATTATTGTACATAATATGGGCATGACACTGTAAATTGCGTACTACCTGGTTCCGGACTCCATCGGACCCGACCGACCTTTGTTCTTCACTTTCGGTCCGTCGTACGTCAGGGGTTGGTACTTTACCTTTTGTTGCTGCACTTGTTGTTGCTGCGACTGTTGCTGATGCATTCGTGTAGTCGGACGCTGGGACTGTATTGCGTTTGGAGGTAGACCTGATCGCTGAGGATATGCTATCGGTGCAGGCTGTACTGGCGGGACATGTACGCTTTGAAACCGGTCCTGGCCAGGAGCGGTTTGAGAGTATTGCGTATGGACTGGTCGGTACTCTCCTAGTCGCTATCTGTAGTTAGTAACATGTCAAAACAACTTGACTAACTTACCGCCTGGTTCTCCTTTGCGCGTTTCATAAGATACGTATGCACCATTGCAGCATTCCTGGTGGAACATGCATTGATATAACTAAACAGCGCTCCAAGAATCGGGACAAGAGTCAGCAAAAAATCGAAGGTCACGTTCGCAGTCATCTTGACGTGTAATTTGGCCGGGATGTGCAGTTCCTCAGCCATTGTGTTCAACCGTAAATGCATCGTGTACATAATATACGGTCCAAACACCGGGATGATTGAAATCAGTGGTGCCTGGCCAAGTCCCCAATCTGCCCAGTAACAGCCGTACATGCACCGGTCGTGTTTCCAAGCCGAGTCAACAATCTTCTTATACACCGCAGCGTCAGACGGAGTCGTGCCTTCAGGCGCACGACGCCGTCTCTTGGTACCATCTGGTAATTCTTCAAAATACGGATCTACTTTGTCAGCGATCAATTACTGACGTTGTAACACACACAAACCTTTGGTCTGGAACTTCTCACCCGCATACTCGTTCCATTGATCCATCACATAGCCGTACCCTGGCAACCCTTCCAACGTTGACTGAACACCCGCAAGTGCAGACGCCATGATGTAGTTAATTTGGCTTGAACTGGTAACGAGTCGAAAAGACGAATGCGCGAATTTGATTCCATCAATTGTAAAGTTCCGCAATTTCCGTTAGCTCAGACTCACTCCTGCGTACGCTTTTTGTATTTGATTTATTAGCTAGATTACTTAGTGTATAATACTTTTACTATTTCTACAATTTCTACTTGCACGTTCTTCCTTTGTTTAACTGTTTGATATGGTGTACTTTTGTCACTCTAAAGTGATCAATAGAAATGACGTACTAATTCCTAAATATTAGAGTTTGAGACCTTTAAACCTTAATCTCGTTGACTTCCTCGAGGAAACCTTTACAACTGATGTCAGATTGAGACCTTTATTTGTATATTTGTATATTTGTATATTTGTATATTTGTATGTACGTATTGAAGATCTGCATTACACCAATCTATCAATGGTACTCGTTATATATATATTGCCTGTCATACTTTTTTGTATAATGCAGTATTCGTCTATGTAAATAACAAAATGCGTGATGTTTACTATGTAGCGACCTACACCAACACCTTCCATGATACTCATATTACACATCTTCCTCACTCTGACCTTACACAGGTACTCAATTCTGCTCAATCAAAATCATTCCGATCAATTCCAGTCGCGTTCTTGTCGCGCGTTTTATTTACCTTTGCTCGTCCAGGGTTAGGTCATGTTAAAGTCCCAACGAGAGAAACAATTTATCATCGCTGAGAATCAAATACACACAAACGAAACGACCAAATGTCAGAAATCATCAACGCAAACCCGACGATTCTGTCGCTGGCAGATTTGCCAACTAGGTCAGCCGGTGAAGGTATCACCGAGTCTAAGCTTGCCGTGCCGCGATCTGCGCTTGATGTGGTTTCGCACATTGACGATGCATATTCTAGTTTACTACTTGCTGCTGTCAATGACGACGATACCGAGCGGGAGGATGTGCCTGAGTTGTCGAGCGGGGAGTCTGAGACTAGTGATGATGACACTGAAAGGATTGACGAGCAGGAAATTTATGGTGAGGAATGTAGTACGTAAATAGAAGGCAAAAGCTAATTACTAGACTTGATTGCCACGATTTCCGACCCTGAACACCCAGTCACACTCGGCCAGCTTGCGGTGGTGAACAAGCAGGACATTCACATCATTCCTCCAAAACGCATGTCCAAGAACCGACACAGCCAAATGACAAAGGTCGTGATTGAAATCACACCAACAATTACACACTGCAGTCTTGCGACTTTAATCGGGCTCGGAATCAGGGTCAGGTTGGAACGGTGCCTGCCACCACGGTTTAGGATCGAGATTAATGTCAAGAAGGGCACTCATCAGAGCGAGTCGCAGGTTAACAAGCAGTTGAACGACAAGGAACGGGTTGCTGCAGCATGCGAGAACCAGCAGCTGTTAGGAGTCGTTTCTACAATGTTGGCTTCTTGCAAGTAGACGCTTACAGTGAGAGTGTAGATACAATGTACGATATTATCCAATTAACACCGATGCCTATATTACAACCAAAATCCTTGTCCAAACTAAGGAGTTGTCGCAAGTCCTTGCTCAAGTCTCCGTTTTCTTGTCCGTCTCGTCCTCCCGTTCTCAATCCACTCACTCTCCAAATATGACGGCGGCGGCACGTCATCAACCGTCCGCATCAGCTTAACCTCCCCCATGCCGCCCCGACCATCGGCCGTGGTGTCAACATACACATTGTCGTGCCACGCGCCGACTAAGCGCGCGACAAACACCTCGAACCCGCCGAGCGCAGTCGCAAGCATCTCCCACGGACGAGACCGCATTCTGGTCACACGCACGAACCAGGACACGTACCGGATCGCGACGTAAAGCATCAACACGACCGACGCACTCAGCCAGGTAAACACTGCAACGACTGAAAGCAGAGGCATGATCAGCATTGCTAAAGCTGCCATGGCGGTTGTTTTTCTCGATACTCTTGCCATTTTCAATGCAAATAATTTAATTCACAACTAAACACCAGACATATTCTCTCGCGAAAAAGATATTTTCACGGAAATTATTTAATTGTAAAAGACCGAAAATATAGAAAGTTTTTGTACGACACCAGACTTCAAAGTGAGACAAGACGATGCGGGGTGTAAACTTAATTGTAGCAAGTAAGTAAGGGTATTGTGTTGCAAATAGCCCTACATGCTTCAAAGTAGGGCTTTGAATTTACGCAAGTAGAAATAAGCAGTCACTACCCAATTAAGGGTTCTGTGTTTGTCGGGCTCAAGTAACATTTTGATCTTGAAGTTCATCGCCATTTGACATTCAGCATCACCAACACAACAATGGGTATGTTTTAATGATATTCCTGTGAAGAAGTGAAATACTAATAAACAGTTAACATTCCAAAGACCCGAAGAACATACTGCAAGTCAAAGGAGTGCCACAAGCACACCCAGCATAAGGTCACTCAGTACAAGGTACAAACAAGGTCGATAGTGTGTAATATCAATTCAATACTAACAAAATAGACTGGAAAGGCTTCATTATATGCTCAGGGGAAGCGCAGATACGATCGTAAGCAGAGAGGTTATGGTGGACAGACCAAGCAGGTTTTCCACAAGAAAGCAAAGACTACAAAGAAGGTCGTTCTCCGTTTAGAGTGCACTGTGTGCAAGACCAAGGCTCAGCTCGCACTCAAGCGATGCAAGCACTTTGAGCTTGGTGGTGATAAGAAACAGAAGGGACAGGCTCTGCAGTTTTAATTGTGTATTGTTACGTGTATATATAATAAATCGGAACATACGCATTTGATTTATGCTGTCATATTTGATCACAGTTGTTGTATTGTACATTAAATCCCAATATGTTCCATATTATATCACACATCATCTTACATCTCGCCTCTAGATCAATACTACATTATAAGAACGTCAGTCGAGTCTGCATTAGAGTACTCGTCTCCAGGCTCACATGCAATCGATGCATTAGAAGATACTTGTCCGTCTGGCATTAATCTCGAATCAATACTCTCAAACCCAGGACTAGGACTTCGTATTCTGTCCCCGAGTCCATCAAAAGCACCGGCATGAGGAGGCAGCGAATGGGACGGACTGTCTTGAGCAAACCGTCTACCTATCCGCGGGAACGGCAAGAAATCTTCTTCCAGCTGCGTAGTCTGTATCGGTAAATGGTCAACTACATGATCTCCTCGTCTGGCTGTACGATGCAGCGACAACAGTTCATCTGCATCGTCGGCCTGGGTTTGTGCATTCCCGTTCTGGTCTCGCCAAACCGACGGATGCTGTCGCCGGCGTCTAAACGTCCGTCGGCGTCGAAGTTCAGACAACGACGGCATGGTTTGCTGGTGTGCGTTAAGTCTGCGTTCGTAATTCGACGCAGCCATGCGTCTATATGCGGACTCGGCCTGGGGTGGTCGGTCATCTTGCAGCCAGAGCAGGTCAAGTTCCGGGTCTTGAATTGTGTCTGCCGAGTCATACGAGTCCGCAGACAACATTCTGTCTAGATATCTGTCGTCGTACCTTCTCTCACTCTGCCTGGCTTCAGTCTGGTCTTCTGCCGCACTATTTCTCCCGGTCGAAACATCAGTTGCCGAGCCTCTGATTGAGTCTAGTTGGGCTTCCAAGTCAGCCCTATGTGATCTCCACCAAGCATAACCTCTGTTACCGCTTGAGGCGACATTCGTACTGTTGCGGCCCATGACGTACAAGCTTTGGGACTGTAAAATGTCGAGTAAACTTGCGGACGACGGAGTTTGTTCTGACGATTGTGGTGAAGACAAGTTTGAGTCGTCTTCATCTGTATTTGGTCTGTTGCGATTTGAGGGAGGAGGGTCTGTTGAGTCATCAATGTATCGTTGTAATGAGCCGAGTGGTTGAGCAGTCCTTCTATGAGTATTCACGCAGGACATTTCTGTTTTCTTTCGAATGTCTTTTGAAGGACTTGTAGCTCTCCATATTGGAAGACCCATAATGTTTTTATCACGATCAATTATGTGTAAAGTGAAGCAATTTAGATTAAAAGATGAGTTAAAGTGGGACTTGGTTGGGATGAAGAATTGGGAGAGGCAATTTGTAGATGAACGTTCGATACGTACAAATTGAGAATTGTTTTGTTTGTATATTTTGTATATTTTGTATATTTTGTACATTAATAAATACTATTATATCTATTATATTGCTTATATAATTTATTTTACTACTTATTACGTAATCGCTTATGTAATATATATATATTACATAATCACTTGCCATAGTTAAATACAAGCAATTGCGACTTAACTATTGCTATCGTGTAATGTCGATTTAATCGCCATATTCCCCATTTCTCACTAAATATCACACAAATACACACGTTAAGTTACGCGTCAATCTACGCGTCTGTTTCGCGTCAAAATTATCCACTATAAAAGGCAAGGGTTAGGGCAAAGCCATGAACTCCTTTCAATTTCTTCTCTTTCGTCGCTCTTGCTCTCTTTATTATCTACACAATACACACATACACACACACAAATACAACTATAATCATCATCAATTTCTGTTTAAATAGATCTCTGTTTTACTGAATCATTCTTCTATTCCTTTGAGATATTCATGTTCGCTTCAATATCCTCAATCTTCTCCTCTAATCGTCAATCGTCATCTGAACAACAACAACAACAATCTCGTCCTCCAATGTCAACAGCTTCTTCAACCTACGCTTTGTCGCCTTCAGCTGCAAACCCTTATTATCCTTCATTTGAAGCCGCAACTTCAACTGCTCAGCTTACACTACCTACACCAGTATACTCTCCTGGAATGCGTACGATGTCCACCTCAAGCATTTCTCCAGTTTCGTCGAGTGGTGGTACGCAGTCTCAAATTCAGACAAACCCTCATTCGACCATCCAGCTTCAGGATTTTCATGACGGTATGCCGCCTGCCCCTCCGGTCGCTCTCTCATGGGCACGTATAACGCGCTGGGCAGAGAAGAATTACCCGGAATTGTACGACCAAATAAGCGAAGCTGCCACTCCGCAAGACATCGATCTGCTCGAGCGCGCGACTGGTCTCGTGCTCCCGCCTGACGTGCGTGACTCGTTCATGACCCACGACGGCCAGGAACGCGGTGGGAAACCGTGCGGGCTCATTTTCGGATCCACCATCCTCGACTCGGACGAGGTCATTGCTGAGTGGGATTTGTGGCGAACCGTTGCCGCCACTATCGAGCAAGACCAGGAAAGACGCGCACATGCTGCTGCCGCCGCCGCTGTAGGTAATGATACCCAGGCCTCAAGCAGTACGACTGGTCAGAGAGACCCGCGGTACCGGAGGAACGATTTCACAGCTCACCAGAGTAGCAGTCCCGACCAAGCGGTTCAGCCGGTGTATGCTCATGTCGGCTGGCTTCCACTCGCAAAGGATTACAACGGCAACAATCTCGCTGTCGATCTCGCGCCAGGCCCGGCTGGAAACTGGGGCCAGATCATTTTGTTTGGACGTGAGTTTGACCGGAAGTACGTTGTTGCCCGGTCATGGGGTCATTTTCTTGCCATGTTGGCAGACGATTTCGAAGACGGCAGGTGGAGCGTCGACGAGGACTCTGAGGAACTATGGTACGTCAGCAACGGTCGGATGCATTACTATTTCGACGTGCTCAAACGCCGGGTTGAGCGGGCGTCGCTTGCCCACAGAAGACCACCGGCCGAGGTCGTCGCAAATCCAGCGTCTCAGACCGCCAAGAGCCGGCCTGCGTTGCTGAGTGTGGGCTCGACCGCGTCTATCGCGTCATTATCTGCGCTCCGGTCCGGCAACGCCAACGCAAGCACCGGCTCGCTGCAACACTTGCTCACTCCTGCATCACCAGGCGTCGTAAACGCCCGGCTATCAAGGACAGAGACCAGTTCGTACGGTCGGAAAGTGAGTGTCAAGCCGAGCGACGAGGCCGAGAACTTGAGTCCGATCAAGACAAACAACGCGACCGCCGAGGAACAAGGATTAGTGGACGTTGAGGTCAACAGTGCAAAACTGAGCATGGAGTTTGCTCGCGCGACAGAGGCAGCGTGATTTCTATTTTATCGTGAACGACATAAAAATACAAAAGAGTAAGGACTGTTTTTGTGGAATTGGCTTTGATACATTTGTAAGCTCGTCGGCGCGCGCGTATTTCTTTGTACATTATTTTAAGATTATAATCAATTGATATTTGAATAACTGCTACTGGCCATAGCCTCTACGCAATGTGATACATTAGCGCGCACACATTCAGCACGTCGACGTACTGGTCGCTGCCTCGCTGCTGCTGCTGCTGCTGCATAAGAGCATATTGCGTAATTAAAACTTGTGACTGTTTTCCTTGCCCGAAATCTTCTCGTGGACTCACTGATTCCGACAAAGACCCCAACTCATCATTGTCCGATTCCGAAAACAGTCCGCTGGAATCATACTACACCCCATCAGCACATGCTCATAATCTCTACAGTTTATACACAGACATACCTTAATACAATTACAATCATTTGCACGCGTAAACACTACTCGACGTCTTCGAGCTCGTCGCCGGTTCGGTCTCATGCTCCGTCGTTCGCTCGGTCAGGCCCAGGACACAGAAACGCAGCACAGTAGTAACACAGAACAATGTAAAAAAATATAAACACCAGACCAGCAGATAGTAACCAGATCTCACCGGTAAACATACAGACCACGGCCAGAAGTAGAAAACGATATAACTCTGCACATGTTCACGTCAGAATTCGAACTGGGACAAATGTAAACAGCCCGAGCCGCTCTGCATGCGGCCAGCCATTCACTACGAACAACATGATGAAGACACATAAATTTTATAACATCCTCTATAGAAACAAACAACCTAGTCTATACGCTTTTTTTCCTTCCCAAGCCACATACGGGCCACAAACACAAGCACAATTACAAACAAAGCAAGCACACCAACAATCCCAAAAAACCACCCCAAACTACCGGTCGCCTCACCGGGCACGGTCACGTTCATGCCAAACAGGCCCGTAATCAAATTTAATGGGACCAAAACCGTACCAAGCAACGTGACTTTGGACAGCATATCGGTAACCCGATTGTTGGCATGGAACGACTCGACCTGCAGCTGGGCTAAATAGTTTGCATGCGACCGCGACAGAATCTTCTCGTACGCCGACAAGTTCTGATACATAGTCACGATATGATCCTGGATATCGCCCAAGTAAAGACCGATCTCGCCCTTTGGCGCAACGTCCCACTGCTCGTTGCACCGCTTGGCAAACATCTTAATCACATCGGCCTTACCAGACAGCAACCGCATCAACGTCATGACTGTCTTGCGCGACTCGCCAATCCGTTTCAACATGTCCCCAAAATCGCTCTCCCGAGCAACAAACACAGAGTCCTCAATCCCGTCCGCCTCCTGCTCAATCTCATGGATCACTGGCGCAAACCCATCGACAATGTCATCAATTAACGCGTAGCAAATCCAATCGGCAGACACGGTCACGTAGTCCCGCAACTGACGGATCCGGCGACGCACGTTCGCGGTGTGCTGGAACCCGGAAAAGTGAAACGATAGAATGCCGTCCCGGAACACGACCATGTACATGTTCAGCGGCTCCAAAAACTCCTCGCTCGACTTGTTGTTGTTGAACGTGCGGAAACAGACAAAATAGTACGACCGGAAAAGCTCAACCTTCTCCCGGGTCTCTTGCACACGAATATCCTCAGTCGTCAACGGATGGATCCCGAAAGTTTTCGCCAACATCTTCATCTCGGCATCAGTAGGGTCCATGCAGTCCAACCACCATGTCCCATTCGACTTGTCAAACAAATTCGCAAACGTCTGGCCCGGACCCGTCAACAAACAAATTTCCGGCGCGTGAATGGTCTCCTCAGACTCGGAGCAGAACAAACTAAACCTGTCGTCCGCCTCAGCAAACCGAGCAGCTACCTCAGGCGGCAATGTCTGTGCCTTCAAAATCTCAACCTCGTCCGTCGTCCCGACAACTTTCTCGTCATCAGTCATGGTCTGCGACGACGGAACAGACAAGCTCGCCACGGTCGTGCCGACTTCCGTCTTCCCAATCTCCATCGAAGGCCGCATAGCCGCCTGGCGATTAGGCAAAGTACCGGGTGTGAACGTCATGCGACGGCCGTGCAGACCTAGATCATTGTCCGACCGGCGCGTGAGAGATGGGTACCACTGCTCCAAGCGTTGGGCGGCAGAAAACTCTTCAAGCTCGTCAAAGTCAATGCCGTTGATACGTTGGTGTTCGAGATGCATCGGGAAACACACGTCCTCCTCGGTCTCGTCTTCAGAATTCACACGCGATCTGGCCTCGGAGTCTGAATCAGACTCGACCCCACGAGCAGACGCATTGTCGGCTTCTTTTTCTTTGACTTTCACGTTCCCATCTACCGGGCTCTCGATCTGAACATCTGTAAAAGTCGGTCTGCGAACCAGGCCTGGCTCCAACGACTGTCTGCGCGACCGTCTGCCCCGACTGGGACCAGACGCCGGCGTTACCGGCGCCGCCGGGTTGTTGTTGCCGGACAACGTTCTCGCAAGATGATGGCCCGAAGTCGGCGACGTGCCGTACTCAAACGGGTTGTTGACGTCGTCGCGGTGGTCAGGCTCCATAGTAATTGACACGCTCCCGCCTGATCTGGTCGGTCTGGCCGACGCGCGCTGGACAATGTTGACACTCGGCTCTAGCCGGTCGAGGTCATGCTCGTTATCAAACTCGACGTCCGAATTATGCTCGTACACCGCGAGCTCGGGCACCAAAGTAGCGCCAAATTGCGGCCTCCCGCCGGTCGCGGACCCAGCAGAACCGGTCGAGACATGAATCCCGTTTGTAGGTGACGTCCCGTCCGAGAACGAGATCCGAATTGGTAAAGTTTCCGGCTGGTTGCGGTGGTCATAGAGCTCGTTTGAGGACTGTACGGCAGGCGAGTTTGCCCGAGATGGCTCCATTTGAAATCAAAGCTTGTTGTCCGAATTTGATCGGGCAAAAAAGAATGTTGAAGTTATAGAAAGCCACAATTAATGATGACTTTTTGAGCTCGAGAGCTGACGATTTATGTGTATGACTTTTCAATGTGGCGGGAACGTATTTAAGATCTGCGTACATCGTTAGATATGTACAGAGAGACAGTCAACAGTATAGTAATGTACCTAAATAACAAGACCTTAATACGCGATAGTATCTTCTCGGAATTTTAATAGCAAAACCACAGTATAGAGTAATTATGGAGGTTTCTTTGATGCCTCACAGAGACGGCGTTGAAGTTGATAGGTGACTGCCACTTTGTACTTGATTTTAAAGAGAAGGCGTAAGATTTAACCAGACGCCAACTGACAAGAAAACAGAACTTGTAAAAACTGAAAAGAATAAAAAAAGGGGTGAAAGCGTTGGTGAAGAAGAAGAAGAAGATGAAGATCAGGATGGTCGAACATTTCTAACCCTGAAAAATGGCTGAGGTCGCCAAATTTATATTGTAGCCCTAACCCAAGCTAAAAAATACTAAGTCACATACAAATCACGCGAGTTTACAGTGCAAGTTGATATTTTTGTGATTTGCGTTGATATTTCTGTACACGTGCATTCAAGTGCGGCATATTCGGTTTTTTTTTCTCTGGTGGGACACTGCGCAACACTGCGCAACACCGTGCCACCATTTAAACCTTATTTATATATGACTATGTCGACCATTGGCGAACCCCCCCCCCACACACACTCACTCCATATAAATCCATTTATCTATCAAAATATCTAACATGTATATCCATTCTAAACCACCTCTGACCTCACTTAAAATCCCATAAAAAAATCTAAAAATCAATATTTAACACCGTTATGTTTTTTTTTTGGTCCCTTCTATTTCCATCTAAATCTTCCTCTATTCGTATCCCTCTTCAGCAACGTTATGATCAGTCACGATTCTCAAAAAAACTTGTTCCAAACTAGCCTGCGACACAGCGTAGTACTTAACCCCGATCTCCTTTTTCGCATCTTCGATGGCACGGAAAATTTCAGAGACCTTGATGTTACGCTCGCCGATGGTGTTGGTGGTCTGCACCGCGAGCTTGACTTGTCCGTGGTACATCTTATCCTCGACCCGGACCGAGTGCCCGCTGAACCGCTTCTCGGCCCACCGTACAACCTTCAACATCTCGGCGTCGGTCGCATGAATCCCGCTCCGGCACACGAAGTGCAGGTAGTATGCATCGCCGTACCGCTCTCGTAACCGATCAGACGTGCCAACAGCCAACATGTTCTTGGCAAGAATACCTGCGCGCGAACATAACGCGTCGGCCTCCTCCATCGAGTGCGTGGTCAGCACAATGCTTCGGCCGGCAGACACATTCGCCAGCGTGCGCCACATGACTCGCTTACTGGCGGCGTCCATACCAGAAGACGGCTCGTCCAACAACAGCACAGACGGGTTCGCCATCAGTGCGATACCAAGCGACAGTTTCCGTCTGTTACCGCCCGACAGCCGCTCGGCCATCCGGGTCGAGAACCGCGACAGACCGACAGAGCGCACAAGCGTCGACACATTGTGCTTGACGTCGCTGCCCTTCAAACCTCGCAACTTGGCGTAGAACGTCAACGTTTCAAGAACGTTCATCTGATCGATCGCGTCAAACTGAGGACACACTCCCAAATGCGTCCGCGCATGCGCTCGGTTCTCGTTCACACTGACGTCCTCAACAAACACACCGCCCGCTGACGGAATGATCTCGCCTCGAATCATGTTGAACGTGGTCGACTTTCCCGCACCGTTCGGTCCGAGAAGAGCAAAACACTCCCCACGTGCAACCGCAAACGAAACATCCTCGACCGCGACAAACTTGCCAAACCGTTTCGACAAATGCTTGACCCGCAATCCATCCGTTCCATCCGGATTCTCGACCCGCTCAATCTCTCGAATGATATCGCCGTCCAGGTTCCGAGCCTTGCCCTCAGCGTCCTCGATCTTGAACTTACCGTTCAACCGCAGTCTGAACCGGCCTGAATCCCACCACACCAGGATACCGTAGTAAAACGCGGCCTGGAGAATAAGGTACAGAATCGGACCACCAAACGCGCGGATGTTGCCGTAGTACGCAAACTCTTCCTCACCGTCACACATCGACGTGAACAAGTTCAGCGCCAAAAATAAACCTTTAATCAAGTTCGGCATCGGCGCGACAATGGCAAGGGCAAAGTAAACCTGATCAATGATGACATCGGTCCGGAGCGCAGGCGCAAACGTGTTCACGGCCAGATACGAAACTAAATAAACCAAAAAGTAAATGCACTGGAACGCCGCAACGATTGCAAACGCGGCCAGCTGGGTCGCTGCAATAAGCGACACGACAAACGCAAACAGAATCGACGCAACACCGTACAAAAACATAATGATGAACAAGTACCCAAGTCCGTACCAGTACGGTGTTGTCGCGGCAAAGATGATTATGCACACAACAGAACTGACCAGTACCAACGCGGTATCGAACAACAAGTACGCGGTCCACAATGGCACGACACGCAGACCGTTGGAATAGTGCAGCGCACGCACGTGATGCAACCGTTCCATGGTCGGGTACAGTGCCGCAAATGCAGGGAACGCGCCCATAGCAAGACAGAAGTAAATCACAAACTGCAAACTGTCGCCCATAGACGGGATCCACGGAAACTGAAACGGCGAATAATCCGTAACAATCAAAACGTTGCCCTGGCCACGAACGTTGTCAAGCACGTTCAACGTCAACGGGCCATAAATGATTCCGGCACCGTTGACCCTGAAGGCCATGGTCGGTGGATCAAGGAAAATACCACCAGGATTGATCATCGAGTAATTCTGTTCAATAGAATATAGGAAATCTTCCCGAGTTTCCACAAGCGTCACATTGTTAAGATACTTCGCATAGTCCATAACCTGAGCAAGCGTATCGTTTCCGGTACCTTCGTACTCGTTTCCGGCCGCCAAATACGGCTCGATCATAGCAGCAGCAGTCTCGCTGTCGATCGGCGACGGACCCGCAAGAACGTGGAGCTCCATAGTGAAGTTGTTTGGAGCTAAATTCCTAAAAATCTGCTCGGCAACATTGTCCTCGATCCTGCAGGAACCACCGGGGTAGTCACGCATGAACACCATGGTAATTCCACCAACGAGAATAGGCAGCAGCAGGATTCCCAAAATAGGCAACGGGTGACGACGCGCAACAATTAATCGCTTCCAAATCATTGTCCAGATCTGTCCACGAATGCCAACAATCTCACCGACCTTCAAATCCATATCATTCTCAATCAGACGCTTCTTCTCGTCCATGGACGACGTCTCGCTAGTAGTACCAGTAGCTCCGTACGAAGGCAAAGTTGTCTTTTCAAGCAACTCTTCCTCCTGAAACTCAACGTCGTTTTCGCTCAGCAGTTCCTGAATTTCACTGTCCGAATCTGCAACCAACTTCAAAAACACGTCCTCAAGCTGAGGACCAGACACACGGAGTTCTTTATGTCCCGAGTTTTCCAGCCGAGTGACCAGTTCGGTGACCTGGGTGCCGTTCGTGGCCTCGTACACCATCTCGCGACCGGAGCCAGGAGTGATGGAGAACACACGGTAGCCGTTTCCAAATCCCTCCTTGAGCTCGACCGGTGAGCCTGTGGCCTTAAGCACACCGCGGGCGAGGATTGCAATATGATCGGCTAACAAGTCAGCCTCATCAAGGAAGTGAGTAGTCAGAATCAAAGTACGTTCGCCGCGAGACGAGAGCAAAATGTCCCAAATACGACGGCGGGAAAGCGGGTCAAGACCAGACGAGACCTCATCAATACAGCAGACCTTAGATCCACCGACAAACATAGCAGCGAGCTGAAGCTTACGCTTCTGTCCACCCGACAAAGCCATTGATTTGAACTTCCTCTTCGGCAGTAAATCGCATGACAACACCAAATCGCTGACTTCATCTGCTAATGCTTTACCAGTAGAGCCTTTTACTCGACCCCAAATTCGAATATGCTCCTCGACCGTCAGCTCGTCCCAGAGCACGTTCTTCTGAGGACATATTCCGAGCGAGGTATCGTGGCCGAACACAATCGATCCTTCAGACGGCTTCTGGATACCGGCAATCATCTCGAGTGTAGTAGTCTTGCCAGATCCGTTGGCTCCCAACAAGCAAGAAATCTCACCGTTGCGGAACGACACAGTAAGGTCGTCGACCGCGACCACAGGACGGAGTCGCTTAGTACGGCTGAACAGACCCTTGAACGTAAACGGGTGGTAGATCTTGGAGACGTTTGTAATCGTGAGTGCGTGCTCGTCGTCCTGAACTGCAGCGGAAGTACGGTCGTGGCTTCCGTAGAGATAACGCTCAATAAAAATACCTAAGAAAAAGTAGAACGGGATCTGCAAAATCGCTCCGAGCCAGAAAATGCCGGGTGCGACGGCACCAGTCGGAGGGACCTCGCCGAGTCTGAGCGGCAGAACCGCACGCTCGAATCTGGCGTTGGTCTGCATATAGTACACGTAGTTCATAGGGGGGAACACAATTCCGAGCGCAGCTGCGGTCGCCGAGTCTTCAGGTTGCAAGGTGGACTGTACCGTGGTCATGATAGCCAGCAGGATACAAACACCGGTTGCAATGATGCCCGACAACTGCGCCTGCTTAAACGGCTGCGCGAGCATGACTGCCCACGAGACGTTGGCAAGACCGTTAAGGACGTGAAACACAATAACAGTGATGACGTTTGTATTGTAGAACATGGTCTGCTGGACCGCAATACCGACAACAATCCATCCAGGCAAATAGAGCGCCGAAAACGAAAGGAAGAACGAGAGGTGGCGCGCAATTTTGCGGCATCCCATGCTTTCGAGCAAAGTCGACAGTCCAAGCTCGCGCTCAAACGCAACGACACCGCAGAGATGGTACACGATACCAATCATCGCGATAAACATTGCCGGAGACATATACTTGATCAACACAGACATATACAAAACTCTAATATCCTGCTCGTGTTCAGCCTGGCTTCGAGACGTAAATGCAACAACATCTGGTGCGTCTTCTGTCTGGTCAAGGCCAAGAATGGCAGAATCAACGGCCCCTGAAGTTGTTAGCATAAATTTAATAGAATGAAAAGAAGAGAAATACATTGAACAGGCAACAAATATTGTTCAACATCACTAGTGTGATCGTCGACCTTGACCTTGAACAGGCCAGCGTCCGCACGGAGAGTATAGTTATAGATGCCATTGTCGGGATCAAATTGATTCCATTGGACCGCGCCGATACAGTTCGACGATCCTCTGAGATTCTGCTTGCAAACAGTCAACAAGTCAAACTGGTTGTCGAGCTCAATGACTTGGTTCGGAGGCAGGTCATAAGTCACATTCATCATAAACATCCGCACTTCCGGTGTCACGGTGCCGTTCTCCATCAAGTACACGAAGTTACGGTCACCAATCGCGTCAGCCAAAGGCCTGATTGGTGCAGGATCGGCGATTCCGTATGTGGCGGCTGGAACAAACAGATTACGCGCGTATCCCTGTGATGAGTCAATTACAGATCCCGACTATCGTATCAAATTACTCACGAGAATCCACATAAACACGACAGGAAACACGAATGCTCGAACCAAAGATCCAAGCCAGGTTCGTTGGAACACAAGTGCGCACTTCAGACATAGCGCGACAGTTTGGCGCAAGACGACAGCCCGCTTAGAGGCATTCATCATCATTGATACCATCTTATCTTTTCACTAGATCCGATATCAATATAAGTTAAACAGAACCTAAAAAAGGGGTATTTACAAGCACAGAACTAAACTGACTGAACTTGGCAAGAAATCTCCTGACAACTGAGCTTGAACTGGCCTTGTTGGTGAAGTGTGAATTAGCTATACCAAATTTTTGAACCGACGTGAACTTCGAGAGCGCATCGCCCTAGACTCGTTTCTGATACACTAGGGCTGATTAGGGTTAATCTGATAAAATCCAATCTTTATCTTTAAGGTTAAAAAATATACGAATACGATGCTACTACTACTATACAAATATTACTAATAAAAATAATACATAAACTCATTATTTACATCAAAAGAAGTAGAAAATACATATAGTAACATAAAACACACAATAAAACTTATATAAACTCGCACAAAAATCTTCAATGCAAAAAGAGTACCAAACTATGTTATTTTTGTATCCACAAAGTTCTTGAACCTCAGCCAACTAATAATAATATATAAGAAAAAAAGAACAAGAAAAGAACACAAGCATGTCACGACAAGAATCAAACTTTCGCAATAAAAACAAAACATCGCCGGACAAAAAAAAACAAAAGACAACCGTGTATATATAGACAAGACAAAAAAAAAAATCGGTGATCATAATCAACCATGAGAAACCCGGTAACAATATATATATATATAACAATTCTCCGACCTCCGTTGCGACATCTTCAGCGAAGGCGAAACAAATCGCAGAAAAAAGACTTTGAACAAGAAAACGGGGTCTATTATATTACACTTCCCCTGAAAGATACATCAACTTCTCTATCGACACGAGATGTTTGCCGTATGAGTACTTCTTCAACGCCTGTAAATTTGGCATGATCTTAGACACGAGATCATCCCGTTGCTGGCCAGAAGTCACATCAAGAAGTTTTTGAATCACGTAGTTTGCAAACTGATCCTTCATCATAGCAGTCAGCGGAAGCGATCCATCAAGCCTCACCCGAAGAATCTCGTCAATGATCATTTGTCTCTGCCGACTATCTCCAAACACAATACACTTTTCAACCACATTAGACGCAAATTTATGCTTTGAAAATTGAAGAACATTCTCTTTGACCACCAAGATTATCTCTTCCCGGTCTTCGTGTCGACCTTGCTCAATAACGTGTTGGATCACATAGTTGCCGTATTGATCTTGGACCAAGTACGACGCAAACGAATGCAGCTCTTCCAGAATCGCGGTCTGTGATTTCTCATCGCAGTATTCGAGCATGCGCTGAATGACACGGCACCCATAAGGATGCGTTGCAAGATTGTAGACTTGCTTGTTGAAAGCACGAATGATGAAATCGATGTGCTCCGCAGGCACGCGCTCGATTGCTTTCTGGATCACATGATTGCCATTCTGATCCTTCACACACCGCAGCACATGGCCTTCAAGTTCTCTGACAAGTTTCGCCTGCTGTTCAACCAAAACATGCTCAATAGCTTTTTGCACAACACGGCAGCCATACATCTGGAGCGACAAATTCAGAATGTGACCCTCCATCTGCTTCGCCAGAGACGCTTTTTGCATTTGATTTCCATGCTCAAAAAACTTTTGGATGACGTAATTCCCAAAAACGTCAGTCATCAATTGCAAAGAGTTGGGATAAATTTCGTTGAAGATTGTCTCCTTCTCCTCACTGTTTGCAGTCTCCAGCCGCTGCTGAATAAATCGCGAACCGTGCTGATCGCCACTGAACTCAACAACATGGCCGTAGATGTCCTTCAGTTCGTACTTCTTGCCCTTGCTGCTACGGAATTCCTCCAACAGTGGTGACCTGACTCCGTGTGGGAATTCATCCGAAGCCGAAGACGACGCCGGCACCGAAGCGGCAACGCTTGCGCGTCTGCTTTGTACTGACGGGTTCGGAGACACAGACGCAGTAGCTGATGGTGTAGCTCGCGAAACCGACGAATTGGTAGAAGCGGAAGCCGGATATTCAAACGAAGGCGCTTGAGCGCGATACATATTCGTGCCTGGCTGTACTGGCGGTTTGGCACTGAGCGGCACAGTCGGCTGCTGAACTGCCGGTCCCTGCGTCGATAGCGGTCTATATTTCTTCGCATTATCGATCGGCTGCTGAGATTTGACCGGACCGCGCATTTGGCTTTGAGCAACTCCATTTTGCTTCACCATAGGTGGAGCCGCTCCTCCCACGCCACCATAGTACGGCGGACTCATTGTCTTGCGATAATCCATAGATTGGTCAATCAAAGACATGCTTCCTCGAGATAAATGACGCGGATTACGAAATTCTTGTAACATGTCGGGTAAACCGCCTTGTGAGACGGGGCCATATTGATTTCCATATCCTTCATAGTCAGGCATTTGTTGCTGCATCTGCTGTTGCGACGGTAAACCGCGCTGGTAGTACCGGTCGTCATTGCCGAACATTGACCGAGACAAGAACCCATAACTATCTTGAGAAGCATAGTGGTGGTGCTGCTGAGACTGTGGCCCATAGGGTTGCGACTGAAGCGACCCAAACGGCACAGAAGATCGCCGCCGATCTTCATATGACGCATCAAAACCGGAAGACTGTGTGGGCCGTGATAAATGCGGGTCGATGTTTAGGGCTTTAAAATTTGCAAGCAGTTCAGCTTCCCGAGCTGATTCAGCAATGGACTTGCGTTCTCGCATATGAGCACTAAACGCACCTTGAGGGTATGCTGGCGGAGCGCCCAAACTATTATTGCTAGAGACGGAAGCCGTCATACTGTTGTAAAGCGGAGGAGTAGAATTTGGTTGAACCATAAGGTTGTCTTCATCCACCCTTGACTGTGAGGTATGGGATGATGTGGGCGAAAGACCTTGGTCTTGCTCGCGAGATGACCGGTCATATTGGTGATAATATTCTTCTTGAATCGATTCCTCTTGATCTTTGTCGGTCACACCAATCAAAGACGAATAACTATTTCCGTAGGGGTTGTACGGTGCCGACGTAGGCTGTTGACTTAAAATCGAACTATGGAAAGATCCAGGTGAGCGCATGTCCATTAGCAAATTTGATGGCCCATTTGACGGTTGAGACTGCAAAGAGCCAAAAGTTGATGCTTGTCTTTGCCGGGGTGAAATAAAGAATGGTTCTCTTACAGACTCGGCCTAGAACACAATTAGTAATTCTCATTATTGACAACAATGATTTTAACATACATTGTGATCGATTGATAATTTCCTAACACCAACCGGAGAAATACTTGGGTTTTCAGGATTTGAAGCCCATAAGGGTGATCTTGAAGCTGAAGAATTAGAGGTCCAAGGTCGCAGATCGAGATCCGTATCGCGTTCAGTAGCGGACGAAATTGATGGCGGATCAACAGAAAGTATAGATACGGACGCCGTAGCAGACAAAGGTGATGTATGTTTCAAGTTAGGAGACAATTCTTCAGCAAAATCTGGTGATGGATGAATGTAAGCATCTGTGAAGCCGTTGCGCGGTTAAATTAAACATACCTTGTCTCCTTAGAGTCGGATCGGATGGGAAGGACGAAGTAAGAGGCGATGTGCCCCATATCCCCCAATTGGCATTTGTTGCCATTTACTTAATGTGATATGACCTTTTTTGGGGTGGGAGAGAGGAATAGGCTGTTAAGTGAGGCGGGGTCGCATCGGTGGGAGGTTAAAGGAGTCTTTTGGGAATTGAATGGCACAGAAAGAAAGAGTAAACAAACAAATAAACAAGATATTCTTTAATTAAGAAATCAAGCTCTGAATATTAATTGAGAAAAATCAAACCGACTTCAAGAAGTAAGAAGTAATGGAGGAGAGTGCGTGGGAGAAAGTAAAGGCCCCAGTTTACCCAGACAGACAGCGCGTTAAGAGTGAGAGACTGACCCACGATGATAAGATTAGTTTTTAACAAATTTATAAGGGTTTAGTGCCATTAATTTAAATTTGAGTCTCAGCACTGACATTTTTTTATGTGTCCGATACACTTTACAGTCTTCTAGTTCGTTGGCTAGAATTCTGGAATGCTCTTATAGAAAGTGAAATTGTTAATAAGAAGGTTATATAAAACATTTTTAGACTGGTTATTTCTGTTGGTCAATAATATTATTCAGATATTTATCGATGCCTATCTGTACGCCACATGGTGGTCTCTGCCCTGTTCTGTCAAATTGCCCTGTCTTTGTTCCGCAAAACTTTGCATACTCTTCACGTTCGAAAAATATATAAATATAGATACGTAATGTACACTGCTTCTTATTAAACTTCGAAATTGCATCACGGACGCAACAATCCTGTCTCTCTAGGTCGAAACCATTCTCTTTCTAAATCATCCCAAACTTCGTTCGCCATTTCTCGTGCACTTTCCCGTGATGTAGACTTAGCCTCTATATACACCTTCAATTTAGGCTCGGTCCCGCTCCCCCGAATGGTTACTCGAACACTATTATCTAGCGTGAATGTAATCATTTCAGCATTCTTATCGGTCGGTAATATAGGTACATGATTCGGAGTACTGGATTCATATCCTACCGTTAGATCTCTCCAGTATGTAATAGTTCGCGACCCGACACCTTCAGGATAGCTGTACTCGCCATTCTCGGACGGCTTCAGGGTCCGAATGTAATTAAAGACCTTATCAGTTACTGCAGGATCTAGTGAAACGTAATATGAATTCCGATTTTCAAAAAATCCATACTTCCGATAAATGCCTTCCAGGCACAAAATGATTCCTTGCGCCCGTGTCATCTTTAGTCCACTAATTGTAGCTTCAATCCAGCAAAGTAATTTGATAAACATCAACATCGCCGCTATTCCGTCCTTATCATACAATCCTTCAAACATATATCCGATAGCTTCCTCAAACGCAAACGGGACTTTATATCCTTCTTTTTGCAATTCCAACGCACGATTTCCAATCCATTTAAACCCTGTTAGTGTTTCTTCAAATTTGAACCCTTCTGTTTCCGCAAACGATCGTAAAAGTTGTGAAGACGCGGTCGATGTCAGCATCGCAATCTTGGACTTGTCTCGCTCAGTGTGATAGATGAAGTAAGCGAACAAAATTCCGAGCTCGTTGCCGGTCAGCTGCAACCAACTACCGTTCAAGCCTTTGACGGCAGCGCAAAATCGGTCTGCATCTGGATCGTTGGATAGCACGAGTGAAATACCCATGGAGTCACTTAAGCGCAGACAGTACTCTAATGCGCCTGCTTCTTCAGGGTTTGGAAATACAACTGTCGGAAAATCCGGATCCGGCAATGACTGTTCTGGGACTGCAAACATATTGACATCGACTTTGGCACCTATTAGACTGGCCGCCCGAATTGCATAAGGAAGACCAACACCGTGCATTGGCGAATACACAAACCGCATCGCAGTATTGAAATGAGTGCCTCTGCAAAATATATTAAAATGACTCCTCTCCACCAAATGACAATGTTCTTACTTGACTAATTTAACCAAACCCCTATAATACTCGTCAACTATTGTCTTCTGCGGTAAAGTGACTTGCGGAGAAGTTGCAACAAGATTTTTATTCCAGACCCAGGGCGTCAAGTTCTCGATTATGCACTTTGCAATTCCCGCATCGTGGGGTGGTATAATTTGGCAGCCATTGCTCCAGTAGCTATGATATCAAACTTTGTCCGCTGTTGAGATTATATTACTCACACTTTATATCCATTATCTTGAGCGGGGTTCTGATTATAATTAGTAATCATCAAAAAAGCAGCATGTGTCTCTTACATGACTAGCCGTAATCATGACACCACAAGCAGCGTTGAGAAGGCCAACCGCAAATGGAACTAGTGGGGTATGCACTAATTTGTCAAAGTAATGTACTCTGAAACCCTTTGTAATAAAGGCACAAGCTGCCAGTCGAGCAAAATCTTCAGATCCATGTCGGTGGTCGCGACCAATGACCACACCCCTCTCTAAAGCATCCGGTACTGTTCGAGACACATATTCTGCAAGACCCTTGTATTCCAATTATCAGTCACAGTGCTACAATAAAGATAATGAAATGTACCTGTGATGCTTGTAAAACAGTCAAATCATTCATACGACTAAATCCGGCTTCAATTTTAGCCCGTAAGCCTGTTTAAATGCATTAGTGAAATATATAGGCACGAACAGCGCCGTTTACTCACCAGCAGTTCCAAACTGAATTCCTAAACAATTGGATCAGAACAGATTTAAAATCAAAAAAAAACTGAACACACGTTTTCTTAAACGACGCTCTAATTCAGCAACATTATTAGCTGTAAGTAAATCTTCAATTTGTTTGCGAGTGACTGGATTCTGTATACGCGTAAAAACGTCAAGATTAGCCACGTACGTTCTACTAACAAAAAAGGTTTGAACACGCGATGGTACTATTTACCTTGTCTAGCTCGAGCCAGTCGTCGGCCAATTCTTGAATTGTCTTTTGAGAAGGCATGAATAAGGGTAGGAGAGAGAACTACTCTATGCGCTGTTTAGAAAGGAGAGAAGGATTAGGGAAAGATGGTCTGGTTTGAATTGAGTGTGGGCTTCGGTAGTGAACGGTACCATACTCATACGGCACGCACGTTTCTAGTATACACATTATTATATTGAGGCACATTCCACGTAAATAATAAACAAACTGTCTAATAGCGTTGAATATATATATTTAAGATAAATATACACAATTTATGCTTTATAAAACAAGTCAGATCTTTACTTTAAGCACGAACTCATTCTCTGATGCTCTGTTTGTGTGTTGTACTCGTCTGTTTTAATCAGGGTAAACTCATCTGGCTGGCTGGAACTGTCTTCCGGTCTTCACGATCCCACAATTCTACGGGGTTAAAAAAATAATGGTATAATGAGCAATATGCAGTTAATTAACAAACGCCGATTTTTCTATATACGTCAATGCTATATTTCCTGTATCTTTATTACCTATCGCAATTTCCTCTCTTTAACGTAAAAGACCCGATTGGAATAATACGTATCATATGTGACTCGGTTCCTAGTCCAAGCCACAAATTCATCACGTACAAATGACCGTAAATAAGTAGTGTCTTTGAAATACATCGCTCGAACAACGGACAAGTTCAATATTAGCTCAATTACGCCTAGTTCACGAAGCGCTACAATACCCGCGAACCATAACGTGCCTGTAACTACCCCTATAGAGAAACCCACAATGACTTGTTTCCAGGTATGGTAATATAAATATACACGTGAGAATATGACTGTAGATGTCAAACAGGCCAGACTAATTGCCCTTAAGTAGCGCTTTCGTTGACTGAATTGGTGCGCCCTGTCACTATTATAATTATTCAATATGGCTAGAATGAACATACCGCAAAAACATCCAAAGACATAGATATGTTGCGTGAAATGCCATGAATTGAGAATGAGCTGAAGGCAGACCGTATCCGAGATTATCACGGTTATCTTGTTCATTATCTATACACATGTTAGTACAACTGATGTTTGCGATACAACTTGGCCCACATCTTGGTCTTTCTTCTCGAAAATATTTTTTCAGTAAGTGATTGAATGCTTCTGACGCCAATTGCCCAATCAGCATCAACACAGTCTCTATTTCTCGTCTTGAAAATATCAATGTTACGTAAATTACACAAATGATCTGGGGCACTAGCGAGATCCAGGCCATCGCAAACGCAAACCAGTCTTCGGAATCATAGTACACGTGTGTAAACCGAAGTGACGCCGGCGGCCGACCAGGGCATACACAATCTGCCATTGTGTTCACACTGTCCATTATATGACCGACGCGACAATTGGATCAGTCTGTTGTGCTTAGTGATTGCGCAGAGCTTGGGAGTGTTGTTTATACGTAGCCTGTCAAACTTCATTATGACACGCGCCAAACGCCAAACGCGCTCCAGACACGCACCAAACACGCTACAAGCACGCGCCATTCAATTTAATGCGCTTTGTTTGATATATTACTATCTAATAAAAAAATTACTATTTAATAAGAACAATTGATTATGTTTAATTAGTTTTATTTAAAGTGGTATATTATTTACCTAGTACTTATGCGTTTAAGCCATATACTTAAAAACACACTTAATATGGCATAAACAACTAATTATTATTGCACAAGATAAGACGAGGTCTAGGGTATGTCTATTGTGGCTGTGCATGCAGTCTAGAGCGACGAGATAAGATGGAGTCTACTAGCCACAAGGCCATAATGACAGAGTGAGGCTGTGCAATTGCGTTTCTTGCACGTCGCCGCCTTCTCCCGCTTCTTTTCCTCCTCTTTTCTCTCTCTGATCATCACCTTTTTTATTCCCCTTTCCCTTCACGCATTTCTTTGTTTATCAAATCAGAAATAATGAAGGTCTCCGCTCTTTTGCTTCTCGGCTCTCTTTTAGCTTCATCTGAAGCAGCTGTTCACAAGTCAGTTCTGGTTTTAGAAGGGTCTAAAGTGAGTGTGACTAACACCAGTCTAGGCTCAATGTCAAGAAGGTTCCTTTGACTGAGCAGCTTGCTAAGGTATGTAATTAGTATGAAATTGGCAGGATCAAGTACTGATTAATAGCTCGACATGTCCTCTCACATGCAGGCCCTTGGCCAGAAGTACCTTGGTAACTACAAGGGAGAGGAATTCAATGCTGAAGCTGCCCACAACGTTCCTATCACCAACTTCTTGAACGCTCAATGTAAGTCGAGCTTTCTGTTATGAATACCACACTTGATTGGACTGGATTGCATGAATTGGTGATTATGGAGTGTGTTTATCCGTATACCCGGCCAGCACGATAAATGACGATGAATGACTCGATATGTATTGTTTGCCATGACGACAGATTTACTTGGTTCATGATTGAATTCTACAAGGATCGAAGCCATTATACTCTTATCACTTATATTGGGCTGTTGCTGTCGATTTATCGCGTATACAGGCCATATAGTGTGATGTTACCGGGTTAGGGTACGCCACAACGTTCATGCTGCCAACCCAATCATGTGTGCCCTACGTAATGAACGGTTTACTGACTTAAACAGACTTCACTGAGATTTCCCTCGGAACTCCACCCCAGACATTCCAGGTTATTCTCGACACTGGTTCCTCCAACTTGTGGGTCCCGTCAACCTCATGCAGCTCCATTGCTTGCTACCTCCACACTAAGTACGATTCATCTGCGTCTACTTCATATGTCAAGAATGGCACCTCTTTTGAGATTCAGTACGGATCTGGATCCATGTCTGGATTCGTTTCCAACGATGTCTTGAAGATTGGTGACTTGACCATCGAGGGACAAGATTTCGCTGAGGCCACCCAGGAGCCTGGTCTTGCTTTCGCTTTCGGCCGTTTTGACGGTATCCTTGGTCTTGGATACGACACCATCTCCGTTGACGGCATGGTCCCCCCTGTCTATAACGCCATCGCTAAGGGTCTTCTTGACGAGCCTATTTTCTCGTTCTACCTCGGTGACAACAACGTCAACGAGGAGTTGGGAGGAATTGCCACTTTTGGTGGTGTTGATGAGTCTTTCTATGAGGGAGAGATCATTACTCTTCCTGTCCGCCGCAAGGCCTACTGGGAGGTTGAGCTCAAGAGCATCAAGTTCGGTGACCAGGTTGCTGAGCTCGAGAACACTGGTGCCATTGTTGACACTGGTACTTCGCTCATTGCTATGCCCACTGGACTGGCTGAGATCTTGAACATGCAGATTGGAGCTAAGAAGAACTGGCAGGGACAGTACACTGTTGACTGTGATGTCCGTAGCACTCTCCCAACCATGTCGTTCAACCTCGGTGGATACGATTTTGAGATTTCCGCTTCCGACTACATCATGGAGGTTCAGGGATCTTGCATGTCTGCTTTCATGGGTATGGATTTCCCTGAGCCCGTTGGACCTCTTGTCATTCTCGGTGATGCGTTCTTGCGTAAGTGGTACTCTATCTACGATATTGGCCACAACACTGTTGGTTTGGCCAAGTCTAAGTAAACGCATGAATAGGACATATCATGAAGATTGATACGGTTTGTGAAGTTTGGCACGGATTGTATCGGGTGTTTTTATTTTACTGGTTTTGCTTTTTTTATTTTTAGATATGGAATTGTTTCTTCAAGTCGAATTAGGTAGTGGAGTGGTGGATATTTGTAGTCATTGTCGGTCAATATATACGTATAATTAATTAAGTATTGTAGTAGAGGTTCATGATATTAAGCAATTAGCGATAGATAAAGATACAAGCTAGAGTACACAATGCAGTATTGACGGGTCTACAGGACCTCGATAACGACAGCGCTAGCACCACCACCTCCGTTGCAGATTGCAGCGACACCAATCTTGCCGCTTTCTTGCTTCAAGACTGATGAAAGAGTGACAATGACACGCGCACCAGAGCATCCGAGCGGATGTCCGATTGCAACCGCGCCGCCATAGACGTTGACTTTATCAGGCGACAGGCCAAGGATTTTAGTGTTTGCGAGCCCGACGACAGAGAACGCTTCGTTAAACTCAAAGAAGTCGACGTCCGCCAGCTCAATCCCGGCGTGCTTGAGTGCTTTTGGGACCGCGAGCGCAGGCGAAGTCGTGAACTTGACCGGCGCCTGAGCGGCCTCACCCCATCCTCTCAATTTCGCGACCGGGGTCAGTCCGAGCTCTGAGATCTTCGCGGCAGAGACCAGCACGATTGCTGCCGCGCCGTCGTTTAGCGGCGATGCGTTTGGCGCCGTGACCGTGCCGTTCTTCTTGAACACCGTTCTGGCGGACTTGAGTTTCTCGACGTTAAGGTTGTTTGACTCCTCGTCGACGGAAATGGTCTTGCCTGGCTTGCCCCTAAACCCAGTGATCTCGACTGGCGCAATCTCGGACTCGAACTTGCCTGCCTTGTGCGCTGCCTGTGCGCGGGTATAAGACTCAATGGCAAAGTTATCCTGATCCTCACGTGAAAACTCATATGTCTCGGCACAGATCTCGGCTGCGTCGCCCATGAAAGTGTGGTCGTACGCGTCCTGCAGTCCGTCGCGCTGGATACCGTCAATAAGCTCACCGGCGCCGTACTTGATTCCGTTTCGCACGCTCAAATAATGCGGCACATTTGACATTGACTCTGCGCCGCCAACGACGACAATGTCAGCAGTCCCAGTCATAATATCTTGTGCTCCAAAAATAAATGCTTTCATTCCTGACGCACACACCTTGTTCACTGTCGCAGTCACAGTCGCTTCACTCAGTCCTGCCTTCAACGCAACCTGTCTGGCCGGTGCCTGTCCAACATTCGCACTCATTACGTTGCCAAAATACAGGCTCTCGACCGAACCAGGCTCAATTTCAGGCACTTTCGCCAACGCAGCCTTCACAGCGTGCGTTCCAAGCTCTACAGCGCCAAAACCAGATAATCCTCCGAGCAAACTACCCATTGGAGTTCTCGCAACCGCCGCAATATAAACATCATTTGGACTCGCAACCATTTTACCGTCTCGTGTGTGTTTCGTGAGAGAGTCGCGAGGATTCAAAATTTATACGCGATTATAGTTACACGTGAGGCTCAGTATAAACTATACGCATGTAGTTTCTCGTCCTATGTATATTCTGGCATCCCCAACATCGTCTATAAATATTGCTGACTAATATATTCAACTACCTAAATAAGAAATATTCAACCTTTCCTACTCTTCTTATGTTTCGGTTTATCCAAACTTTTCATTTCCTGCTCCAAAATCTCAGCAGCGGAACTCGCCAGTTTCCGCTTCTCTTTTGTGCTTTTCACACTGACGACGCCTTTGCTTTCCTTGCCAATCCGACCAGCGAGTCGGTCGGAAATGTCCCATTCGGCAGGATCAGTGTCAATGGCATACTGGGTCAAATCAAGCGAGTTGATTAGTTCCTTTTGCTTCTCCCGTAATTCGTTCATCACTTCGGCACCTGCATCTGCAAGATCATCTGCTAATCGCGTAGTCAAAGGTTGAAATCCAGACACCAAGTCACCGCTCATCATTAACTCTTCGTCGTCAACGTCGTCTTGCTCGGCTGGCGCAAGTGCTTCGGCAATCCTTCGTTCACGCTTCACTGCAGTTCGGTCTGTCTGCATCGTGGCCTCGACCTCACGTTCCAGCACACTTCTGAAAAACGTAGACACTTTCCGGACACATTTTGCAAACATCGCAAGAACTTGGTTGCTAGGCAAGTTAAGTTCCTTCTCCAACAAATAAATCTCCTTCTTTTGCAATCCGATGCCCAGCAAAATAGATGCCTGAATACCGCTCAGCTTAACCTCCTCGGTCTCCTCAGCTGACAAGACAGCACGTAACTTATTTTGAAAGTATAACGACGCAATCGACGGAAGCAAATCCACAATGACATGATAATCTAGTAAGTTGTTGGCATAAGATTCCAATCGCTTCAGGTCATACGGCGAAAATAGTCCATCAACTTCACGCTTGCTGATCTCGCCTTGCGTCTTTGCTGCTGCAGCTTCCAATACAGACAACCCAGTGACCGCAGGATACTCTCGGAACTCATACCCAAGCAACTGAATAAATCGCTTCTTGAAATCAGCAGTAAACTCGTCCAACCACTCGCTGCCCTCGCCGTTACCAAGTACCTTAACCATCACGCACGTGTGCTCGCCCGTCAGCTCGTTCGCAGTCTGCCGGATGTACACGGGCCTGTATTCGGCCCTCTTCCAAAATTTTAACAGTTGCGGCGTCAGACCGTACGACACACCCATGTAATCTAACCGTGCAGGCGACCGCTCTCCAAGTTTCAACAGTAACGGTGGCATGGCTTTGAAGTCCCGGACCTTGATCATCTCAGTCTGCAGCGTCACGCCAGACTCAAGCTCAGCGTCGGTCACACTCGCGATGCGTGCCTCGCCGGCACACACACCTTTGCCGACATCCAGCAAAGGTGCAAAGTCGCCTTTGTAGTATGAAGTCAGCAACTCGAGTGCCCGCGACCCGTAGCCCATCTTGGTGTACTCCGGGTGCGTCGCGATCCGGACCACGCGTGCGCCCGAAAGCGACGCAAACTCGGAGTCCTGGAATTGCTGCGACACGATCCATGGGATCAAATCACCGCCGGCACGCTGTCCACGATTCAAGTTGTTCATGATGCTTTGCTTTGAGATCTCACCTTCAAGTGCTAACTGCACCACGCAAAGCGGTTCGGGTAAAGTCAGGTTATTTTCTTCAACTGGCGGGAGTAGCACAAACAACTGATGTGCAGGTGCGTCACTCAGCAGTTGTAAATCGTTTGGTGAATTTTTGTAATGACTCGCGACATATAAAGCCATCATCCTGTGCAGAAACGCTTCTGACACAGGATGATATGAAAACAAAGTATCTCTGTTGACATAGTACAGCTGACACTCGCTCGGGTGCGGAAAACTTTTCTTTCCTCCGACTTGTGGGCCAGGTGTTAATGTCGCGTCCAGACACAGCAACTTGTTGAGCCATTTCTCAACAGGATCTCCCGGTGCGTATCTGATCGGCTCACTCAGCTCAATCTCTCTCAACGTTCGACTCCCAATTCCAGACGGCGTGTCTCTAAATTTACCCGACACTTTTCCTGACCGATCCACCAATGCGCCATCAGAAGACTCCTTCTTGGAATGCACGACCCGAGACTGCTCGCGCAACTGCTGAATCAGCTTAAGCGAAAGCGACCGGCCTGTGCCCTCATATCCGTTAATGGTCGACGCCATGAAAACCAGATACGGACCGATGAGTTTGCGCACGAGCGGTAACGGAATCGCGGCGGCTTCGTCAATCACAACCAGCTCTGCCTGACCTAGCATTTGCGCGTCTTCAGGCTTGATGTATTGAATCGCCTGTCTGTGCGATCTGAAAATGTTGACTCGCGTGATCGCCTTGTTGAATTCAGCTTCGGTTGACTGTAAAATATCGTAATCCATGTGTTCATCATACCCGAGCGCGTCGAATCCCTTGAATATAAACTCAAATAAAGTCTTCAGGTTCTCCGGACTCGGCGACGTGATGAAGATGTTGGAATACCCATGCGACACTGCTGCAGCAACAGCGAGCCCCATCGCAGCAGACTTTCCTCTACCACGGCCAGCAGTCAGTGTTACTGTGCTTCGCAACGTTTTCTCTGCAATAGCGTCGATGAAAGTCTTGACTGCTTTAGCCTGGTCTACTGTTTTAGTCGCAGCGACTAGAGCGCCAACCGGCTGCACGTCTTCAAGACTTTGTTTGATTTGTTGCAGTTCGCGAGCGTGCTTTGACATGTTTGCGTCGTCGTCCGTGTCGTCGATTGGAGGCAGTGCCTTGACGTTCTTCGCACCCGAGATTGGAAGCACGTTGAGCTCATCGTCCACGACCAGACAAGTCTCACAGCTTCCAAGAGACAAGATAAACCGTTCGTTAAACCGGGCAACCACATCATCGTGCGCTTCGGTTCTGTACCGTGAGTGGATGTCCATCGTCATGGTGTACAGCTGTTTCAAGCTGCTCATGGTTTTGAGCAAAATAACAACAATGCCACCGCCTTCAACCGTTTCAATCGTGCGAGCAAGCAAGTTAGGTGTCAAAGCTTCAAAGTCCTGTAAGATGCACATGCCAAACGTGTTTCCCAAAATCTTCTCTGTCTCTTTATAGTACACGTATCTGATGTTTTGCAGACTGACAAACAACTCAAACGGATCTTCTGAGTTGACCTCTCTTACTCCACGCTTGATGTCCTTTTTGATTTTGTTTTCACGCTTTTTTCGGTGACTACTCATTAATACCTAGTTGAATGCTACACATAACAGTCTGTACCTTGTAAACCCCAGTAACTTGTTTTTATATGCCCATAAAACAGATTTATTCATTTTTAAATCAACAGAACTCAGTAAGTAATGCAGATTTGGCAACTGGTCACGAGCATGATCACCAATAATCACAAAAAAACTCCTTTGGTGTTCCTTTGTAAATCAGCATCTCGTCTTATTTGCTTCCCTCCAACTTGATCTCACCTGAACTCCATTACGAATCAAGGCTGGTATTCTTGCGTCAATTTGTTTCTTGACCATTGTTTAGACTGTTTCGAACTGGATCCTGAAGACTGTTCAGAATTGAAGTTGGTTTGACCGCGATAGTTCGAGGAAAAAAATATTTGTCGTTGGGAGTTTTAAGATTTGAAATAAGGTTTAAAGCCCTTGAACGGTACACTTCTTTTGACTACATTTTGGACTGAATTGTTGTATTTGAAGAATAAGAAAGAGAGCTTTTAGTTTTACCTGATAAAATATTATAAAACATCACAACTGAATTGAGTGTGATATCGCTAGTTCTGTCGCATCTACGAGTCACGTGCACGACTAGGTCAGCCAGACGGTACACATCTCAGCGTCGTTCGATTCACGAGTTTCAAGTCGCCGCACTGCTCTCACTCGGCCACACTGTGCAATTCATGTACACAGCAAAAATGGGCGGAGAAGAAAAGCTCGTTCGAGGTGGCGGTGGACCTTTACTGGGGTCGACTTTGAGGGCCAAAAAGACGAGTTCGAATCCTGCGGTTTACGTTTCGTAAGAGTATATTGAACATGCATATGAGCTTGACTGATTAATTGAAAGGTTTTGGATTGTGATTTCGTCGTTTGTTATTTTGCATAATAAGGCAATTCTATATAATTCTCGGTTTCGTGAGTGAATTGGGTCATTGTTTGGCAAACGCGGCTAATATGTATAGCATTTCGTACGTGAAGATTAGACTTGGTTGAAAGAACATGTGCTAATTTTTTAGCGATATTTTTAACGACATGGCATCTCGTGTTTGCTGCACTAGCGACACAAATAATGGCTAGAACGACAAACGTGTATGATCCCAAAGAGCTGGAAATTTCACAGTCAGTGTACCTCAAGCGGATCGTGCCAGTGTCGATATTTTACTCTCTGGCGCTCGTGTGTAGTAACCAAGCGTATATGTACCTCAACATTTCTTTTATTCAGATGCTCAAAGCCACGAGCCCGGTTGCCGTGTTTATAGTGTCATACGTGCTAAACCAGGAGTCGTTCAGATTGGACGTGCTTGCAAATCTGTGGATCATTGTGCTCGGCGTTGTCATTGCCTCATTTGGCGAGATCAGTTTTTCTGTTTTCGGTGTCATGATTGAATTAGGTGGGATCATGTTTGAAGCGCTGCGGCTTGTCATGATGAATCGGTTACTGCACTCGCCAGACGGAGGCGAGGAGAAGGACGCAAAGACGTATAATAGCAAGAAAGGTATAGGCAAGCCAATGGACCCGTTAGTGTGTTTGTATCATTTTGCACCAATCTGCGCGGTCGCAAACATGGCTTTGTTTTTACTCTCTGACGAGCGCACAGAGCTGTCGTTTGCGGCTCTGGGTCAGCTTGGGGTGTCAAAGCTATTGCTGAACGCGGTTGGCGCGTTCATGTTGAACGTGTCAGTTGTGTTTTTGATTGGACGCACGTCGTCGCTGGTGCTGGCACTGTGCGGCATCTTAAAAGATATAGTGCTTGTTGTCGTGTCGTCGCTGATGTGGCGGACCGCCATTTCACGGCTGCAAGTGATTGGGTACCTTGTAGCGCTGGTAGGATTATTTGGGTACAAGATGGGGTACTCGCCAATCTTGGTGCTGTTACAGACCGCAGACAAGAAACAGTACCGCAAATACTATGCGAGTCTGACGCCGAAAAAGAAGCGACGGCTTGCGAGCACGTGCGTCGTGCTGTCGCTGGCGGCTGCAGGCGTGTTTTATTACTCTCAGTCGCTCCGGATCGGCGGTGGGGTTGTTGATGGCGAGTTTGAGGCTGCGCGGGCTGGAAATTTGGAGGCGATAGAAAGTGAGGAATAAGTCTCTGTGTTTTTGATACAGGTTTTTGGGATATGGCCTATATAGTAATTTTCGCATGTATGAGTAGAAAGAATGAGATACACAGGATAAGGTTTAAATTTACCCCTGAATCAACAGAAAAAGTCGACAGACATAACGCACGCGCCATCACAACTGAGAGGTCAAAAATTAATGAACAGGCGCATGCGTCATAATAAAAAGAGAGTTGAAAGAATTCTAGTGAACAGGATAATGAAACGAACGAGTGGAGCGCCAGTCCATAGAGGCCATACGTTTGGCTTCACGGTTTAGGATGGTGGCCATTGTAGATGAAGTTGCATGATTTTCGTCTTCAGCAATGTCTAGTAGAAGATACAAAGCCTCTAGTCTTGATTTTTCAAATTCCATCTCACGAGTGCGACGTAGACATTTAGCACAGATGGAATCAGCACAGCAAAAGACAGAAGCAGAAGAAGACAGCTGAGAAACAGACGACAGTGGAGTATCCGGTGACAAGAAGATTGGGGAGTCGGCGGTTGAGTCTGACTCATCAGAGTTAAGCCCACAAGTGGTGGCGGGATTCGAAATCAATACAGTGAGGTCAGGGTCTGATTTGTTCGGGTCCGAAATAGTATCATCTTGCGAGTTGGCAAGAGCGTCAAAAAAGGAGTCGATATCGAACTGATGACCGAAAAGGTCTTGATCGGGAGCATCGAAGGTATCGGAGAATTCTACAACCGGGAGATGAGGTTCAGGGGAAGGACTTTGAGAACGAATCAGTCGAGGTTTGTGGTTTGTGTGTGTCATTTTTGGTTGATATGTTGATATCTTTTTAGGTTGATGCTTTTAAGGGAAGTAAGGGGTAGTGTAGTAGAGAGTAGAGAGTAGTGTGAATTGGTCTGGATTAAAATAATGCGAAGTACGTGTTTTGAAATGGTATATACTATATCAAACGATATTATCTGTTATATTTATTCTATATTATATATACAGTTTATATACAATAGAGACATAATATAATATATTACATAATACAAACTATATTACGGGGTAGAGTATATTTTATTTGCTAATGCCCAATCCGGAATACGATAAGGCGTGTGTCACGTGACTTGAGCAAGGGACCGAGTCTAAAAAGCATAGACCTGTCCCGAATAGGAAGTGTAAATGGATTAATTTGAATAAAATCAATAAAAATCAGTATAAATTAATAGAAAATAATAAAAAGTATAATAGAATTATAATAAAAATATAGCAAAATAAAAAGGAATTAAAATAGAAGATATGAATAATAAATATAAAATTACCTAATTAAGTAATATGACGCCTTTTTAGACACATTAAAAACAAGGCAGAGACCACTTCCAGATTTTCCGTTTCCGAATTTGAACTTTCACCAAATTTCTTCTTTTTTTTCCTTTTTGAACTCACTTTATTTTGAATCGACTCATTTCGCTTTCTTTTATTAGTATCATTTGGTATAATTGATCCGGTTCAAATAGATTGCGTATACATATCATTTGAGCCGCATCAGAATCACAGAATTCGGATTAAGTCAAGTTTGAAAGGGTTCTTGACAGTTCTTGTTTAGTAAAGAAAAGGCCTCTTTTGTATGAATTATTTCGATCTATTAATATCATCTATACTGACAAACAATAGTTCTTTCTTAAATGTTCAAATATTCTTATATTCTGTCCTTCCTCTTCTTCTTTCTCTCCCTTTAGATCAATAGACATAATGAATATTCAATCCATTCACGATCAACAGCAACAGCAGCAGCAACAGCAGCAGCAACAGCAACAGCAACAGCAACAACAACAACAGCAACAACAACAGCAACAACAACAGCAACAACAACGACCAACTGCTTCAGTCATGCAACAAACTGGATCTTCCGCATCTGTTTCAACAAATCCACCTCCAGCAATTTCATCATCAACTGCTGCTGACAACATCATCGGTCTTCTTGGCTTCCTGCCCACCTCTTGGCAAGGCTCAGACGAATCTCTTAGGCATGCCCTATCTTATCGTGCAGAGGAAGAACGTCGAAGGGCAGAAGAAGAGCGTACGAAACAAGAGGAAAATAGACTCGAGCTGCGCAAAAAAGATCTTGAGCTGCTGAGAGAAGGAATCAGGTACGGCATTCCGCCAAGTATGATGCCGTTCATATTCATCGGAAACGGAGTCACCGGCGCGACTGCAGAGTGGATTAGAGATTACGTTGCTAGAATATGGCAGCAACAGCAACATGAACTCGCTTCCGCTGCCCATGCTCAGGTTCAGGCACCAGTGGGAGATGGGAGATACCATCTTCATCATAATAGAAGCCAGTCCGCTCAGACGATACCTTCAATTGTATCACAGCAAGGACTCGCCGCTCCGCCGCCTCCTCGCCCACCTCCACCTCCACCACCGCCTGCTCCGACTTTACCTGCTGTCGTCACCTCACACCCGGTCTCGACTTTCTCGCCCCAAGAGATGTCACCAAGCGGGCCTCAAATATACTCACATCGTTCATCCGGCTCGGCCGCAGTTACACCACCACTGCAGGTCCACCAAGTTGAGTTCCCGGCAGGTAAGCCAAGCCAGGCGTACAAGTCCCCACCACCGAACATGCGCTCGCCATCCCCACCAAATCAGCCTACGATCCAGTTCCACCACTGGCAGCCAAACGCAGGATCAAACCCTAAAGATAAGGCAAAGGAGTCGTTAAACTCAACGTCTTTTGCCTCCACGCCCATTCAAAACAATCTCCCGCCGCTCGGTAATGGCATTTCGCGTTCACCGACTCGCTCGATCTTGAACCCGACACCCGAAGACAGCGGTACAACTGCAATCTCTCCTAAGCGAAGACGCCGGACATCAGTCTTTGAAGCTGGATCTGCACGACCAACCCAGCAACTCACTCCGGCACCATCCACAGGCTCAAATGCCAATTCGCCAAACCAGGTCCACCCGTCGGTCCACCCGTCGGTCCACCCGTCGGTCCACCCGTCGCTCCCCCCGTCACTCCCCCCGATTTCAGCATTGAGCGCCGGCCCAGCACCAGGCCGTAAACGTGGTCTCGGCCACGCGCGCCACAGGTCCGAAGCCGCGATCCACGGGTACGAGCCGTACGCGCGTCCAAATTCAATTGGAGGCGGGCCGCAGGTCCTGAACGCGTCGGCTTACAATTCGGCGTCGTCGACCCCGCGCGGCGGACATCGTAGGACCGGGTCGTCGTGGGACACAGGCTCGGTCAGTGTGCTTGCTGCTGCGGCAGAGAGTGAGTTGAAGAAGGAGCTGTTGGCCATGCGTGAGCAGGGAGGTGATCAGGCGCAGCAGTAATTTTGCTTCACCTTTTTGTTTTTTATTGCAAGTTTGGACTTTTTACACATTTGGGATCCCGGTCCGGCGTTTTTACTTGTCTCTGTCTTTTATTTGGATTTTTTGCTAGGAGGAAGCTGGATGCATTATCAATATTCAAAAGTGTCTGCTTGTTGTTTGCTTTATGATACTTATGACTTTTATGATGATTTGATAGGTGTAATATGTAGCTCATTGAATGTTATGACTCTAACCTTTCTCACATTTGGCCCGTCTATCCCAATAGTGTTCAAACACGCATTTCAATTACGTCGTATACACATCTACCATATATCCCTAATATGTCCTTAATTTTTATCTTTAGCATCATTTTCGATAAATTGTCAAAGTCTCTCATAGAGTTCCAACGTCTCGGGCAAGAATCCGAACTGTGTCTACATTCTGCGAGAACGCATTCACATTTCGCCGAGAGATCAGGCGTAAGACTGGTTGAGCACTATACGCTGCCGGCAGCCGTACCAATCCTCCAGTATCTGTTTTAAGCGCATTATGGCGTTTTTATATGTTAAATTACTATACAAATCAATGAAACTCCCCAACTTGCAGTCCAAAACTCTCGCCAGGCTCAAGCGCGAGCAATGTTGCCGCGCGTGCAGCATCGACACCGGACTCGGACACCGTGTTCCCCCACCACGAGATTTCGGTCTGCGTGATTGTGATTGAGCAGAAAATTAGAATGCCTGAGAACGCCACGCCGGCGGTCAAGGCTGAAGTCAAGATGTAGTTGTACTTTGTCCACCACGCAAGGTAGTATCGTCTAATGTGATACATGAACACGTACGCAAAGTACAGCCCAGGCGTGTAGTAAGACAAGTTGTAGGTGGTTCCCCAGCGGGAAATACCGTTCAACAGCAAGACCGGGTGCAAGAACTTCAACTTCTTCGGGCCCCATTTGCGCAGCGCGATGAACGGAAACACACCAAGCGCGCCAATCAAGAACGAATACTTGAGTACCGGGTAGATTTGGTTAAACGTGCGGTCAGGTCCGATGACACCGTACATTAAACTCGCAGAATACAACTGGTTCGGGAACGTGCACACGAACCTATTTTTCTGCGTCAGCGAGCACAGCTCAGGCACGTTCGCAATCAAAAACTCCACTGCGCCCGAGGTCGCGAACGTCTGAATCAAGGTCGCAAGCAGCTGGCCACGGAACAATGCGCGCGGCGGAAGTTTTGCGTAGTGTCCCATTTTTTGATCTGCGATGAAATTCTCAGCGCGCTCGTCGGTGTTGAAACCGTAGACACGGCACATCATGTTCGCGATGCCGTTCTCGGGAATCATGTACCCGGTGATGATTACTGCTAAGTTACTCATCATGAGCTGGAACCCGGTGACTGCGAAGATCAGCGCGCCGGGGACCATCAGAATGGCAGACATGACAATGATGACAAGCATACCCCATACCGGGGTCGTGGTCGGGTACACTGTGCATGCCAAGACGCCAAAAACGAATGACAGCACAAGGATGATGATGAACCACCAGTCGGGGACTTCGGGATACACGCGCATCATTCTCGTCATTGGGTCGTTGAATCGAGCGTATGTCGACATGTTGCGGTTCTTGAGCCCGGCGTAGAAATCCGAACACGACTCTTTAAGCACCTTCCATTCGGTGATGACGATGTAAACAAAGACAAACGTGTAAACCGCGAACCCGGCGCCGTTAGTCAGCAAATTGCCCATCGAAATGTACGGCGCCGAGTACTCAGCGTACTTGTCGTGGTTCAGTGTCGCGTCGTCGTTAATGATCCGCGACAGGTTGTACCGTCTGCCGTAGTGGTCGTATATGGCACTTGTGTTGATGGGTAAGTACGCGGTCCACTTGTAGTTGGTCCAGTACATTCCGAGCACGATGAACCCGCCAATGACCGTGCCGATGTACCGATTAACTGACGAAAAAAACGGCACGACAAGCGGCTTGGCGTAGTTCACGACGGCCCAGTCGAAAGTCGTGACCGGATTGATTCCGAGACCGAGGTATGAGCCGGTAATAATGGCCAAAATCTTGTGTCGCGGTGCGATCCACGTCATCCAGTTGAAAGTTGACAGTGCTGAAAACAGCACAGACGGGATCCAAAAATACACAAACGACGCGGCAAAGACGTACAGGAAAAACCTGTATCGCGACACTGTCCAGCCGTTGATGGTTGATTTTTTCTCTGGCATTAGGAGCGCGCGGTTGAGTGCAAGCGTTGGCAACACAGTCGGCCAGACTGACTTGACCGGGTACACACACCATCTGCGCAAGATGCCAGCCAGTCCGAAACCGAAGAACTGGGTTGAGAAGTTCATCAAGAACGAGAACCCAAAATTGACCCAGGACCGGCCAAAGAACCGGTCAAGTCGCATAGTCAAGACGTAGCCCATGAAATTCGACGACGAAGAGCCGACAGTGACCATGACGGTCGAGAACATTTGCTCCTTGTACGTCCATGGGCCTGGGTTAAGCGTATGGCGAACGCCGCGAAAGTTGAATCCCCAATCAGGAACGGTGTACTGCAGTAGTTTTCCACAAGGATACAAAAGAAGCTGCAATACGGTGGCTTCAAGCACAAGCGTAGGTTGCCGCTCGTCAAAAACCTCGTTCACAAATGCACCGATGGCGACCCAAATGACACCAAGGAAGTATGCTCGAATGGTCTCACATGGCATTGTAGGGTCATCCGTCGGATCGCAAACCGCTCGTACTTCAGGATACGGTGAGTGGTACTTGATCAACGTCGCTTCAATTCTGAGCTCCAAATCATATGTCTCCTTATCCCATCCCGTGGCCTCGAACCCTTTAAGCAGCAGGTTGATAGTGTCAAGTGTTTCAGCGGGGAAGTTGTAATCATCGTCATGATACGCCGATGCTTCAGTCAACACAGCAAGCGCCTCGTCGGTCGTCATGTTCGCGAGCTTGTCAACAATGAACTCACTAGCCGAACCTTCAAGAATGTCGGCCACGTCGTGGTTACCGGACGTGTTCATCATGTGTTCGAGCACACGTCTGCGCTCGTCCTCGTTCACGGACGCAATTGCGACCGTGCTCAAGTCTTTCTTCTGGTCATAGTCTGAGCCCGAGTCTGCAGAGACCGAAGTCTCTGTATTGTCTTTTTTCTCGTAGTCCATCTATGTTTACTTTAGTCTTGTACTCCTGACTTTAAAAACACTGACCTTCTACTTCGAATGACCAAACCCGTTTTGCTAACATCAGGACATGATGTCGATTTAAGTAGTGGCAAGTGTCAAAAAAGATGCGATATCAGTACGCCAAGATGTCAGAAGTGAGTTATTGTACCACATTAATAATATTTGCTGCAGAAGTAAGTCAACAGGAACGAGGTAGACAGAACATGACAGTATAAACAGAGTAGGACAGTAATTTAGTAGAGTCAGTCAGTCAGCTTATCAAGTGGTGGGTTCTTGGCAATGCCGAGCATTTGCTTTATTGATAACAATTTAAGTGCTGAGAGCGATTATGAGTATATTATATAGTATCATATAAATTATATTGTATAACTATATTATATATACAATATATATATAATATACAGTATAATAGTCTATATTATTCAACATTCATTGTAATATTGTAAATATAAAATGTTTAAAGGACAATAGGAACAATCTTCGGATAATTCAACCAATCAAATATCAACCATTCGGACTTTTAAATTCAATAAAAAGCGCTTTGCAAAATGGCCAAGGTCGTCCAAGACTTTTTATGCGACATTATTGAGATTATTATACACAATGGGCGCGTGCTATTATGATAGTCACGGGCATAATCTACGATAAAGATATATCATACAATTGGATCTACGATTCAGTGACGTCTGCAATTAGGTGACATGTACAATCAAATGACTTGTACATGGAAACGTGATAAGCATAAATACCGTCGACTAAGTCTTGAACGCCATTAATCTGTCGTCGCGAGATGTGGAACCCGCGCATACAGCTACCCAATCATGGTATAACCTCCTTAGGCCTGGCCTACAATTTGCGCGTCCAACAGGTCCCACAGCCGTGTACCAGTCCCTTTGTTTGTATACCCGTCCACAATGTCCCCACGAGGCGATCCAAACCGGCCCCACGGAATAACGTACCCACCGCTCTGAAGCTCTGGATTTAATTCGGCAAATGCTGCAAAGATCTCGGTGTATGCGCCGTATTTAGGGTGATACGATACTAGATTCTGTTTTGTCAGTTCTTGCATATAGCCGACTTCTACATACATACGCCTAATTTCTGTAACCATTTAGGCCTGTTTTCCTGCATACCTGTAATTAAGTGACCCGGATTCAAAGACTGTCATTAGCATCTGTCATAGACTCCATAGAAACACACTCACCAGACTGACAAGTCCACTATCCGCTTCTCGTTTCGACAACTCGTATGCTAATATAACAGCTGCCGCTTTGCTTTGCGCGTACTTTGTCATTTGGAGCGCGCCTTTGCTGAAATTCACGTCTTCCCAATTTATACCTTGCGACGGCGCGAACAAAGTAGCATCGCTCGCAACCCAGATCGCACGTACAGACCCTTTCACGCTCGCACTCCTTGCACTTTCCGCAAGCAATGGCGTCAGTAACTTGTTCAGCAAAAAATGCCCAACCACGTTCGTGCCCCAATGTAGCTCAAACCCTTGCACTGTTGTGTTTAAAGTCGGATGGCCCATCACACCTGCATTGTACCATATCGTGTCTATCCGCTTAACTTCGCTCAGTAACTTTTCTGCCACGTTCTTTACTGTCGGAAGATCACTCAGGTCCATCTTCAGCAAACGCAACTCGCCAGTACAGTCACTCGGCGCATTGGTTTTGATGTACACTGCGGTCTGGTAAAATCTGGCATCTGACCGACTGCCGACATACACGATTGCGTTACGTAAATACAGTATCTTTGCCAATTCTCTTCCCACCCCATTCGTTGCTCCCGTCACGACATAAATCTAACTCGTCAGCACCCTTGCTGATTCCTGCAATTCACTCGTACTCATTACTCACCTTGCCAGCCAAATCAGGCAGATTGAATTCTGTGAACTGCGGTTTCGGAGGCGCAACTTCAGTCAGGCTTTGCCGTAGTAAGTTCAAACTCAACAGCTCGTAACACCATCCAAACCTCGACCCCATTGCCGCTTCTGTGCTGCTCAATGCCGGTTACGGTAAGGACTTGTGAAAAAGGTCGCGATAACATCACCCACTCCGTCATTGATACCCCTGAAACTTTATCCACTTTTCTGAACTTAGTTTACTGTATAGCAGCGGCTGAGAAAGTATGTCCTCTTTATGTACAGTTTATATATGATCTTAAACAATTTAATAATTTATATCAGTAAATAATAAATTAATTATAATAATATGAAATAAGCACCATATGAAACGCGTTGTTGGTCGTAACTATGCCCAAGTCGCGGCGGCTCAAACACGACGCGTCTCCTCAAAAAAATTTAAACGCGTCTGCGCATTCTCTAACTCCTTCACGCAAATCCACACGCAAATGCCCGTCACAACAACCGACCACAACAAAAAGCGCAAAATCAGCTCCGAAATGCCAAGCTCCGTGTTACAAATTAAAAAACTTTCCGACCGCGCAATTATCCCTACCAGAGGTTCAGCGCTCGCGGCCGGATACGACATTTACGGTATCGAGGACGTCGTCATCAAGGCCCACGACCGAGCCATCGTCAAGACCGATATCGCGCTTGCGATCCCGGCGCATTGCTACGGACGTATCGCGGGTCGGTCTGGGCTTGCGACTAAGCATGGGATCCAGCCTGGTGCTGGTGTCATCGATGCTGATTATAGAGGGCCGCTTGGAATTCTTCTGTTTAACCACTCTGGTGACGATTTTCAAGGTTTGTCGATTTTGAGTTGTGATATATAGAGCTAACAAAAGCAGTTAAGGCAGGCGACCGGATCTGTCAGATGGTGATTGAACAAATCATTACACCTGAAGTTGTCGCAGTCGAAGAGTTAGACGATACAGAACGAGGCCAGAACGGGTTTGGGTCAACTGGTGGGTTTGGTGCTGCGACAACAGTGACCGAGACTATTATTGTCGAGAAGATGGAATAGATCTACGCATAAAATGTACTATACAACATCGCAATGCTATTACTCCAATCCTGTATACTTTTACGTAGCCGGAAATCCATGCGAAAGCGTGATTAGCAAATACTCCACCGGCAGCACCGGTTTCGCGTTCTCCTGCACAGCAACATTGTACTCATTCACGCGTCTGAAAAATACGTCCGGAACATATCGACTCTCTGTCGGTTCCTTGACCAACATCAACTCCGGCGACACCGAAGGCTCAATAAGGTCGGCCTGGACCATGGCCTCGGCTGTGTTGGAGACCTGGTACGCCGAGATCTCAATTTGGCCTTCGAGATTACCCGAAATCACACACGTCACAAACTTGGACGAAAACTTGCCGCTGTCGCTCCACCGGGTCGCGTTCGAGTACTGGTGTTGCAAAGTTGCTGCAAACACGACCTCTAGTGACGACAAGAAGTAAGAGTCTGCGTGACGCTTGCACACGACTGATCCGTCACCTTTACCAGAATCCAACAAGTCAGTGAAAATGACTCCAATCTTCTTAAGGCCGCCGGCCTCAGCAGCTGCGGCAGCCGCATCTACATCAGACTCACCCTCCCATGGCAACGTCAACTGCACGCCGTCAACCGCAGTCACCTGTGGAGGTTCGTATATAGCTCTCACGACAGCTTTAGTCCCAAGTGGAACTTCAGAGTACGGCTCGTACGTGCCATATAGATACCCAATTGCTTGGTTTCCCGTCCGTCTCCAGTTGTCGATAAATGAGTTGACGATGTTTGAGTCTGCAAACTCGACATGATCAACCATTCGAAACGTCTGTTGCTGCAACGTAATCGCAGACGGCTGGCACTTTGAGCAAATGCCGGCAGGCCAGGCCGGGTGCCCTGACGGGCAATTTTTCTTGACCCGATAGTCAGCTTCGGTCAACGGTGGTACGAACGACGACGCGGCGGCAGTGTTTGCGTTTGCGTTTGACGACGCCGAGTTGAGTTTGCGAATGTACGAATGAAATGACAAAAACTTGATACCGTGCTCAGACAAGTACGAACTGTCGAAAGGCTCGAGCGGCATGCAGTAATCGCACATGCCCTTCTCTGAATGCTTGCACATTTTGGGGTCTCGTTTCCTGCTGATCTTACCATCGACCGTGTCAAGGTAATCATCAACTTTCTCCTGCACGACCGACTCCCACGGGCTCGCGTTTGTCCCACTGACCGCATTCACGGCCGGTCGGAAATGAGCGTCGGCTTCAGCTACTGGTCGCCCGTTTAACCGCATTGCTGTGGGCAGGGGTGTTGTAGTCTTAATCGATTCTGGCTGAGCTGCACCTTCACTGTATGAAACAAACAATAAATCACCATGCCTAGTTGTTAGACATTATTCAGCGCCAAAATTAAGTGCAAACTTACTTAAGGCTCAAGTCCGAGACCGTGTTTCCAAACAGATCAGTTAGTAGCTTTCCCTGCCCGACAGGCTGGTCAGAAACAGAGATTGAGTTTAGATCAACAGTGGTTGGTAATTGAGCAGCCAGCCGTTCACTTAGTACAAGGAAATCATCATTTGGTTCAACTTGAACTCTGTAATTTCCGTCTTTACCACGGAATCGAATAATCTGTGAGTATCAGTAACAGTATATAAGCAGTAGCAGTGATTAATACCATGATTTATAGTAAATAACAATCTATACAGTAATCAGTCAGAATGAGCAGCTGGAAAGAGTTTACTCTTTTTAACAAGGAACCGTGTCCGAGCGATGTTTGCGTAGAAAGCATTACGTCGTAGCTGATGCTTTAAACTCTAAATTTATTTGTTCTTCTCTATTCTGATATTATACACACATGGCAGTGACATTTACAGCATAAACACGCAAAACAACGCCTACGTCTTTGAATACCACGTCGTCTGTACCGTTCGCTGCCATAAAGAAATCAGTAATTGCACTATAAAAAAGCAGTTGCATATTCAGAAATGGCAAAAGTGTCAGTTTACGCGCCAATTGCATATTTAATACTGCTGTTATCATCATTGGCTCTATTTTCAGCCATATATAGAAAACGCAGGGTACAGAGACTAGTAGGATTAAAACCATGGTTTGGATCTCATGATGCACGAGACATATACCTTTCACTTAAACGAGTCGAGACGCCAAAACTACCAGAGAAGATGCTCAAGGCCGCGTTACTACGGCGGGCGAGCGAAGATTTACGGCGGATCATGACCTTACAAGAGAGCAAGCCTGCGTTGACCGAATTGCACCAGCGCGGTGTTGTCGGTGACGAAGTCTGGACCAGGTTTTTGGCGGCTGAGAAGGTGATGGATGCAGAGATCATGGAGTGTGTTGCTGAGGCGAACGCGTTGAAGCCAGGGTGGGCGCAGACATTGTTTGCGTCTGCGTCTGAAATTGCACAGAATGCACGGATACGAGAACGACTGGCGAAGGTACAAGAGGCGCAGAGAATTGAGAAGGAGAAATGGGAGAATGAAAGGGAGATGGTAAAGGAGGAGTTTACAAAAGAAATTGAGGTTGGGGATAAGAAGAAGCGAAGGAAGTAGATGATTTGTATATAAAGCATTATAGAATAAAGGCGCGTTTTAAATCAGTCAGCATTTCAATCACTAAGTTGTTGTTTACAAACGAATTGATGAGTTGTCACTAGATTTGTTAACTAAATCTTGTTATTCAGTGAAGAACTGATGAATTACCACTAAATTCATTAAAATCATCACTAATTTTGAAGAGGATCATCGGATCATCACTATTCATGACTATTCATCACTGTTTATCACTATACACCACTAATCACTATACATCACTATTCACAATTGCTCACTAAATATTCAAATTATTCAAATCCACTACTAATTTAGTTAACAAATATACTTCAAATAATTCATTATAACAAAAATAAAAATAAACATCATTTAAATCGACTCAACTGGCGTTCGACTCAAAATACCAAAAATAGACAAGTTTAAACTCAAAAAACTGGTTCGACTCGTTTTGGCGATTCGTCTCAGTTAACCCGGTTCCTGATTTTACCCTTTCACTGCAAATCCTCTCTGTTGTTTTCATCAACAAATTCTCCGTCGTCATCAAACAAGTCTCTACTTTTCTAGTTAAATGGGCATATCAAATATAAATTCATCGTGTAATTGTTAACCAAAGTATACACGTTACCTAACCTCAAATGGCAAGGTCCCATCGCTCATCATCCCTGTTTTCTCAAGGATCTCCGCTGAATGCAAACACAAATGCTCCGGCTGTCCCCCCACCTTCTGACTCTTTTCCAGAAGGACTCGATCCTAGACTCAAAGCAATGTCATTGCAGTCTGATCTTATGGAATCAACATCTTCGACTTCGCTATTACGAGCAACTGATTCGGCAATGACTGATGGTCAAAGTCTGACATCATCCGTAAAGGCCGACGGTGCTTTTGATGAAGCTACAGAAGTGGCCATCGTTGAAGAAGATCCATTAGACCCTAAACAAATTTCACCTGAGCTTGAATCTATTATCAACCTTGTCAACGCACAGCAAGCTAGATGTTACTACGAGGGCAAGTTTGTGTTTCTCAAGGACCTCGATAATGACGGCAAGCCGCCTTCTGATCGTCAGTGGCGCGAGGTATACGGACAACTTGTTGGTACTGTGCTTTCTATTTGGGATCTTCAAGCCCTTGAACGGGCATCTGAAAACTCAGTGGTATCCGGCAACACCCGAGCTATGGTCAAACCGACATACATCAATGTCGCTGATGCTTCGTTCAGACTGATTGACAGTTTGCCAGCAGCAAGCGGCGGGTCGTCAATTTCAAACGTCATTGTATTGTCAACCACGTTCAAGAACAGGTATTTGCTCCAATTCGGATCATCGTCGACACTGCTTTTATGGTCTTCTGCTTTGAGACTGTCAATCTACGAATCAATCTCGCTGCAGGAAGCATACACTGGCGCGTTGTTAGCATCAAAGGGAACAAAGTTGAACGGAATCAAAAGCTTGCTACAGGAAACAAAGTTTAAGCATCAGGATTGGGTCCTGGTCCGATTTGGTGCCGGCATGCCGTGGACAAAATGCTGGGCTGTAGTGACTCCGGCTGGCTACAAGAAGAAGAAGCAAAATAAAATTGGCAGAATCGATTTTTTTGAGTCCAAAAAGACAAAACAGAAAAAACAGAAGCCGTTGGCGAGCGTGAACACCGGCAAGTTCGTTCATGCGGTATATCCTGAGTCCAACCTGCTCATCAACACATCGACCATGCTCAAAATGTTTGGCACCATCACGGTGTATGACGAAGCTACAAAGGGCGCACCTCGTGACGGGTTTATTTTTGTCATGCCTGAGATTCACGGCGGTGTTCTTGGATTTGAGACGCTGATCCGGTTTTTGATTCCTACGCTAGATGCATTCGGTCTCTACGGTCGTCCGCTGCGGTTCAACGCGGACAAGTCGGACATCCGCAGTATCATGTTTGGTCTCCCAGACCCTCCAAACACACGGTACATTGATCTAGCAGACGTGTACGATCTGTCGTTGTCACGTATGTTTGACGAGACGTGGACCGACGACAACTGGCGTCACGCGTTAAAACAATTGATTGTTCAGAAAATTGCATCTGGGACTCGAAACCTGCATCGGACCTTGCCTTCTGAGCCCGAACACCACACACCTCCGACCGCACAGACTGAATTCAACGCGGTCGGAAACCAGCTGCACAGCATGAACTTGTCGATCCGCCGCACCGCGCAGCACAGCCCATCCGCTTTGAGAAACGGGTCACCCCGGCCGCCTGTTCCAGAGTCAGACGATGACTCGTACAGCGACAACTACGCGAACGAGATTGTCGACAGCTACGCCGAGGAAGACTTAACGCCGTACCTAGAACAGCCACCGGTGCAGTATACCACGCCGGTGGTTGAGCCTACCGTGCAACATGATCGATACACAGTGCTTCGTAAGCCACTGAGCGGAGGCATGCCTTGGAAGCAGCAGCAGCGACCGCAATAAAGAATCACTGAGTGATCGAGTGATAGAGTGACTAAAAAGTTTATATGTGTATGTCTCTGGCGGGGTAGGCGTTTGCTGCATATGATTAACTTGAGTTGCATTTATGTTTGTACTATGAGCTGAGTGTTTTGGTGGACAATTATTTGCAAGGGCGTTTGGTATTATTTTGTGTGTGTAGCAATTTTAGCGTTTTTAACTTTGAACTTTAATTTAACGTACGTCAAGCTTAAAATTTGAGTCATTTCACTCCTAACCCTGCAGCTCAAACAAACGCCACCCTATAAGTCAAAAATCTGTCGCACAAACCCCTGAAACTAAACTGAACAAGCCCTAAATAGCCCTATCACACAGAAGTGTCGACTCCGTTGTCGGGCCGCTAAGCACTTGGCATTTTCACACTCCGTAAATAACTTCCTTGACAACACCTAGACCTCTAGTCCTGCCTTCTCTGAACAAGATTTTCTGACCCGATTTTATGTATTCTGGCCGTAGCATGAACCGGAACCTTACTGTAGCCCTGTCACCTGTTCTAATATACGGCCGGTCAAGCTCAACAATGGCACACGTTTGCGCGACCGCGCCGACGTGGAGCATAGCCTGGTATCGTGTTTTGATTGTAGTTGCGTGTTGTAAAATCAGGACCTCGGCCACGAACTCCCTGACTGACCGCGGGGACTCGTCAGTTTTGGCGAGCACGACCATGCCTTTTCTGACGTCACGGCGACGGATCTTCTTCATTGCGAAACTAACGGATTGCCCTGCCCGCGCAACGTCGACCGGCTGTCGTTTGCGTTCGATCGACCGAATGGCTGATGGTGTAAATTGTCCGAGCGAGTCAGGGCCGATGTAGACGGTATCGCCTGCATGGACCGTGCCACCCGACACGACGCCTGAGACCACGGTGCCGACAAACGGGACAGAGAACGTATCATTGATTTCGAACTCGAACCGGGCCTGATCGTCGAACTGGCCGTGAAACGGGAGTAGGTTGAGGAACAACCGGACGTAATCGAGGCCTGTACCAGTCACGCTTGAGATTTGGAAGATTGGACAGATCCGCTGGGACACGAAGTTGGTCGAGGCTTCGACCACATCACGATGTGAATCGATAAAAATTGGCATTTTGCGACAGCCGGCTGACCGTAGGATCTTGCTCAGCTGTGTCACCGTGGCCTGCAAAACGTTTGGTGGGCACTAGACGTCAGCCATCGTCTTTTTTTTGCTAAAAACATTCCAGCTCACCATGTCAACTTTGGTAATGCAGATAAACACTGGTACATTCAATGCCAGCGCAACACCAAGATGTTCCTTGGCCATTCCAATCATTCCAGCATTCGCGCCAACAATCAACATGACAAAATCTGCTCGTCAGTAACTTCCTCGTTCACTTTCAAGTACTAACCTGGAGATCCGCCCATAAGTCCAAACACAGTGGTCTTTAAATACTTCTCATGACCGGCCAAATCAATAAATGTAATCACTTTCCGACTCCCACCAACGATCTCCTTCCAAGTTGCCTTTCTAGTACCGTCGTTTGCTCCAACAACTTGACCTACTTCATTAAACCCCATGATTTCCATCCCGACACTCGACGTCCTGCCTGTTTCAACCTCGTGCTTGTGTCTGAACAAGTTCACTCTGGCCTTGCCCCTGCCGTCGTCTAATCCGCCTTTGGTCAGGACACCGAGCAATGTCGATTTGCCAGCATCAACATTGCCCACTACCGCGACTCTGATCTCCAGTAGATGCGAGACTGCTACCGCTCGTTCCCTGACCAAAACTTGCCCTAACTTGTCCATGTGTCCGTTCTTTTGCGTCTCTATAGAGGAATACAGCTCAGTGACCGCGTAATCTAAATCCGATGAGTCGCACAGCTTGCGCAAATTCGTCAACGCAGTCTCATATTCTTCAGCAGTTAAATTCATGTCTTTCCCCGTATCATCAGGTTCATGCTTTAACGACACTACGCATTCTCCCTTTCCATCTTCCATCAACTTTGCTATGACCGCCCTAAGCTGTGGTTCATACTCCGCAGCGTTTAACAAGCATTCTCTAAACAGCACTTTTGTTGCCGGATCTTCACCTGATGTCGAGTTCAGTGTCAGCGATGCCAACACATCAAGTTCAGACTGAATCGACACGTCGGAAGCTTTGTCGAGCCGGTGCTTGCCTTTACCATCGACGTATTCTGCAAACTCGTTGAGCGAGGTCATATCGGCAAAGTTAACTTGATCTTGCGTAACTGCTCATTCTCTAAATACGCGAGGATTGAGCTTGCTTGTTGCGTTTGTGTTTGCGTACAAAATGACTCTACTTCGGATATAAATCCTGAGGAGGCCAGTGATTGGGACTTATTTTAATGAGCACGTATTTTAAAGACTACACTTCATTCACTTAAATTTTACATTCAAAGAACATTCAATTGTTTGTTTTTGAAACATTTGAATTGATATTATACACGATATAAATGTACACTGTGCTTCCCATTCATGAACCATTAACACTGTAGACTCAGATATACAACTTCTGGATATGCAACGAGTCACATCTCAAGGCGCTTATTCCTTTAAACTAGGAGGATTAATCAATACGACGGCATCTCCACGAACAAACAGCATTTCGCTCTGCTTCACGACAGTCTAGATGTTTAAGTACTCACGATACACTCCACCACGTGACAACGTCACTCACCTTCAAAGACTCGTCCTCATCAATCGTATAAACAGTCTCCTCAACATCCGATAGCACAAGATTACAATGAGAATCATAAGCCTGGTTCATACTGTCAATACGCTGACTTCATTACTCAATACATCAAAACATACGTGCAATCGCCCTCGCATTTCTCTGTCGCCCTTTAACTTGACATAAACGCGTTCATTCAGCGATAGCCTGACTAAATCTAAAGGCTCTGCAACGACAGCATCGTCTAGTTGATCTGCACTCGCGTCTGCCATTTATTTGTATTGGGGTCTATCTAGTTGAGAGTCCTGTCATTGTCAGTTCACAATATTTCCACAACTAGCCAAGCCGCCTAGCACATCTTCAGCACATACGAGTCAATTAATGATCTATTTCAAATTTTCAAATCTTTAAATGCTTTCAGTCGCTCAATTGCGCACTCATTCAACTCTGCCCTTTCAACTTCACCGTATTTAGAGCAGGGTAACTATAAATTACCCGGCCAATGTAAGATTTTAGATAGAAAGTCTAATTGCCGTTGGGAGAAAGTCTTTCAGAAAAAAAAATTGTGAGTTTCCAGTCGACATTTTGTCTGCCAAAGAGACAAAAAAATGTCAAAACGACAGGCTGAAAATGATGATGAACTAACTTCGTTTGAGGGACCACTTAAAAATGGAGCACGGACTGCAGGTCTTAAAGGACAGAGCGAAGATATGGGTGAATTTGAAGATCCATATGGTGATGAATTTGAAAGCGAGGAAGATGAGGATGAAATTATTGAACTTAATGACGATGAGGAGAATGAAGAGGAAGATGAGAACGCAGATGGCGACATTAAAGAAAAGCAGAAATCAGGTACGTACGAGATTGGTATGTCGGCTAAGATATCTATTAATTATGTATAGAAGCACCAAAGCTTTATCTGCCACACAAATCAGCACCATTAGGACCAGACGAAGTGCTAGAGCCAGATCCAACAGTGTACGAAATGCTTCACCGCATAAACTTGAATTGGCCGTGTTTGTCATTTGATATTCTCCCTGATCGACTCGGTAATGAGCGCAGAGGGTATCCTAAAACTACATATTTCATCACTGGCACTCAAGCGCAAAAGAAGAAAGATAATGAGATTACGGTGATCAAGTTGAGCGAGTTGAGTAAGACGCTCGAGAATGCGGAGTCTGACGCTGAATCGGACGACGAGCAGAATGACACGGACCCTGTGCTCGAATCACGGTCTCTACCCACGACAGACACCACAAATCGGATAAGAGTATCTCCTCACGCCGAAAAGACGAACGAATATTTAGCCGCGTCAATGTCAGAGAACGGAGACGTGTACGTGTGGGACGTGACGCCGCATTTCACAGCGTTTGATACTCCGGGGACTACAATCTCAAAAGCCATGAACAGGCCTGTGCACACAATCAGGGCCCATGGTGGAGTTGAAGGCTACGCACTTGACTGGTCGCCGCACATGGCTACCGGCCAGTTATTGACCGGTGACGTCACTGGTCGGATTCACATCACGACTCGAGGCACCAGCAGCTGGAGTACGGATAAGACCCCGTTCGTTGGGCACGAGGACGGCGCGAGCGTGGAGGAATTGCAATGGAGTCAGTCTGAGAAATCAGTGTTTGCAAGTGGTGGCAGCGACGGGTTCATTCGGATATGGGACACACGGTCCAAGAAGCACAAGCCTGCACTCGGAGTGAAGGCTTCACCTAGTGACGTCAACGTCATGTCGTGGAGCAAGAACGTGTCGTATTTGCTTGCCAGCGGGCATGACGACGGGTCGTGGGGCATTTGGGATCTTCGGACGTTTCAAGCCAATGCGGCGACCGAACCCCCGCTCCCGGCGGCGTCATTCCACTTCAACAAGTCACCAATCACCTCGATTGAATTTCACCCGACAGAGGAGTCGATAGTAGCAGTGTCATCTGCAGATAACACGGTTATGCTTTGGGACTTGTCTGTCGAAGCTGACGATGAGGAGATTGCGGCTCAGAAGCGGGACGACGCGGCAGGTGAATTGGACGATATTCCACCACAGTTACTGTTTGTGCACTGGCAGAAGGATGTCAAGGAAATACACTGGCACAAACAAATTCCCGGAATGCTGATGAGTACTGGCGGTGAAGGCATAAACGCATGGAAGAGTATCAGTGTGTGAAAGTATCATATAGCATTAAAATATAAATATAAACAACGAATAGTCCCAAATAGGAAATACTAATCATTGTCTCAAATGGCAACACATCAGAAGCCTCTCGGGCATTGCTGACCCTAACCCTTACATTTTTGATCTTTCGCGGTTTTTGAAGTTCGGTCAAAATCGATTTCAACCCTTTTTTCTTCTGTTTTCTTTTCTGATTCAATTGAAAAGAAAAATACAAAAAAACAAAAGAACAATTTGCTTTGTTTGCTGGACGTAATTTTATCAGTTTTGGACTAATTACTGTTGGAGGGCGCGTTCCGAACCTATTCACTGTTTTTCATCACCAAAGCAGAACTTCATATCAAAAGAACACTTATGCGACAAAGATAAATGTCAACAACGTCTGTTCCGTCATCAGGCGACCAATCGCCAGCTCGGCCACCTCAGTCGGGCTTGCCGTATATTGTCAATTGGGATATTGATGAGGTTGGTAATTGGCTTGATCAGATTGGATTACGGCAGTATAAAGAATCTTTTGCAGAAAATGATATCACGGGTGAAGTGCTGATTTATCTGGATCACGATTTTTTGAAAGAACTCGAAGTTTCGTCCGTTGGACATAGATTACACATGTTGAAATCGATATATAATATCAAGATTGAACAAGATATACCAATAGAACAAGGTCAATTTGTACCTTTATGTATGTCTGGATGCTTTTACCTTTTAGGATTCATACTAAAACTATCAGCAATTGTTGAACAAGACGCAGCAGATCGCGAACAACTCAGTATGCATCATTTGGTGCAAGCATTAGAACTTAGAGATCGTCGAATATTACACAATGAGCAAGAAATCAAACGACTGATGGACAATTACTCCCGGTTAAGAGAAGATTTAATGCCGATATTCAAAATGGTTAAAGAAACAAAAGTGCGTTTTTGTTTTGCAAACTTATGTAAACTAACAAGAACAGCCTCTGCCAACCCCACAATTTCCACAACAAAGTTATTCGACTCCGTCATTCTCTCGAGATTCAAACCTAGGCACCGCAGGCTCACGGCATTCAATGTTCATATCCTCATCCCAGTCGCTCACGGATCCGCAGACATACCCACATCCATATCCTTCGCTGAGCTCAGGTTTACATCAAAACAACTTGACAAGGAAAGCGTCGAGCAAGAAAATAGGCAAAATAGGAAATTCACCGACACATACACCCGAATGGCTTGACAGTGTGCTGATCCCACAGTCTTCGACCGCACCACTGACCTCGACAACGTCGCTCTCGTCTTCTGCGCCGATCGGATCAGATTCAAACCCCGTATCAGCTCCAGGGTCTGCAAATGGAACACCGCCGGCGATAAAAGACCATCACTACCGAAATCCGATCAGTGCTGCGTCTACACCGGTGCTCTCGCCGCCAACCACAACCACGCCAAATCCAATGCCAATCTCATCTTCTGTCCCGTCGTCGTTCTCGCCGTCACTCACATTATCAGAAGCATTCAAGCGGTTCAAACTAAAACAAGACGACCCGTGCTACAAAGTCCTACCTGCAGTTCTCAAGGGCCACAAAATAAATGACGACTGGCGGCAGTACGCACTTTTGGTCTGTTTCGGCGACCAGGAACGCATTATCGGGCTCGACGAAAAACCACTGAGCGTGCTCAAGGAACTTCAAGACGCAGGCAAGCAACCGGTATTCATGCTCCGACCGATCCAGGGCATGAAACACGAGCAAGGCGCACTCGTCAGTGGCACCCCGGGCGGCGTTTTGTAAAGTTCACAGACGAGGGATACATGTACTTACTAAACGCGGTCACTTCTGTTTTTTTGGTCTGTTTGGTGTTTTAGTGTTTACCATGGCATTTGCTCAAGTTTTGATGTACACTTTGCTTTTTGCTAGTTGGGCGTTTTTGCACGTGCACTTTGTGACGGGTATCTATAAATACCTGCAATCTAATTAACTGTAGATAGGCATTAAAAATGGGAGTTGTTGCAAATAAAATGTTATGTAAGGAAGCAATTTTGTCGCGGTAGCAACTACGTCGCGTCTCTATTAGTTGCATCGAACAGAAAAATGCCTTACAACAACAGCTCGAGCGGGTTCTCGACAATACGCTTCAAAGCCTTCATGTATTCTCCACCGACGGCTCCGTCGACAACACGGTGGTCGAACGAGCCGGTGATAGTCATGACGTCTTCAAACTTGATGCCACCGTCGACGTCCTCAACCGCCTTGCGCTCGGTTGTGCCAATGGCCAAAATCGTGCTTTGCGGTGGGTTGATGATTGACGTGAAGGAAGTGACCGCAGAGTTCATGCCCATGTTGGAGATGGTGATTGTGCCACCAACGTATTCTTCGGGCTTGAGCTTGCCGTCGCGGGCACGCTTGCCAAGATCCTTGACCTCCTTCGAGATGGTCGCGAGACCCTTCGCGTGCGCGTTCTTGACAATTGGTGTGATGAGCCCTGCCGGAGTCGAGACCGCGACAGATACGTCGACAACAGAGTATTGTCTGATGACGCCTTCGGCTTCGAGCCAAGCCGAGTTCGCGACCGGGACTTGCAGAGACGCCAGCGCCATTGCCTTCACCAGTAAGTCGTTCACCGAGAGCTTGTATCGTCCGTCCGCAGTCGAGTTGAGTGCCTCGCGTAGCTTCAACAGCTTCGACACATACAGCGTCGATGACACAAAGTAATGCGGCGAGGTCTGGACTGAAGATGTGAGTCTGGTCGCGATGGTCTTGCGCATCGACGAGATTGGGACATCGGTGAATGTATCTGCGGCAGCGGCAGCGGCAGCCGCAGCGGGAGCAGCCTTGGCAACAGGAGGCTTGTAGCCCTCAACATCGGCCTTGATGATACGGCCGCCAGGGCCAGATCCCTTGATGTTCTTGAGTGGGATGCCCTGCTCGAGCGCAATCTTCTTTGCAATTGGCGAGGCCAAAATGCGGTCGGCAGGAGGTGCCTCGGGTTCATCAGCAACAGTAGCAGAAGCAGGGGCAGGAGAGGCAGCCGGAGTAGGAGCAGCTTCAGCCGGAGCAGCAGCTGGCTCGGAAGCGGGCTTGCCGCCTTGCTCAACCACGGCCTCGTCCATAGTGTAATCTGCAAAAGCAGCAACGTCTTCCTCGCTAGTGACGTAGACACCAATTGGCTACAGAGTCAGTAATGTCTGTTGTATGATTCTTGTAGATTGTTCTGTACATACCTTTCCAACGGGAACTTCCTTTGCACCTTCATCAAGAAGAACCTTAGCCAGGAAACCATCATCCTGAAACTCAAAGTCCATCTGGGCCTTGTCGGTCTCGATTTCGACCAAAATGTCACCGGGAGCAAGAGAATCACCAGGAGCCTTTGCCCACTTGCCGACATTACCCATTGTCATTGTAGGGGACAAAGCAGGCATGTCAATGATGGTATGAGGAGGATATGCTAATAAAATTGTTAGCAAATTATTGTTTGATATCTCTCTCTATATGGAATATCGGAATTAAAAATCCCGTACACCACTAGTCCATAAAGAAGCAATTGAATTACACGTACATTTTGAAGCGTAGAGTCTAATCATATTTGGGAGGACCAGCCTCTGTTGAGATACACGTCCAATTCTATATTGATCAATTAGTATGATATTCCAGTTACAATTGCAGAAAGAGTCATTTTCGGGGTCAAAAGACCTTCGTACTTATAAGTACATACGTTGGTACAGCACGGCGAACAGCAGCAGCCGATGCCAGACGGGAGACCATAATGGCAGACATTGCTGGATGTTATATTTTAAAGACAAGAAAAAAAAGGGGGCAATTCGATTGAGAAAGAGAGAGAGAAAGACGAAAGATCCGAACGAGAAGAACCAGAAATCTGTTGACTTTTGTGTTCCTCGGGCGTCGTCGTTGCGAGAGTACTTGGGTCAGTAACTATTACTGACCCGGGTATATTATCCCACATCAATTCTGATTCTCACACATTTGAAAATCAAATCACCCGTCTACAACCGGACTATTCCGGGTCGCATCAAACGTACCGTAAAATCCCGAAATACTAAAATTTTTTAAATAAAATATATAAAAATATAATAATAAAATGTAAATAGGAACAAAAATAAAATAGGATTATCTTAAAAACAAATTAATCCAAACAGCTTAATATCACTGTTAAATCCCGATATCAACCTCATTCGCTATCGTCGGGGGGATACGCTTCAATTGCCGTGCTTAACCGACTGCTGTAGATTATTACCATTACGCACTCTTTGAGTCTTTCCGAAAAATATTCTTTTTTTGGTTGATTCAATTGATCTTTTCCGAACAAGTCAACTCTCTATAACCGCCATCTCGTTTGCCGTGTTTATTTAGTCTGTATCGTTAACGTGCATCTTTCTGATATCGGGTTAGGGTGGATCTAATTAATAAGTAATATACATACATCTCATCGAACATCACAGGATCAGCTCAAACTAGAGACAGAAAACGTAGAAATGATCTGTCAATGCATTTTGTACTACGCTGAAAACTAGCATAGGTAAGGCCTTAGATAGTGAGTGTTGATCACTCCAACATCCTGATAAAATCGGCTCCATTTAGTCCGAATGATCTTCCAATAAAATAAATGTTATTCTATACATCTCTTTAATAGAATAACACTCTTTTATATACTAGTAATTCAGCTTAGTTTGGGTGCTTTCACTATGAAAATGGAACCAAACAGAATTTCAGCTGGTTTAGCATTTACTCCTGAAACTCTATAGTGATACTTGACTTTCTCTGCTGAACGGTACCTTTCGAACGACTACACCGTAGAGAGAAAATACTCCAGTAATTAAGTGCACCGCACTATATTTCTTCCTGCAATTAGTTTCCGCAATATTGTGCAAGCCAGTGATAAAACCTTGGCTGCATTGCAGAATAGAGCTGACCGCCCAGGTATGGCTTCAAAGCATATGCTGTATACCCCCCTAACGCATTGAAATGGAAGTACAGCCAGAAAAGTGAATGCATGCCATAGTATATGAAGATTGTTTGACTACATCAGTCAGTCGCATGTTGATTCGTTTGAGTTGCATTTTGAGCGAACTGCTCACAGCTAAATGCTTACAGCTAAATGTATAGTCTAACCCTTAAAGTCACTGCAACTCAGAATCGTGTATTCCAGGTGACACGGCGGCACATTTTATATAGAGAAATGCGCCTCAATCAATGCGGCTGAGCCATATAGAGAGCCGCACACATCACGTGATACATAGAGCTAAAAAATACTGTTGATTTTGAATGAGCTGAACAAAAGAAAGAAAGACACATAAATATGGCTGACGGGACTACCAACTATTTGGACTGTCTGTCAGAGCAAATTGAAAATAAGAATTTAGATTTAACTACTCAGTTACCATTTACAGACTCAGTGAATAAGGCACTGGCAACGACTAACATTGACAGAGCAGATTTGTTGGATTTGGCTGTCGCGAGTTTGAATGCTTTTTTGCAGCAGAATTATACTGGTCCTGTGCTTGAAATAAATCCATATGAAGTGTTTACAGACGTTTTTGTAGATAGAAAGTTTTTCTCAAACGCGTGCATCGCAGAGCTCGAGGTCGATTCAGAAGAAGCATATCCCCATGCAGAGTTCCCACACCTTCTCATTCTATCGCTCACAATTCTGAAACATCTGGCTGCAAATGCATTTGACAAAAAGACGAGCAGGTGGCTTGCGCGTGCTGCAATGGTGCAACAGTCACTTCTAACTGCTCCTTCTTCCAGTTTACATAATTTGATATTTGAGCACTTGCACGCTTCTGCGCCAGATGGATCGGCTTCTGTCGCAGCGACTGCCGAGCATTTTTTAGAGATTGCGTGTGCTGACATTTTTTACTCATACGATTCACATGCAGTCAAAGCTCTCGACGACGCAAAGGCAGCGTCAGGATTGAAGTTTGTGCTCACGGGCTTGAAAGCATTGCGAACGAAGTATCAGGAACGCGAGATTGCGAACCTGGTTGTACTGGCTCGGAGTGACAACGATAAGATGAATGAGACTGCTTCAATTGATGAGACTGAGATCAGCAGCACGTTGCCGTCCAAGCTCGAACTGAACTCGGACTTGCTCCTTGAAGCTCCAAAATTTTCAAGTACTGCAGAACAAGAACCAGCCCAAGACGATTCGGCTGCAGAGCTATCAGCCCTTGAAGATGCGAACTCACCTTCTACGTTGACTGATATTGACAGCTGCATTCTGATGCTCACTTTGTACCGGATCAAGTCAGTATCACCATCGAACAACCCACTCACGATCGAAGAGTTGCTCGCTTATGTCTCGCGCGTGATTGCGTCTTCTGCTAACTCACATGGTCAAGAATTGAGCGGCAAGGTCAATTGGACCGTGTTTTCTCGTGCGTTGTGGGAGCGCAGTATTTTAGAATCAAATTCTGCCAGGACCGTTGAGCGCGGAACCATGCAGCTTGCAAGTTTGGTTGACGAGCTTGGCGCATCGTCTGCATCTACCGCAATGGTGCATGTTGATTCTAAAGGCGCGTTACCTTTCGAAAGGTTACGTTACATTCACATTCTGCCGCTGATGCCCCGATGGCGGATGGATCTTGCGCTTGCTACACAGTACCTCTCACTTGGTCTGTTGCAATCTGCACAGGAAATCTACGAGCGACTCGAGCTTCCGATCGAGAATGCGTTGTGCACAGCAGCGGCGGGATCGCAAAAAGAAGCAGTTAAAATTTTGGAAAATTATCTTGCCGCACGTCATGTCGATACCGCCCGTGCGTGGTCTGTGCTTGGTGACATTACACAGAAGCCAGAATACTGGGAACGTGCATGGGAGGAGGGCAAGTACGCCGGTGCCAAACGGTCACTGGGTGAGTATTACTTCAAGCGCAACCAACCAGTGGAGTGCATCAAGCACTTATCGGACGCTCTCCAAAAAAATCCACTTAACAGACAGGCATGGTTTTTGTACGGCTGCGCTGGGCTCGAATCCGAGCAGTACGAGCTTGCGGCGGAAGGTTTCACGAGGTGCGTCTCAATGGACAACGACGACGCAAAGGCGTGGGCAAACTTGGCGACTGCACTGCTTCACCTCGGCAGGACCGAGGTTAGTGGAGAGAATACTAAGGCGAAAGAGTCATTGAGTGCACTGTCAGAAGCGTGTAGACTGAATCCAGACGACTGGCGGCTATGGTCCAATCTCGTAACCGTGGCTGCTCGGTTGGAGAACTGGACTGCCTGCTTGCGGGGTACGATTCGCCAGGTCGAGCTTCGCGGTGATAAAGACGTCGAGGACGCACTGGACATTATGGTTTTGAGGGTATTGGCGCAAGTCTTGGTGTCTGAAGGGTACGGCGTTAACGCGAACGGTGAAGAGAAGCGACACACACTGTTTGAGCGCCAGGCTATTACGCTCTACACGCAGACATTACCAAAACTCGTGACGCGGACGCCAGAGCTGTGGCTCCTGGTCGCCAAAGTCGAGCAATGGCGAAAACGACCGTGGGCGGCACTCGACGCGTACGAGAAGCAGTTCCGGCTTGCGATGGCCGCTTTCGAGAGCGCGGAAACAGAACACGATAAGTGGACTGAAGCGGTTGAGACTTGCGCGATGTTGGTCGACGCGTACACGAATCTCGGCGAGCTACCTGGCCGCATGGCCGAGACCGACCATGACGACACCGACGCCCAGGTCGTGTGCAAGGACTGGAAGTGGCGAGCTAAAAACACTGTTCGGTCATTGATGGCCAAAGGAAAGCGAATCTGGGGTGGGTCAGAAGGCTGGGATAGACTGACACAAATGCGGGATGAATTACGGTGAGACTGTATGATATATGAAAAAAAGTTATACTTTGAACCCTGTTATAATTGTAAAATACAAATTTGAAACAGCACAGTCAAATCAAATAATAACATGGAACTAGCACCTTATACTTTTTGTCCCATCTACATTTAATAATTTCTTGCTAGACTTGCCACATTCGAGAATTGCGTACCTGTTCTCTAATCTCGTCCTCTGTTATTCCAACTACAGTGTTACTCAGTCTTGGCTGCGGGAGCAGTGGCCTTGGGAGCGCCTCTTAAGTACCCCTTTGCAGTTGCCCATCCATTCTTGACCGCGCCAGGAACAGACGGATGAGCAAGGAGCCCGTCGATTCTGACTTCCCAGTTCTTGACAGCCTGCTTGGTGAACACTGACTGCTCAAACCGGAACCGCATGAACGAAGCGTAGACAACAAACGAGATCCACGAGCCCTTGCGCCACATGAGCGCGTCCAAAAGCAGACGGACAAGCAACACAAGCTCGAAGTTGGCGACCAGACGGGTGAACTTGTCATTATAGTTGTCGACGAAGCCCTGAATCTTGGTAGACAATGACGAGGTAGACGACTGGCCGAGCGATGGCAAGACATTTGTGCGAGTGTAAGTCAGGACGTGGAAAAGAGAGTAGATTGCAAAGGACGGCAGGGTCACAAGCAGTGGCTTTGAAACCAGCCACAAAAGAGCAATGACAAGGTACTGAACGTTGTCGTCGCGGAGAAGAGTGGTGGTACTTGGAGACGCAGCTTTGTAAGTTCTGTAGAGGACGATGCCATAAGTCAAAATGACTGAGACGAAGATCTCACGGTACCAGAATTTCGCCCACTTAGTGCCAGGGGCAAGCTTGAGGGTAGACAGAGTATAGAAAAATGTTCCGAGAACTACAAAAACGTGTCCTATGAAAGTTAGAAATTGACATATTTTGTAGCACAGGATCACTAACCTGTAAACCAGCCAAATTGGAGTGTCTGAATGGCACTATTAGAATATTTTCAAAACTTAGTCAAAAATCAAACATACCTTCATCATGGCCACGATCTTTTGAGATACGGGCACAGCAGTTGCGGAAGTGTTAGGAGGAGGGACCATCTAAATTTACAGTCAGCACGATGATCAGGATCCACTACTATCGCACACAGAGAATAAGCCAGCAGATTCGAACAATTCAATCCCGTTGCTATAAGTTCAAAAATAAACGATGACAAACTGCACACAGTATTTAAGAAACGAGCTCACGATCATCTAATATCGAACCAGATAGATCAAAATCTCAAATCGCGGCTGAAATCAATGCAAGCGCGATAGTTTACAACACACAAGAATCCAAACAAACCTTTTTAACTAAATGTAATGCTACTTTAACAACAAAATGGAAATTGACTGGAAGATTTAATGCGATGAACTCGAGAATGATAAGCGCGATAGAAACCGGAGGAGATCCGAGTTGGCGATGATGAAATTGAGTACAGAGTGCCCGTTGCGTCTAATAATTATGCAATTATGCAGGAGCTGTCAGCCAAATTCACATTTTTCACCGGTCAGTGCCAGCAAGAACACTTTAGCCCGCTTTATTAGGGTCAATTGAATTCGCTTCTGTTCAATTGACTGTTTTGTTTTTAAATAAACTTATTTTCTCGGGCTGTCTGAATTAGTAGTGAACCGCACTCATCACGGCATGCGTACCTAAGAAAAGTAAGATGCACTTATGGCATACGTAGCAAGCAACTAACGTATAATGATAAGGTTTAACGATTGTGCGCGCCGCACCATCCTCAAATGAAACGGCGCCGGTGCTTCCGTCTCTCTTCCCCCACAAAAAAAAATGACTTTTTTTGGCGGCGTTCGTGACAGGCCAAGTTCAAGCGCGAACCACTTGGTCCCGATCGACGCGCTTGATGATAATGACGGGGCTGACCGCGACGAGCCTATTCCGCCGTCATTCTGGGACAGCGACGTGTTTGTGGTCTGGGTTGACGTGCGAACTTGCTGGACCGACAGCGAAGTAATTGCCGACGAGCACTTTGCAGAGTGCTTACAGTACATTTCGGCTGAAGAGCTTGAACGTCTGCGCAAATTTCACTTCAGACTTGACGCGGCACAGCATCTGGCATCGCTACTGCTGCAGCACCATGTGATTCGCCATCTCACTGGTGTGCCATGGCGGAATTCCTTCATTTCTCGCACGATCCTTGGCCGGCCCTACTTCCATGGTGCCAGATTTGACTACAACGTATCGCATCACAGCGGACGAGTCGCAATTGGCGTCAGGCTCGCGGACCGCAGATCAATTGGCGTCGATCTAGTTGACCCCAAAGAGGCATCCAAGAGGTGGAAACCAGGCTGGATGGATGACTTCACTGAGGTATTCACTGACAGAGAATACGACCAGATCCTTTACGGTGACACGACAGAGAACGACCCTATTGCGAAACGAAGACTGTTCTCTTTTTGGGCATTAAAGGAAGCATATATAAAAGCAACTGGAAGCGGCTTGGTGACAAACTTGAAGGCAATCGAGTTCTCGTCGGTCGAAGACGTCAACTTGGACTTTAAGCCATACACGAACAAAATTGTCTGCATTCGGTCGTCAGAGCTTCTAGACTGGAGGTTTGAACTGTTTGCGCTTGAAGACGGCTTGATCTTTGCTGTCGCAACTCCAAATGATGGTCTGTTGGAAGACCAAACTAAAATTAAAAAAATCTGTATTCAAGACGTTCTCAAAAATGCGGAAACAGTGAATCCTACTCAGGTTGTAACGTCTGGAAACGCATAAGTTGCGCACGCGAACATTGTATTTTGGAGTTTGATCGTTTTTACTTGTACAATATATAAAATGCATTCGCTTTCAAGTGTAATGTGGGGCTAAATAGCAATTTTTTCTTCAGAGATCATCGTAGAAACCTTCGCCATGCTCTAGTCATACACCTAACTCGCGGGTTTTGCCCTTCATCCACACCGTCCCAATCCGTCTAAGCGTCTGCTGGACCATCAACCGCACCGACTCACCTTGGTCTCGACTAAGCAGATCAACCACGAGTGGGTAGAAAACCTCGACATGACGTGCAAAATCCTCCTGCGTAAATTTAAGATAACCCTGCATGACCTCGACCACCACCGGTCGCCACGCAGAGATGTTCCGCTGTTGCGTCTCATCGTCCAAAATAATGTATCCCTTAATAATGTCCGCGCATAACCTGTACAAAGTCAGTTAAATCAAAACCTCGGCATCAAGTTACTAACGGAATCAAAGCATTTTCAATCTTTTCCTTGTTCTCAACCCTGTCTTGATTCGTGTCGTGGTACATTCGCAGCAAAATATGAATGTATGTCGACGCCGCACCTGACTCTTGCTTGAGCAAATTTGGCAGCTGCTTCATAAATCCTTCTTTCCACAGCTTGATTCGCAGCTCTTTATTACTGTTGAATGTCCGTGCAAACTGAAAACTTTTGCGGAGCACGCGCATAATTACAAGCAACTCCTGAGACGGAATGTTATTGTACACGTCGTCGTTCGAAAAGAGCTCTGACACAGTTTCAATCATCAACAGCTGCAACACACACTTGACAATAATTTTGTTAAACTCCCGTTTCTTTGACGGCGCAACAGCAATCTGACCTGTGCCATTTGTTTTCGGTGATCGTGGTAAAGTTGGAACTTCAGTCAGCGACGTTACCGAGCTCTTGCGCGACCCATTCGTCGGCGACGTTGGCACACTGTCATCTCCAAGTCGCTCCCGATGTGCATTCTCAATGTTGTCGTTTGATAGCGGGTACGTCATCCCGTTCATCTTCAGCCCAATCACGTCTTTCTCTTCGGTAGGCTGCACAGGCGGCTCTACACCTTGCGACAAAAACAGCTGGTACGCAGTAGTGGTCTCGAATAGCTGCACAAAAGCATTTCCAATCTTGGTCCAGTGCTCGTGACGAAACTTGTGCACATTCTGCGTAATCAGCTGCTGCAAACACGAACTGCCAATCCGGGCCAATGTATCGTTCTCCTGGCAGATGCATGTAATTAGCAAATCAAGGAACCCGTCAAGCATCCGCTCAAGTGCATCAAAGTAGTGTGTAAATAATGCAATCAGGTTTCTCAATGCTTGAATCATAGTTGTCGAAAGCCACACAGACATATCTTCATGGTTGTTAAACCTGGACATCTCTGACCGTGACTTGAGCACGACGAAAATTGGGAACAGTAATTGTCGACATGCAAGATCCCAAAAGTCTGGCTGAAACGTACCGCCGTACTCTACCAGCGTGTCAAACAAATAGTTCAGCGCGCGTGATCGTACTTCCAAGTCTTCACCGGTCATGATAATGTCGTGGAACGCGAACAAAACAGGGAACCAGAACTTGACGGGAGGATCCTCAATCGATGCCTTATTTGCTGTCACAACCTGGCTAGTACCAGTCTGCACAGACCGTTGATACTCAAGCATGCGCGGTATCGAGCTATGTAACAACTCAATCGCATGCAAACTAATCTTTTGGAATCGGTAGTTTTTGGCCAGCTCAGTCAGACACACGGCCATATCTGCAAAACTCCCCTGAGCCATAACAAGCTCAAAGTCGTCCTTGTGAATTAGCCTGATGTTCTCGTAAACAAATTGAACAATGGGCTCATGCTCTTCGCGGCCAGCAAACGTAAATACTCCAAACATGGTCGACCAACCGGACCGGATGTTAATGGCGCGAGATAAGATCATCTGTTGCAGACAACGAAGAACCATATCCTTTGCTGGAATCGACGGATTATTTGACATGACATGTTCAAAGGGGCGCAAGAAATCCTTCTGGAATTTGAAGTGTGGCAATTCCTCCAACTCCAAGAAACGCATTGAGAGCTGTCTCAGTGAGTCTAGCGCGAAAAATACAACTGTCGTGTTTGAATGACATCCCACGTTGTTAAACTGCTCACCCATGATGGCCCACAGATTTGACCACTCTACCCTGATACGACCCATGTTGTAGTAGCAGACGTCCACCATCTTCTGCAGCGAAAACATTCGAGGATGCTCACTATTACCAGACGACGCGATCTCTTCTCGAGATACTGCAGTCAACGCTCTCACAAAATGTACAATAGCCTCTCCCGACAAAGTAGAGCTTTGAGTGAAAATCCGATCCATTCCAACCACAATCTCGCGAGCACGCGACTCTTCGGCAACATTGCTCGCAATCGGAGTTACCAACGTGGACGACCGTGATCGATTACTGACCTTAGCCGACGATCTTTTAGACCGTACACTGTCTAATGATTCACGCCTATGCAGTTAGTTTTAGAATGAAACAAACATTTAATGTAACTTACGACGCAATCTTAGCAAGACCCAAGTCCGGCACAACAATTTCTGAGATACCAGAACTAATCAACTGAAATCTCTCAAGCTGGCTGATGCATGTAAGTACATCCTTCCAAGAGTCTTTCAGCAAATTTCCATCTAACAACGCAATTTCGAGCAGCACTTTAGTACCTTCAACATGCTTAGGCTTCATTTCCCCTAAGTTCTGAAGGCTGGTGAACTTAGACAGCGCTGTCACAAATGATATCCGAGCAAGCTCAATGTCAAACAAGCATGCAATTTGAACAGACAACTTGAAGCCTTCCAGACAAGTCTTAATAATGTCTGCCTCATCGCTGTCTTGTAAAGGTGCAGACAAACCAGCCAAGAACGACATCCAGACAACTTCAAACATAGGTCCAACGTGCTCAAAGTGCGATGCATTATAGAAGACCACAGTTGGAATGTCCGTAGATTCTTTTCGCTGAGAACGAACCATGTTTTTAAACAGCATTTCTGTCTTAGAAGCCATCTCACGAGACGCGTTCAAGTACAACTCTCTCTGTAAGTCTCTACCAACTGTGGCCAGCACTTGGCCGATACTTGCCGCCATTGAGCTATTACCTGTCTGCGGCAACGCACCTGACATTAACGCAGCATCATGCTCAGATTTCAAAATAATCTCATTGTTCTGAATCTCATCATAAATATCACTCAAAAGCTCTTCTGGTAAGTCAGAGTTGTCATTGATTCCCTTATTGTTCTTGAAAAAGTCCTGTTTGGTCATCCGGTTCTTGACTTGCGGCGAGTGCTGGTCGGTATTAAGCATGATGACCGAGTATGCTAAGACGTAAGCGGTATCTGCGTTTGCGAAAATTGTCGGATTGCCAACGAGATATCGCTCGGCAAATTTTAGCATAAACCGATCAATTTTTTGCGATTCTCCAGGTAATCTGAATGCCTGCAGAAATATCCGTAGAGCTTCCACGAAATTCAGGTTAGAAAAATCCATCTCGTCAACAAATGCATGCATAATTGCGATATTTTCGGCATCACCTTCACCAAGATAATCACCAATTACCGTTTTATCAAGTCCTTCGGTGTTAAGTAGGAATCGCGCAATATCTTGAGGATCGCGTGACGCAATAAACTTGTTCTCGATCAACATTGCAATGCCACGTTTTGGTTTGAAATTGAATTGCTTGATTCCTTCCAGCAACGCTGTTTTTCTGTGCTTCAAAGATTCAAACTGTGTCGGATCGTCCACGAGCGTGCTTGTTCCACTGTTGAGTACACCATTAGTCGCTATATCAATCATCGATCGCATGCGCTCTGGAACTGGCGATCCAGATGGAATAACAGCACTGTTTGGAGTAATTGACCCTGTCACAGTACTCTCGGCTTCCACAATAGAATCGGAGTCACGGCTCACACCGGCCAGACGCCCCGCAGCATCTTCAATACCTTTCTGCGACCACTGAACTAGCGACTGCAAGATGGTGACCAAGCAATCTAATGCAAGCCTTTTCAAAATGTATTCCAGTGGAATTTGTGTTGTTATGTCAAATGCAACGGTTGACAAAGTTTCTGCGACAGACGAAAAGGACGGTGGAATAGACACGTTTCCAAGTCCACCTGAGCCTCCAAACAAAGGAATGCCACCAGATTTCTGTAGTTCCTGATATTGTTGGAGCTGAAACTGAGTTATATGAGCTGGCGCAATTGATATTCGTGAAAGATACTCGACAAGCCGCTCGTAGATGTTATCGAGTGCAGTATTATCACAGTCATAGTTGAGATAAATTTCTACCAAAGCGCGAGGGTCAACGCACAATCTTTCAACTCCGCGAAGTAGATAAATTTTTTGGTGTGACGTAGACGTTTTCATTTCCAAAATTGGCATATAAATTTCAGTCATGAATACCTCAATTTCCTTTTTCATCTGACTTCTGAGATTAAGCATGATCAACCAGAAGACATCACAAGAAATTTCAAAAATGGGAGGTACAGGGCTTGCAGCGTTTCGTGACAGGCATAGACACAAGTACTGTCGAATAGCGTGAATAAAAACCGTTTCTTCTGAGGAGGCACTCGACTTGATGATGACATCTGGGGATGAAAACACAATCATGTGCGAACTGAGAATGGCGCACACCAAGTGAAGTGACAGAAGTTTAGATCTCATGGCGTGCGACCGCATATCAGGCTTGTCTGATGAATCGATTGGCTTGATTGACAATTTGCACATAGCTCTGAACACCAAAAACGCGTCACGAATGTAAAGCTCACCTTCATCACTGAAGTCCGAGGGTAGTGCCAGTCGCTCTTCATCAAATGACTTTTTGTTTTCAAAAGACTCCAGTGTGATCTTAGTCGCAGCACCGGTTTCCGTTTCTTCGGTAACGTTATCTTCCAACCCAGCATTCTTTTCATCAAAATCAGACTTAATCAGCATTTCAATCACGTCAGGCTCTTCAACAACACTCTTTGTTCGAATACGTTGCTTGACGCGCTCAAAGACGACATTGACCATTTGCGTAAGTGTCGCTTGAGCGAGAGCTTGGTTCGCAGGAGAACGGGATAAGATAAAAATGTTATATGCCTGACGGATTGCTTTGAGCAGCGCAGCAGCATGAACCACCAGTTTTTCACTGAGAACAGCTCCAAGTAATGCTTTGATAATTTGCATTTCAACCTTTTCATCTGTAGAATCAGCCTTAAAGCAATCACATACAACCTCAACTGCTTGATCGATCATCTTCGTCCCTCTTGCTGACACAGCAGGGACCATATCATTCCCGGCTTCTGCAACAGTCGGTGCAGGTAGATCGACAAAGTAAGAAAATGAGAACAATTTGCTGATGCAGTCTAGAGCAGTAACTTTGACATCGGAATTGTTTGTCAAAGTAGCGAGTCGCAATGGTTCTAAAACTATTTGAGGAGGTGGTGATTCAGGAGCCAGCTTGTGAATTTGCTCTGCACACGATCATTAGTTACGTTATCACACAAACAGTAGTAAAATGGAGAATACCGAGAGCAATATTTAAATTGACTTGTAGCGAACTTTGTCGTTTCCCTTCTCTACTAGCAAGGATTGATTCGAAAGCCTTTGTGACGAACATCATTGATGAGTTCGAGCTAGCAAGACTTACTGTCGACATGATTGACGGTGCTGATTTATGGCTCGCGCGATCATCGGCAGATTGGGCAATTGTTGTTGATTCCGATTGCGTAGATTCCAATTGCTCATCTGATCGATTTTCATTGACTGGTTCATCAGCGGACACAGATTTCAAATCATCTTCTGGATTGATTTGCGACTCGGTTTCAACTTGACCATTTGCCATTGAGTTTTCATATTCGGCATCAATTGTGACTGAGTCATTTGATCCGTTGGTTTGTGTGGCAATTGCGTCGTCTGAAGCTGACTGATCTGGGTATGCAGCAAAAGTAGTCTCGTCTTTGGTTGCAACAGGCTCAGACAGTGCTGTACCATTTCCCTCCGCCATTTCCGATGCACTTGGAAGCTCCTTTTCGGAAGCCATCTGTGCGGCGAAATAGAATTAAGCAATTGACCTGATTAATTGATGGAGGAAAAAGTATGAATTCAATTGAAGTGACGTCAAAACCTACAGAAAGCTGTGAACACGAGAAAGCCCAAGGCAGAAGAGAGTTTGTATTTTGGGCTGCTTTACAGGGCGGCTTCAAATTCGGTCGCAGAGCCTCGTCCCACGCACAGCCATAGCAACCCCTGCTTTACAGGCACAGCCGCACCATGCACAGCCACACACATCAATGAACCAAATTTTTGATTCTTCCCTATTAAAAAAGACTCTTCATTTTAACTATAGAACACCTTTTCTTTCTTTAAATAATGTCAGCTCTTTTATTCGACGAATTATTCACAATTACAACACTCGATGATAAGCGGTACGACAGAGTGTCTCGCATAACAGCTACTTCAAATACTTCTCAAGATATTCATCTAACAGTTGATCTCAACACTGAATTATTTCCAGTTTCATTAGGTGAAGTCCTTTCAGTAGCAATTGCCAAATCGCTATCATTGCAATCAGATGCTTTAGCTGCTAGCTCATCTGGCTGGCGTGAACCAAAGCCCGGCGAGCGTGGCTTGGCTGATGACTACGATTATGTGATGTATGGAACAGTTTATAAATTTGAAGAGGGAAAAAACGATAACATGTGAGTTAAGAATACCATCTATGTCATTTTATTTTTGCTTACTTCATGCTTTCAGTGCTGTTTATGTATCATTCGGTGGATTGCTGTTATGTTTGGAAGGCGGGTACAAGAAGTTGGCTTCACTTAAGCAGGAAAACGTGTATCTTTTAATCCGGCGATAAAAGGATTTTACAACACAAAAACAGTTCAATTCATTTAGAATATGTACAATAATTACCATAGCATCTGCAAAAGCAACTTTTACCATTGTACAAATAATTTCTAACTTCAAATATCGTAACGCCTTCAAAAATTCTGCCCCGAACAACTCCAAAAATAATTACAAAATCTATATCAAGCGTTCATCCTGCTCTTCGCAAATACCACGTTCCAAAACATCAAGCGCTCGTTCATAGTACACAGGCGAGTGATGAAAAATGCCTCGACCAAACACAGGTTCACCAAATCGCTTGTCAACATCCAGAATAACCTTTCCTACCACACGAGTGGCCTTCCGAGTCCGACCATCGTGCGTCTCAAAAACCGTGGACGTTGTCAAATGATATACTTCTCCTGGGGGAACAAGTTTCTCGTTCTGCATGCCTTCGCGAAGCTTGCATAATTCAGTCCAGAGATACTCGTCATCTTGGGCATCAAAAAACGCACCAGTTCTGGACGCCAACTTTGATAGCACACGATTGCGAATCTGGTCGACCACACCTTGCTTGTCTGCCTTGAATGCAAGCGCAACGTTTTGAAAATCACGAAGAACACCAAGCGACAAACATGGAACAATGTCAAGACCATAGACAACAGAAGTCGTTAAATGACGAGTAGCCAATCTTAAATTTGAAGAAATTGTGGCTGTTGGTCCAAAAGCGTAACTGTGTATCTTCCGCCCAGCTGGCAAAGTCGAGTCTGCCGATGTCACAAATACTCCATCTATACTCGGCTCAGAAATCAAAATGCTCAGTAAAGCACCAACTCCACCACCCTAACAAGTTAGAGCGTATAAACAGATTCAACAAAAAGTTTACATACCAATGAATGACCGCAAATGACAAGACCATAGTCGGGACCTAGCTCTTCGAGTGCAACCTTAATAGTCATAAAAACCCGACTCAGAGGTCGTTTCAGCAACTTCGCTGATTTTAACATTCCTCGATGTGCTTTGTAAGTCTTACCCATCCATTCAAACTCTTCAAACTCGCACGTTAAATCCGTAAGAACATCTTCTAAGCCCAACGTTCCTCGAATTGTGAGTACGACTGTCTTGCTCATATGATCAACCGCAACGAAATGAACCAAAGGGATACCTCCAGACTGCTCAATTGCGGCGTCACTAAAGCTAGACAATAGAATATGTTCAAGACCAATTCCGGTGTGGTTTGCGAAAGCATGATGCTCTACGTGGTGGGAGTTGTCGTTGGACGGAAACATACGATCTGGCATACCAAGGCCTAGTAGTCGCATGAACGCCTGACCATAAGATGCGGAGGCGAATCGCATGTATTTAGCCATATTATGACAAATATGTGCAGGAGGAAACGGTTGGATTTGTGGCTCTTCGCTAGCATCCAACACTAGCGATGTTTGTGATTGTGTAGTTTTCAAAGTATAGAATGAAGTAGAAGATTTGCGTCGAAGCGATCGAGAAGCCGTAGGCGATGTCGGGGCCGAATTTGAAACCGACCCGGAAGAAGTTGGCTCTGTGTTAAGATGCAAATCTTTGAAGATGCCTACCCGGCTTCTTGGTTTGTTCAACGAGCGGCGAGGATCTGCAGATCTTGTGCCTGGGACAGAATTATGACGAACAAGAGTCTTGTTTGATTGTCCAAGGGACTGACTCAGCGGACTTCCTGGTCGCTTTGTGTGCAAATCTGCAGCCCTTATACTTTTCGACAACCTGCGAGATACTGAAGCCTCATGTTGAGCTGGCGACATGGTCGAGCCGTCTTCATTTCGCGAGGTATTGAAAGAAAGCTCATCTAGCTCTTCATCGTCCTCGTCCATATTTTCGTCCTCTCGAATCGGTGACTCTCCTGATCCAGAGTATGCTGGCGACGACGGCATTGAGGGTCGCGTGTCGAGAGACAAACGTCTGTCTCCCGGGGAGCCGACATCAACCAGGTCCTTTTCGTCAGGATCCTCAATCTCATACAACCTCTGATCAGGGGCCGAAGGAGTATACGAGCTTACCGACTGCTTGATAGACGATGTCCCACCACTAGGTGAGATGCTTCTAAGCCAGTTGATGTCTTCGCCCGTTCCTCGCTTCCTATTCAGTCTGCGACTAACACTTTGAAACATAACTCTGTATCTTGACTTTTCACCGTCTCGAGTGTCAGGGAATTGCTCTTCCATCACAACCGCGTTCTGAGGAATAGCAACTTCTGCCGTATCAGCTGAGCCGCCAATAACTTCAATTGTCGTGGTCTTGGTAGTGACTTCTTCTGTACTGACAAGAACTTCAGCTTCCGGCGCAATATGATTCACAACCGCAAGCTCATCGTACAAGTCTGCACGCGTATTCTTTACCTCAAGAGTTCTGGTCTCACCAGTATCAAGAACAACAACATCCCACAATGTACGCATCTCAATTGATTGCACTGTCCGTCTCCAGCCACGCGTCTGCAATATAGAGAAACAAGTGAGACCGGAAACAAGACCGTACATACCTGCACCATCTCCTAACTCCCGGCGGATCAAAGAAATAATGCTAGCAATTGCCCGAGAAGACTCTGTTGAGCCAAATATACTATCAATCATGTGAACCGAGTCTTGTACCAGGTTACTAAAAGTTGATACTGTAGATGTAGCAAGGTGAAATGATGCTGAGGCAAATAGCTGGGCCAAAGTTGTTGTTTTATGAATAGCATTCATCTACAACAGTATTAACAGGCCGGATCAAAACATCAACGTTTTTGTAACACTTACCCCCAATGTTGTAAATATACCACCATCAGGCACATCTTCTTCTGCTTTAAAAACAAGACTCTCGATCGCACGTTTGGAAACATCTATAGAAGTAATAGTGCCTAGGCGAGCCGAGTCTAGGATAGTTTCAGCAACAAAGGTGCCGAGGCGTAAGGATATGGTTGAAGAGCGCGACAAAGTTGAAACCAGTCTTGCGAGCCTTGAAGGTAGCAAAGTCGGCGACAAAGCTGACGACGGATCTTCTGAACGCATAACCAGACTCATAGTTGTGTGTAAATTGGCATGCGATAGGTGTAGACAAGAAAAAAGGTGATTGCGTACCAGATTGGGAGTGAAAGTGTGTCAAATGTGCGGCTCAACCCCAACGTGCACTATGGATGTGATAATAATGGAATACCGAAGACAATGTTGCTGATACAACGAAACACTAGCAGTCGGACACTAAATTAAAATCAGAATTCGAGTTAGAACCGAGCAAGAACGAGCGCAATCGAAGAAGGCAAGGGGCTCGACTGAGGCAAAATCAAAGGTGAGACTTTTGACCGTTACTGTGCGACTGCGGCTTCGCTGTCTGTTGGGGGATCAGTGACGCATTTCTGCATGTGATCCAAAAAAGGGAATCGTCTAGAATACTTCCTTATCTGAAAATTACCGCCACATTTGCCACATCTCTAATCCGTTGGCCACATACACAATAAGACGTGGCGGTGCCGTCGTGAACAACTGGCGCGACTTGAGAGCGAGTGATATTGACTCCGCCATCCCGAGCCACTTAAACACTCATCGACTGCCAATCTCGTTTCTTCCCGTCTATTACTCTTACTCTCCAACCACTATATATAACCATCTCGCTCTCTCTCCTATCAATCATCATTAGAACTTAATATTATTTTTACATACAGCACACATATTCACAATGCTTTTCAACGTTAAGACTGTCGACGGAAAACGTACGTTATCTCCCACCGGCATCGGCATCTCGCCACCGTCACAATTACAATCCATCACATTCTAACATTAGTATAGTCTTCTCTCTCACTGCAGATGAATCTGATAGTATAAGCAGTGTTAAGCTGTCACTGGAAGAACTATCTCATATTCCGGTATCGATGCAACGTCTCGTGCACTCGGGTGTCGTCTTGAAGGATTCGGCAGTAATCAGAGACTGTGACATCGAAGAGGGCGCAACCATCAACCTCGTTTTACGATTGCGTAACGGTGGCTCGTCAAAGAAAAGATGCTCTTTAAAGTCTTGCACTTCTGCCCCTCTTAGAATAGTTGGTGACTGTTCATTCTGTGAGGGTCATTTCTGTGCGAAGCATCGTTTACTTGAGGACCACAAATGCACTGGATTGCAAGATTGCAAGCAGCAGCTTCACGAGTATGTTACATTTTATTTATTTTTCATTTTTATGTATACTAATAATTAGGCGTAATGCTTTGAAGCTCCAGCAGGAACAGACGGTGGCCAGCAAGGTCTAATAAAGTTGGATTTGGCGTAATGCGTGGCAGTATAGTCACCACCACAATTTATCACCCATGGTCTACATTGAATCCTCCATCAGTCTTGCATTTCTTAAATCATCATTGCTTTTATTTATATTATAGTCTAGCGGTGCTGGTGTCCCCGGTGATTTGTGTTTGTACGCTTTCTGGCGGGGCACATGGGCAACGGTTTTTAATTTCCAAGGTTCGGTCATCTTTATAGCTTATATGGTACACTTCAGTAATTAGTGTCTTCCTTTTTTTTTGCTCGGTTTTTCTCTTGCGCTTGGTTGGTGTTTGAATCCTATCGCCGTTGCTTATTCGTCTCGTCGCGTTATCTCTTTCCACTATATATCTATATATATATTCGTGCTCTAATTTCATGTGGAACTGCTTATTTGGGTTTTTTTTTTGGTAGAGCATCAGTATTGTATCTTACCAGTTTAATATCATGTTATAATTAGTTCTTCCTACGTAATAATGTTATTATGCCTCCTTTTCGTCCACGTGAGCTCATGAGCTACAAGTTTCTACCGACAAACTTCTGGTTAAGACAGAATGTTTTGACCTTCTCTTTTATTGCATTTGCTTTCAACTTTACTATTTCTATCTAAGCAGCTATAATCACAGTGGACACTTGCGGTTTGGTTCTTTTAAGTCGCTTTGATTTCCCCAGGACATATCGGGAGTGGTTTTGTGTAAGCCGCGGTTTCAGTCTCCGACACACCCAATGACGCAATCTCAGGCGCATCTACTTGTTTAAAGTTTTGAATTCCAGTATGTTACCAAGATGAGGGTTTAGTACTTCACGTGATGGAGAAAATTAGACTTCAATAAATTGTTTCTTGGCATCTCAGTTGTCAGCTCTTCCCAACCTCAGCGAAATCTAAATCGCAAGGTGAAACTGCATATCCCCCTCATTCACGGCATAGAAGTGGCATACTACAGACTTCAGCTCATGAATTATCCGCAATTATAGCAGATAGTTTGATTATGACTTTGAAGCTTGAGCCAGAGTTGACGGATAGATCACAGCCTCCTGCTGATACTGAATGCGCTGGAGAATGCATCTATGCACTTGGCGGCTCCACACAGGTTGAGTCGCAACAAATGTCACGACGTGCACTCGTGCTTCGTGACCGATGGCTACGAATACGCGAGCTTGTCATTGAAATGCGGAAACGTATACCTGCACCAGTAGATTCAATGGGCTGTCATGTCCTACCCCCTGATATCGTCAAGACGAATTCTGTCGCGGTATGTACTTTTTTTTGAAAACAGATTTTGCTGTACTGGTGTTATATTACTTTGAAATTAATCTGTTTTGAAATTTTACTTCGATAATGGATGGTAGTGTGGGCAAATTTCGTCGCGTTTGTGTGAAGCATAGTGGAAGATTAAACTAACACTTTTCAATAGTCACAGAATCTGCAAATTTTACTTTCACTATTATTATCATCACAAACAAAAGATCAATACACTTTTGGATCAATGCAAGCCCTTCGTGCACATTTTCAGCCACTCGAAATTACACCAGAACGGATTCTGGCATTAGACGACATTGACCTGGATCGAATCATTAAGACAGTCGGATTTCACGCAAAAAAAACAATCTACATGAAGAAAATATCTGCTTTACTGCTAGGTAATGAGTTTAAAGGCAAGATCCCAACTGACCTTGACGTCCTGGTCAAAAGGTTTCCGGGCATCGGACCAAAAATGGGAATTTTGTACCTCCAGAATGCCAAGTTATATCCAGACGACACGCAAGATGGGTCTACTAATGAGATTGAGTACGGACTGGCGGTAGACACACACGTGCTCCGTTTGTCGCAACAGTTTAGGCTTGTATTCCCGCCCAGCAAGGGCGCGACGACCGTGACACCAGAAATCGCTCGTGCTCAGCTGGAGAAAATTGTGCCAAAAGAACATTGGAAAGACGCGAACCCGCTACTTGTAGGATTTGGTCAAACCGTATGTGGTGCTAGATCGAAAATGTGTGGAGATTGTGTCATTGCTGGGACAGGACTGTGCAAGGCTGAAATTAAGTCTAGCTTCAACAAGGTAAAGCTCGAAAGCAATCACATGAAAAATGAAAAAGCTCTCACAGTCGAAAGTACTACCACTGACATACCGCCAAAAGTAAGAAAAAGAAAATTCAAGGCGGAAATCAGCCGAGTGTTACAAAATTTTGCATATACCGACAATTTGGTTCCTGACATTGAAGACACTGTCGGCTCACGAAGGTTACGATCACAAAAGTAAATATTATACACATTAACGATGAACTAAACCATAACCCATTTCTGTATTAACAATAAAGTCAGCAAGACACAATTTAATTCAAATAATCTGGCGTTTCTGCTAGCTTATACTCGTTTATCAAGTCCGCGACCACTTCGCGCGCATCATCAAACTCGTCTAAACTGTCTACAAACATTGGCTGCCGGCGATACGGTTCCAAAAACGCGTTTCGTTTGCGTAACCGATCGTACTGATCCATCAACCGTTTAAACATCTATACTTGTCAACTATGCTTTCTCCAACACCATCACCGATTAACTTACAGAAGCAATGCTAGTATTGTTTGCTAGCATCAGACCGCTGACCCTGTTGGAGCTTTTCAGGTATGGAGATTTCTTTGTCAACGCGACTTGTATACTGGCCGGACCCCATGGAATAAAGGATGCCAAACCCCGCTCTCGTATCCGCAGCAAGCTCTTATGCACATCGGTTGGATCCGCCTCTCCTTGAATAATATTAAGAATTGAAATGAAGCACGAATCAGCCGACTGTTGCGTTGACACCATGCGATTCTTAGGCTGAAGCAGCCGTCGCATCACGTCGAGCACTGTAGTTTTTCGAACACTCTTTGCCTCATCAACGGAGTCCGCTGTAAAAGGAGTATACGCCGTCATCAGATAATGGCATCTAGGCGTCGGCACCAAACTACTAATCAGCGACACCAGATCGTTGTGCATGTACCCTGGATATCTCAACGTCTGAGTACTTGCAGCCATGACAGTCGCGACAAGCTGGTTTGTTTGATCAAATGTTGGATTCTGAACGCGTAAACTGTCTGCCGCTAACCGCGAAAGTGCGGCATTGTCGAGCACAGTGACCGCGTCTGCAAACTCAGTCAGTCGCCGCAAAGACAAAATGCTGTTGTATGGCTGCACGACGACTTCGGAGACTTGCTGAGATGCCGGAAAAACTGAATATGTTTGCACAATTTTTTTTGGAAATCGATCGCTCAGTCGCTCCAATAAAAATGATCCTAAACCACTTCCAGTGCCACCAGCAATAGAATGCATCAGCATAAATCCTTCTAGTGAATCACTGCCGTCTGCTTCTCTGTCCAGCATATCCATCAATTCATCCGCCAAAGTCTCACCAGCATGGTATCCTGACGCCCAGATGTTGCCGGCCCCACTACCATCGGTCCCGGTGTATATATTCTCTGGGTTGTACATTTTTGCAAACGGCCCGTTTCTAATACCTTGAATCACACGTGGCTCAAGGTCAATCAATAGGGCACGCGGGATGTACCGAGTATCGTCAGATTGATAGAAAAACACGTCTTTGCGGTCAGTAGTTGTACCTGCATTCGGTAGATCTGTGCGAAGATTGCCGTCTGGGCTTAAACCGTGCTCTAAACACAACTGCTCCCAAAACTTGCTGCCAATCTGATTGCCGCATTGACCTGTGTTGCGTTAATACTTTGGGTTCTGACAAAAGTTGTTCAAAAAATGCACCTGCTTGTAGTGTGATGATCTCTCTGCGCGAATACATTAGTTACAGTTCGTTTGTAGAGATCAACAACAATTTAACTAATCAAACATACCTAGGCATTCCAAAACAGTCCTTTATAAACTGTAATCTGTTAAAATGGCGTGAATGTGAAGTTTGACCCGTGACGAGACGCGCTGTGAACTAACTGTAAACAACTAAACCAAACCCTTATGCTTACAGACGCGCATGTACAATACCCTGAATTCCTCTTCAGTAATAGAGCCATTTGATCAACAGAAAATAATAGCAGTCTAATTAATAGTACAAATAATAAAACAGAAAAGAATAACAAAAACGCCCTTTTGTACACCGTACTACTTATTCATCAATTACTAAGCCATTTACTTAAAGCGGCGTGCTAAACACAGCATGTCTAGAGGCAACTCGTGTCTGTACATCTGCTTCGCGCAATGATCTCCAACGGCAGACTGTGTCAGAGTACCACCTACCTGCCAAAGCATCGACCTCGACCGTAGTTTCCTCATCCCATCTGTGACTGAGCTTCCAGTTGCGCTGCGCACTCACACGGTTTGGGACAATGACACGTTGGAACTCTGGATTGCCTGGTTCAAATAGCGAACCGCTAATTGTCAAACGGTCGCCGCCGTATAACAGTATTTTTTCAATAACCAAAATCTCCTCCTTTATATCTTTCTCTTTGCTGTCATTGGCATTATCACCGTCATCTTCTACCGGTACTAATCGTACAGCCTCGTCCTTCCAAATTTTTTCAGCGCCTAGAAATAGACCATTATACTCGACAGCGTCTTCGATCTGACCGCACCTATCAAACACGGACCACGACTGCAACATTTTTCCTAGTCGTCCTCCTGGTTTCTTTGATACTCGCGTTCGAGCAAGCCATGGCAGTATATCCTTTTCTTTGACGTCGCGAATAATTCTATTTTTGTGCAATGCATATAATGAGTAACCTTCTGTTTCTCTCTGTTCCTGTAGTTCTTTATCGACAGAAGCTTCGTTGTCATGAAGCTCTGGCCTGGACACAACAAGTGCAGGTTCATAGACCGTAGGTTCACCAGGTCGTCGGTACAAATACTGCACGATCTCTCCTAGCCTGTACCATGGTGCGCCAATTTTACGGTCCTCTTCTTTTTCCGCCTTCGCCAGTGCCATTCTAGCCATCGCTCGTATCCTCTCCGGTGTCAGTTTCTTTGTCGACTTGTTTCTGGTGTGTGACAGCAAAAGACCCATACTTCTAATTGTGCACAATTCGCATTCACACCGTGACCGATCGTGAGTTCCATCTGTAGCCAGCCATAGTAAGTGCGGCAGAAATTCATATGTCGTGCGGTACTTGCGCCCCGATGGATGGCCAAACATGTACATTCTTGTTTCCTTGTTTGCACCACCAGGTTTACTCGAAACCTGATCATATAATGCGTAACCTTCTGGTAAGAATTTTAACATGACTGCACCATTTCCTATAAAACAGATCATCAACATCTATCAACGCAAATGACCAACATAAATTTACCTTGTGGAATTTTCATGGCTTCCGCAAACATGGCTGAAAGTTTAGACAAGTAGTTTCTATACCGAGAATCATCCGGTAGAATCTTTACATAATAATTCAGCGAGCCGTCCGGTTTTGGCAGACTATTGAGCAGTCTGTTTGCTGGATGCATCGACTTGTCACCGTCCGACCAGTGGACAGTAATGATCGCACCCCCGGATCGCAACGGCCGACCGCTGGGTGTCGACGTAGCATATCGTTCAACTGGCTTCGACATTGTAAACAAGAGTCGACCATTCAGTTGCGACCATCCGCCGAACTTTTTGCCTTGAGCTGCTTTCGTTGGTGGACAAATGAAAACAGCCTAGCAGACAAGCTAGTACCAGACCCCTTTTAGTCTGTGGGTTAGGTTCAATATCTGCTCCAGCTCTGGAAGTACAAACAAGCCAGTCCATTGTTCTGAGACAACTGAGGAGCTTTTAGTGGAATTGAGAAGAATGCCATTAAAAGATTTGTCTGCTTTGGTAGACCGCTTGACAGAAGACGTCGAGAAATTAGAATTTGAGAACTTTGCGAAGGAGCAAGAGCGAGATCAAGATTTTGTGGTTAAAGATGCGGAGAACATATTTAGACAGACCATTTATCGAAACAAGCTGTTTTCCGTGAGCAATTTGTCAAGAATGAACATGAATTTAAATTAATACTAAAGAATCTGGAATATGCGCGGAAGCTGTTGACTCAGCTCGGCCAGGCATCTGCTGTGGGTACAGATATCAACGGGTCACGACGAATCGCTATTCAAAATGAAAGGAAACGGATACGAACCGTGCATGATGTAAGTCTAAGTTTAATTGACTCGAAGTTGGCCATTGAGCAAGTAAAATAACATTAGAATAGAAGCTAGAAATGCTTGATAAGGTATCTTACCAGCCATTAATATGCCGTCGTCGATGCTAATCCAAAGCAGACTTTAAAAGAACGGTCAGGTACCTTGAAATTTACACTAGTAGCGCGGAAACGTGAAACTTCAGATTTTTCTCGAAAGATCGTTCAAAATGAAGGCGATTTCGACTTGCTTTCGACCCCTACACCTCCTACGTTAGCCCCAATCATGATCGAAATATCAGCCGCCGTACCGGAAGGTGTTTCTACAACTCTCGAGTCTAGAATCGAGTATCATCGGCAACAACAGTCCGACATTGCTGCATCGCTACTAGCACAAACTCAACGGCTAAAACAAAATGCACAGTCTTTAGGCGCCAAATTGGACGCAGACAAAGACGTTGTTCAGAATGCGGTCGACGCGCTGGACAGGAACGTGACTAATATGCGGACTACAGGCGGTCGCTTGGATCAGTACCGTAACATCAGCGCCATTGGCTGGCGGTTCTACATTGGGAGCATACTCGTTATGTTCGTGGCTGTCTTGACTGGCGTCATCATCGTTAAACTTTTACCTAAATGGTAATTTGCATCAATCGGATGTATGTAAATAAATGAGCTTTGCCCAGATAATGTGACATGAATATTAATAAAATAGGCCGCTTGCATTGCTCGATGTGCAATATCAGCTAGCTGCGTACTTCTAAGTTCATCTGGACCTTTGGATTGGAGATCAAACCTACATTTTAGTTGGCATATGCCAATTTTTGTATAATGCTTTTAGTTCTTAATTAACGAACACGGCATAGTCGATCACATATTGTGACCAGCCACATGCGGCTGAGACCTTTACTCACTGTTATGCTGCTGATCTTAAAGTCTTTGAAGCCTATTCTACACACGCCTGCTTGCGCGAATGGATTGAAATTAAAAAGGTAAACAAGTTATGTCAAAGTTAATAACTAGACTATAACCGCAAATGATCTCTCCACACCCAAACTTCTTTCCAAGCCATGCAAAAAAAAAAAATAAAACCTACTTCCCATTAATTGTAATCCCATTTAGGCATCACAACGATCGTGTCTGCGTCTTCCGCATAGTTATAAGGCGGAAATAGTGGCAGGTTTTGCAACGCAAAGGGCCTCGTAATAGCTGCCTTTTCCAAAATTCGCCTGATGCCGTCGTATCCGCTCTGAGCTACAACGACGGCCCTAATCTCATCAATCCTGCTTTCCGCCAATGCGACAAAATCAGACCAGTCTCGCTGAGAAATTTGAGTTGCATCACAGCCGCGTTCAAGATGCGACTTTCGAATTCGCTGTGTCGGGCCAAGTGCCGGTGTGGCCATAGTTGCCAGTACAAGCGCCGGCCAACCGCATCGATCCTGTAATTCGTACACTCTCTCACATTGACGCAATCGGGCATGAACAATACTTGCTGAAACATCGTACTCAGCTTGCCAAGCCTTTGATATCTGCGTACGTTTACCCCATGACCCGTGTAGTTGGTTTTCCGAATGCCGCGCGGCGATATCAGTCCACCACCACTTCAGCCATTGACGTAAGCGCAAAACGTGGTTGTCGTGCTTAGAAGACAACTCTGCTCGACCTTTGATCACACTGCGCAACCACGGCTGCCGACTGAGCTCTCGTTTGTCTTTCGACAGCTTTAAGTCTGCCACGTAGGCGCGACCGCTATGCAGCGCAATCTCAGTGAACTCAAGTTTTCTTTTAGTATCACTGATTTCACGATCTTCGACAGAAGCGGGTGCTGACAAATTAATCGCTTTGCGTAGGTTTACAGCAGCACTCAAAAGTTCTGCAAACGCAGCCTCGGCAGAAAAATTGTGTTTAAACTTGGACTTGGATGTGTACATCCTTGACTCATCATCGTTTACACCTCCATTTGAAACCGGGCTAGCTTTCGCTCTCGTTTCCACTGGTAAAGACTTAACTGTCTTGCTCAACGATCTGACACTTGTTAATATGGACAAGTATTTCTTCAATACATGACTCACGTTCTCCGGCGCTTAAGCAACGCGGTGTCAAAGTTGTCATCGCCATCCGCAATGCTCTCCTTCCTTTTCAGATTTGATGGGACGTCTGCACGCAATCAGTATAATGCACTACGGAATACCAATCAACATCTTACCATTACTGTAAAGGTCTTGGCCGTCAGTATCAGACTCAATGTTAGCCTCACCGCCATCTGCATCCTTGTGCACCGAATGAACGGCGATAGGAGTAGAAGTGCTTTTGGGACCCATAACAACTCTCTTCACAGAGGGCTGCACATCGTTTGCATCTTCAACCGTCAAAGGGATTTTAGACCCCTCTACAGCAACTTTTTCGTCACTTTCAGTAATCGCATCGGAGCTTCTCTGATCAGTAGGAGCGGCCGCTCTGGCATTTTCCACAACTGACTGACAAACTAATCGCTTTTCAGCGACGAGATTTGCAGGCTTGACGAAAACTTCCGCTGTGGTTGAGTCAGCACATGACCTGTTCAGCTGTGGAAACTGTGGCACATTTGCTTGTGTAACTTCAACCAAACTCGTTGTTTCAGCATCTTTGGTAGATAAAGATGGTCTCGTATTGGAAGATAACGGATCAAATTTAGGTTGAAGCGAAGTATTTGACGCTGTATCTATCACTGACGTAATATCTGCATCAAGCTGTACATGCTTCAGTGCCGGCGTACTTGCTGCAGCATTTTCTGTGTTGATTGTGCGTAGCGGTGTCAAAGCAGTCTTCGGGGACACCGGCGATTCATTTGCTATATTCGGAGCTGTCGTATGTGTCGCGTCAGACGGCGTTAAATCTTTTGGCACGTGATTGATGGCTGCGAAACTCGGCGCTACCACTGACTCCTCTGACATTGAGCCAGAGGTTTTTAATGAGTTTCTTTTCGGTGGTAGCAATTCTGCAGACTGAATCGATGATCTCATAGAAGACTCTGGTACTGACTGATATGTTGTAAATGCAACATAAGAAGACAATTTTGGAGGCGATGGCGTTGCAGCTGGCGTCAAAATCGAGGTGACATGCTCTGCTCTTAGGTCCACTAGCCCTGTTTCTGCAGTCTCCGACACAATTGATGGTGAAATCTCTACAGGACGACCAAGAGCTCCGATCGACGGTGCTGGCAGACTTTGCGATACAATCGGCGACGGTGCAATTGGCCGATAGCCATCTCTCAAAGGAATTGTAGATTTCTTGCGTCGCCTCCCTTTGAATTTAGCCCCATCTTTCTCTTCAAGACCTGTGCTCTGTGTGCTTTTTCCCGTGCTTGTGTTCACTTGCCGAAAGCTTAAATCAAAATTGGTCTCTGTTTGTCGAGCCTTTTCATCTCTTGCAGACTTTCGCTTCATTTTAGATCTTGCAGTAGAGCTGGTATTCACTAAACTTGGCGTCACTGACTGCTTGTATGTGGCCGATGGAGACTGTGAAGCAGCAGCATCTAGTCCAGGGAAGGCGGACCCAGTCGCAACGTAACCTGGAGATGGCAACGGCGTCGTATTTGCCGTAAATTCACTATCGGTTTGAATCAACGACGCGATTGAAGTTCGTCTAGTACGCTCATCATTAGTTTGTGAAACATTCAATGGTGGTGACACAACTTGTGACATTGGAGAAGCGTGTTTAAATAATCTTGGTCCGGTTGAAGAGGTGTTAATGGTATTTGCTTGCTGTGACTTTTCAAGATTGTAGTCAGGCGAAGCTCGTTGTCTAGAGTTGCTGAAGGGCAACGGAAATTGTGACCGTGATTGCACTAGGGGGCTCGCACCGTAATCTGTTCGTAAAACTGGATATCTTCGATAGTCATCATACTTCACCCGCTCTCTCGAAAAATGCTTGCTGAAGTCAGACTGATTTCGCAAAAATTGTGACGATGCATCCTGCACGTCAGCGGAATTATACATAGGTACAGGCGACTGGTGGCACTGCTGGTGAGGGTCTTGACGCAGAGGCATTGTTCGAAATTGTGGCTCTATACCGCGTGCATCAGAAATTGGTGTAGATGAAGACGAATTTCTTGAAACTGGCTCCGGTGGATTCAACATGCGGGTCACCAAAGACGAAGACGACTTTGAGGGCGGTAGTTGCGGCCGCACTGGCGGCGGAGTGACCGGCCTTGCACTTGCGTTGGGCACCACATCGTAGGGTTTCGACATATGCATACGCGATCGCGGAGATAAAGGCATACCACGTGCAATCGCAGGCAACTGTACCGGTGATCTGATTAAGTTCGATGAAGATACCGATCCATAAGAAGAAGCTCTAGGTCGATCAAACATATGTCGGTCTTGATTCTCTGCTTGAAACTTTCCCAGTACAAAATTTTCGGAACCGTATTGAGTCTGTCCAATTGAGTTTGCAATGTTAGAAGACGGCTGTGTACTTAACATGCTAGAATAGCTCTGTGTGTATGGTTGTTGATAGCTAGGAGGACCGGATAAAATTGGAATTTTCGGATGATTTGCAGCCAGCCCAGGACCAACTGGAAAAGCCGGTCCTCTTGCGTAATCGCCATCGGTGCAAACACGCAGACTGCTCTGTCCATACAGAGTCCGATAATTTTGCGTCTGCTGTATAAGTGGCACTTCCGAGCTCTGTTGATGCGGGGAATGTTGCCACTGTGCACTTTGTTTATTCATCTGCGAATCGCGTAGAGCATAAGACTCATAATTACGTGCAGGAACATACGTTGGATGTCGAAAATAAGTGTTTGCTGGAGATTGTACGTGATATCTGTCACTAGAAGACTGAGCCATTACTAAACCTGGAATTCCATTAGCAAGGAACACAAATCAACACGATACGAAATGTGCGTAAATCAGAAAAAAGAAACCACATACTGAAAAATTTTAAATGACGCAAAAAAATATCTCGCCGCTATATTCGAAATCTGAATATTTCTAAAACAAAGCGTGAAGAGAAAGGGAAAAAGTGTGTATGGAACAATTAAAGGTGGGTAGAAGAAAGTCGCGAGATCGAAGCGACAAGTCCGTTGGTTCGGTCCCAGTGCGTTTTGAGTTTAGATTGGCGGGCCCGGGCGCACAAGGGCCGCATCAAGAGCGTGTCAGTTTCGCCAAAACGCCTTAAAACTGTGAGTATGTGCCATAACTGTAGTAAAATACGGCTTAAAAGCAACAGTGGCCCTGCCGCTCAGCGATGTCACTTGACTCGGCTGATCCGTCTAGATCCGCCACCCATCTTATTTAATCTATTAAGGAGATACGAAGAAAATGAAAGTTAAATATTTTTACTACTTAAAAGCACTTGACTGTATAATATTTGGAACAGCCTGTTAACATTTATATGTTCATTATGCAAAAATATCAAAACTAAAATAAGGCTCGTAAACAAGCCACAATACAAAACATAGTTGTCCACTTGAGATTTAAAACATCAACTTGCATTTATAATGGATCATAGTAATTGAAATAAATGTTTTATTTTTATAGGGCATTTGCCAGCTTCAAAATTACACTCTTAATGACCGCATCTGCAACGAACCACTTCGAGAACTCTCAAAACTTGTAATTTCGCCAATTTCAACCAAATCTGCTGCGCCATAGCTTTAAATACACAGCCACTGACACAGCCACAGACAACGGCTGCAGGAGCTCATCATGGTGGTGGTTGATAGCTGCCGGATCCAGTGTTATATTACAAGATTGCACTGAAGGCTGCTCTGGTTGGGCCAACAAGAACAAGTTTTGACGAATCAATAACAACAACGTGACCAGTCAATTGCTATGAGCGTTTCAACTGCCGTTCACTCTGCTCTGTCGTCTTCTCGTGAGATCTCATTTAGCAAGTGTAGCTTTTTAGCTCGACTAATGTATACTTTAAGCCTTCAAACCGGGACGGGATTACAACCATGCAGATGATCAGGAAGTGTGTAATTCAGGGCAAAGTCATATATTCAGTGTTCAAACTAACTTGTTGAATTTCTATAGTACAGACGTCTCCGTGACTTAGGTAGTTATTTTCTGATTTCACTGGGAGCAGTCTCACGATCCTAATTTTATAGCTCAAAATGAATACAATGCAAGATTGCGATTGCTGGATCAGGCACATGTAGCATACCAAAGTGGTGATGGAGCAGAGGCAAAGAAGTTATCAGAGTTAGGAAAACAGCACGGTGATGCCATGGATCTATATAATGCGCAAGCGGCTGCTGTAAGTTATATTCAACGGCGAATATCAGACATGCAAGTAATGCTTTTAGTTTGTTTTCCGAGCGAACAATGCTGATTCAGACGAAGACGAAATTGATCTACATGGTCTTTATGTCAAAGGCGAGTATCTGTATTCCAAACCTTTTTTAATTCTCATTAAAATCTAGAAGCAGAAGAGTACTTGACTCAGCGAATTGCAGCTTGCAAAGCTCGAAACGAATCCCATCTTGAAGTGTAGGTTCAGCGACATGGTGATCTGTTTTAAACTAAGTATGTCACTATAGAATTGTCGGTAAAGGAAATCATTCTTCTGGTGGGATTTCCAAGCTGAAAGTAAGACAATTTCCACAGCCTATTGGTTACTAGCTGACACTTTAGCCTGCTGTTGAACGTTTATGTCGAGAAAACCATTTTCAGTACGGTGTGGATGATGATAACTCGGGTGTCATTATCATCAACTTCAAGCAATCCGGGGGTAAAGTACCGATGTCCCAACTCCCCGTCGCGCCCAAGCACAATTTTGCTCAGAACATCTATTACTATCCTTCCCCTCAACAGCCACAAGCGTCTTATAGGCCAAATAAATATGATCACCAAGGACAGCTCCAATATGGTGGGTCCTATCCTGGAATGGCTACTTATCCCGGACATCCTCAACAAAAATTCGAAGTTGAACAGCCACAGCAGCAACAAAACGACGGTTTTATGAATTTGCTCAAAATGTGTCTCAAACAGTGTTGTGCTGTTATGTAAGACTAAACGCAATGTAAAAGATTCAGAAATTTGCGAGACAGCAAAAACAACCTTATGGGCTATGTTTTATGTATATTATCTAGATGTGTAAATTATCTAGAAGTAACCATTTTCAATTATTTGGTATGAGTTTTAAAATGTACATACACAAATAATATAGTGTAGTTGCTCTGCCCGCTTTCGCTCGGTACTAAGTTCTCCAGCACCCTTCTTAAATCCATCAGAATAAAACGTAAGCTTTCGACGTGACTACTCTGTACCAAAATTGCGATTTAAAAATTCTGCAAAAGCACCTTTAATTCTCAATGTATCAATCTGTCTGACTTTGTTTAGAGCCACAAAATTGCGCCGGATCCGTTGTAGTTGAGCGGTATGCATTGGTTCTACCGACAGAGTCACTGAGCTCGTATCGTTCAGCCAAATCTCTTGGGCACCTCCATCTGCTTGCCGTTCAACAATCAGCTTCACAACCTCTTGAGTCTGCTTGTCAAGTTCATAAATGTAATCTGTAAGCACAGCTGGTTTTAAAATTGTTGCGAAATTGGGCGGCTTGACTTTTCCAAAAATTATTGAGTTGAACAGCTGCTTAAATATAATGTTTTCTGCATTCAAGGCAGGATCGGAATATGATACCGTATACAGTGGCGAGTCCCATCTATTCATTCCATTAGGTTCCTCATATCTAAATACCAGTTGATCGAATCTAGCTGCAGTTAATTTTAAGATCTGGAGATTAGCAAGCAACTTACAAATCCTCTTCCCAAGCATTTGCTTTTTTGTTCCACTCCCGACAAACTTCAACAGGCGTGCCAACATGCACAATTGCATACGTAGACTCCTCAGCCTTTGCCTCGCAAAATATCTGATACCGGTATCCTTTAATGTAGTTTAAACCATCGACAATAACTATAGTATCTCTGGACAAATTGCGCTTGATGTCGGACATGATTGTAGCTCGAGCCATCTTTTCTTGTTTGGCATCTAACGGTGTTAAATCATATTCTACAAGTCTATGATGCTCGTGGGGTACCTCGATAAACGCTTGACCTTATATCATGAGTTTCATCTGAAATAACATGCACTTTACGATCTTTCGCGCTTGCTGCAAACGCCGCGGAAATTTCGCACGCTCGAGTAGACTTTCCCGAACATGGATAGCCAGTTAACAGTATGATTGGCATTGTGATCCTATTGCCTCGCTCTTTGACAATTAGAGTTGACTTGCCTTGTGAAGTGTCTGAGATTATATTTCACATGTAGGAGGAATAAATTTCCGCTATCGGGTTAGGGCTATTTCTTCGGATGAAAATGTGAACTAGTGTATAGGGGTTTGAGTGTAAGTTAATATAATAGCTATACTAGTTTTTCTGTGTTTTTACTCGCAACTTAAAAATGTTGCGAGATTTCAAAGCAACCGTTCATAATGCAGTTCAGTAAGTCCATATATCTTCTACTTATGAAAGAGTTCTATCTGCAGTTACCAGCCAAAAGGATTGACAATCTGGACACAAGAACAATGCTTATAGAGGAATGATATTTCACTCAGACCAGTCGGATAATCTAGATTTTAGAGACTTGAGGAATCTATTTAGTTTTTTTGGTATGGTAAACGTTCAGCAGTAACTAAATGAGGACTGGTGGCAGCATTGTGGCGAGGATCTACGGAATGCTCATCTATACATCGGTAACTTATAGCAGTATAAAAAGACTTTGTGAATTGAAAATCAAGTGACCTGAGACGCTAGTTTGCCGTTTGTTTAACGCAAACGTAACTTCAGTATTGTGTCAATCTATAATCTTATCTTCAACAAAAACGATCTGATGTTTTTAGTCTGGAAAAGCCAAGCATTCACAGGTTTATGAGAGAGAGAGAAACTAACAGACCCCTGAATGATATGTAAATATCTTATTGTCAAGTTAATGCTGCGATACTGACGTAGTGGCAAGCTACGTTAGTGACATCCAATAACATTTTCGTACTGACTATTTGCCATTTACTAATGGTTGATTTACAGTATTACCAATGACCCACCATTATAGATTGATGGAACAGCCGAATAAAGACCGATGAGGTTTAAACTGCCGCTTGGACCTTCTAAGGTCTTGTGAGCTACAGTTCTGTTGGCTCTGTCAATGCGCCGCATAGACCAAACTAGTGATGACAGTAGCTGACGCCACGAAAAAGATTTGAACGAATTAGTGATTTGTCTATCGCTTTCAGTCGCAAGGCTGTTGTGAGAATTTCATTGAATTACCTGCTCGTTTAATATGCACAAGCTGGTGTTTACTTTTATCTTCACTATCTTCACTATCTTCAATATCTTCACTATCTTCACTATCTTCACTATCAATCGTAAAAATGGCGGTAAACTATGGAAACCTGTAATTTACTTAAAATGTGGCGTCTGAAACCGTGATCTAACAGCGATTGGCAAATTCAACCGGTTGCCAAGGCATTGACTGCGTCACAATGCGCTAATCCTGCACTATTCACAACTTTCTGTACTGTCTTCCATCAGTTACGATTCAGTATCGCTGTATAATTGTACTGCATTATATTAATGATTATAACTTCTGACTTATTGTACTTGTCAATCGCTGTACGATTTATACCCCAAATCGAAATTGATCTGTGTCGGCTTATGGTCGCTTGGCAATGCAATACAAAAATGAGCTACAGAAATTTTTTTATGCCATAATAAGACATATAATCCGGAAACTTCACGCAGACGGTTTATTTTTTTCTAGTGACAGTACTGCTCGCTCGACAGTGAAGTCGTGCTATGGCATATTGCTTATGTTGAATTTCTGACAACGCTGATAACGGCTTGCATAAGAGATATGTTTGCATATTTACTCTATTCTCTAGATGTTTGTCTGTCTCTGTGGTCAACATCACTCACGAAGCGCCATAAGCAAGAACAATGCAACAATCTGGCCGACGAGATTGAAGAGCTTGAGCGACAAGCACTGAAAATGATGGCAAGTTAAAATACAGTAAAAACCTACAAACGATTGTCTGGCAAAAGAATACTCACCATGGCCCGATTATATTGACAAATGGTTAGAGAACTTACATATGTTAATAGAGTGGCCCTTGACATTTTGATTTATATCTTTCTGTCTTTTTATGATCGGGGTATTTGTTCTGTGAACTTCAAGGACGCCTTTCCCAGTGGCGTGCCAGCCGGTCAATAAAACTGGGTGAAGAAGACCGAGTGGAAATGGTTGGCTTTGCGTCTTTGTAGTCGTGTAGTAAGTAGTATATCAACTGCATCGTTCAGGGTTTCAGGGTTTCCCCGCCTGGAACTTTGAACCCTCATACATAGATATCTTCCAGCCTAATCAAATGTGCACACAGTTATGACGTTATGAGCTAGGTCTACTTTGTGGGTTCTGAATTTGTAGTCGTCGCCGTTGTTTAGTGCCTGCGTATTCACTTTGTATAGTGTGTTACAAGGGCTGCGCTCTACGGTGTAAAATATCTATTCATTAATAAAGTCAAGTGAAAAATGACAAGTGGGTTTATCACTATGGTTATAAACTATAGCTACGAGGAAAAAGGGTGTATAATAATAATATAATCTCGCAGAGGCTATCGGCATTACTATTTGGCTCTCATAAGAATGGCGTGAAGATATCTCCACATCTTGCTAAATTAGTCTTCACAATTTGAGGACGTTAAATTGGCAATAATAAAGTTTAGATTGATGTCCCAGAGAGATCTAGTGCGCCAAGTGTATAAAGCGATAGCAGGATCGTGCTTTTACAGTGAGCATATGCTCGATCGATGTAGACCGAGAGAATGTTATTACCTGAACAATTATCCGAGCTGAGGATGGCGCTGTGTCGGGACCACACGTATCATGTTAGTGCTGCGGATTGACCATAGTTTCGATATGATAAACGAGGTTTGCGTTGTCGATCATAGAGTAGACAGATATGAGATGGAACTGTCTGCATGACTGTCTCACAATTAGCTGTGGGGCCGGTTGGGAAGATGTCAAAAACTCATTTAATTTTTCTAGTATATTACTCTTCGTAGTTTAACGAAGCCTGTAATTTGAATTGTACATTGTTTATTGCTGATAAGTGTGATAACAGCGATCGAGATTGAAAGACATGCGCTTGACCTCAATAACCCTGATATTGTTGCTCGCCCAGACTTTTCTTGACTTTGAATTTTCTCTTGGTAATTTTTGCACAATATGGTATGTTCGCTTAACGAGCACTTACCGTCGCAGTAAGTCTTCTGTTTACTTTCCTGACCATTGCTACTGATTGGCTCACTGTTTCGTCTGTTATCTGCAAACTTATCTGCGATATCTTATCGCAGCTCTTGGAGCTTTTGTCTTTTTTAGAAATTTTTGATCCGCATTGGCGGATCATAATCACACACTCAATATCAGTCACACTGATAAGTGAAATTTGTGTCGAGTGTGGTGGGAATATAAAAACTGCCGAGTCAAGTCATGAATGGTACTTATATACAGACTGCTCATCCATTTGATATTGACTTACTGAATCTGACGGTCATACTGTACTGCAATAATGAACAATGATGCAAGAGCTATAGAGACTGTTATCAGCGCGTACACTGCTGCTGATATCGTTGAAGAGACAACACAGAGACGTGAAATTGAAACTCAAGAAACTGAATTCAAGCCAAATCTCTTCAAGCGAATCCTAGCAGTTGTATGGGATTGTGCAAACAAAAGTCCTGAAGAGCGGGCACTAGTTAATAAATTAGATGTTGGCATTTTGATTTATGTCATTTTGTCTTTTACGATGCAGGTCATTGACACAGCAAACGTCAGTAACGCATACGTTTCAGGCATGCAAGACGATGTAAGTTTGGTGCTCAAATACGCATTTTACTGATCATCGTAGCTCCAACTTTATGGTAACGAGCTGAATTATTTTTCAACAGCTCTTTATATTGGATACCTTGTTGGATCTGTTCCTAGCCAGTTCGTCCTATACAAAGTCCGTCCGTCTGTATGGATACCAACTTGCAACTTGGCCTGGAGTATTTGCGTGTTTTGTCTTGCCGCTGTCAAAAATGCTTGGGGTATTTACATTATTCGTTTTATTATTGGATTGACGGAGGCTGTGTGCTATCCGGCGTTTGCAATGTTAATCGGATCATGGTACAAGCCCGACGAGCTAGCCAAACGAATGGTTCTTTACGATGCTTCTTGGGCTATTGGAAACATCTGTTCTGGCTACATTCAAGCCGGTGTTTATTCTAGTATGAACGGTCTTCATGGTCTTCCCGGATGGAAGTGGCAGTTTATTGTTGACGGTTTAATCTCAGCCCCTGTCGCCATTCTTGGGTTCTATGCACTTCCTGATTTCCCCTCAACCACTCGTGCATTTTGGTTAAAGCCTCAACATCGCGAGTTGGCTATTAGCCGTATGCAAGATGTTGGCCGTAAGGGACCTCAGAGGATGACGCGCCAGCGCTTCTTCGCAATTTTCAAGAAGTTTAACGTCTACCCGTTCCTGCTTACTTATTCAATCTACTTGACCAACGGATCTAACTACATGAACTTGTGGTTAGACTCTCTAGGAACATTTTCAGTTGAGATGGTCAACATTTTACCTACCATTGGTTACGCTATTGCATTTATTGGTGCATTTATTTATGCTGTAGTTTCTGACTACACTAGATGGCGCTGGCAGTGTCTTCTCGTTGCCATATCGTTCAGCTTGATTGGCAATGTGATGCTTGCTATCTGGGAAATTCCCTATGGAGCAAAATTTTTTGCGTACTTGTTGCCTAATTTTGGTTCGCCAGTTTGGGGTCTGCTGCTCACATGGAGTACCGAAATGTTCCAAGACGACACTGAGTTGCGCGGGATGCTGCCTGCTCTTGGAAACACCTTGTGGTATGGATTTACCGCGTTCGTTCCAATTTTAGTTTTCCCGATGCAATACGCGCCGCGGTTTTTAGTTGGATACTGGGTTTCCAGTGCTTTCTTGATCACCATGGCTATTGGTGTTGTCACCATGGTCATTGGAAACAAGATTGAAGTAAAACGCAGAGGCTTGGTACTCAATAAGTACGGCCTAGCTGTTGAGAAAGAAGATCTTGAAAGCGCAATGTTTGTTGTGTCATCTGAAAGATCAGTTGGCTCGGTTTACGTGGAAGAAAGTGAGCGCGTTACTGTAAAGGCTGGAGAGAAAGATTGAATCATATGATTTGGATAAATGTTTTGCTTGATTTTGGTTTTCGCATATTCTTAGAAATACAGAAATGTTGCATAACCCAGTACCATTGAGCAAGACTAAGTTAAATGAACGAAACACTAGGAGTAGTACCCCGAGCTTGATTAAGTGCGAGAAAGCGAGACCAAGTCGAAGGCTCGTGTGTGATTTCCGACAATGGAGCAGCGAATGGAGGCCTGTAGAGACTAGACTCAAGGCCGAATTTGTCAAGTGCTCCAGTTGCTGTCAGTAATAGCCTTACTCTGGTAGTCCCCTTTCGGGTCGTACTAGATACATATTGCATATGGGTACGAATGAGTACGTTTGACATGTAGACAATGTCACCAACTACCGGTACATGATTCGGAGTCCAACTTCCCTCTCGATAACTGGTATGATTCATGTCCCATCCTGAAATTGACAATGGTTTTACCGCCGCGACGTCTGTCTTAGTAAATGATGTGCATGGGATTGACGGGTCGATGGTCCTCAGCGAAGTGAGCAGTCTAAAGTTGATCTAAACCGGATCTGAAGCAAAATAACAAGATCAATTAAGCTGACATAATTTGAGCCGTATGCCTTCAAATATGCTTTGTCTGCCAGTCTGAAATGTATGATATTCGATTGGGCGATATTGCCCTCTGGATCTGCCCACCTTGGACAAAAGGAGACTTACCTGCCTACTTCAGCCCAAGCTACAAGTTGGTTGCTGATCTATGAGTTGCGCGTACTTGCTCAGCTTCTTCCGCCAATTGAGACTCGTCAACTGGTAGGAGCAATCGCAGTTCAGCTAATATTGAAGCTCCTACATACACGACAAGTTTCCTACTGCTCATTTGCTAAAGCAGCCATGTAACCCCGACATAGAAGAACTCGTACGTCCAAGACGCATCCAAAATGGTGAGACTGATAGTTACAGCGCGGGCCGTCGCGAGAAAGGCTTACAGAATCACCTTAAACCCTAGTGTAAGGGTCATGTACTGCGGCTCATTGCCAGGGGATTCAAGGATCCTAAAACCCTATAAGTCTTTAAGCCTTGGAACTCTGGAACTTGTAGAGACAAGACAAGACAGGACGACAAGACAAAGGTTGCCATAGTTTACAAGGCAATTGGTATCTCAAGTGCTCCCATTTTCACCAAATTACTCACCATGATTCGATCGAATACAGAAGCAATCACTTCAAATGTTTTGAGGCAACAGGAGTCTATTTCAGTGACGAGCTTGCCGAAATGCATTTCGACCACTGTACTTCCAGATCGCTTTCGGGCTTTGTTCACGTTTTCCGAGTTCAACAGAATGCAGTCGATCTGTTTCCCAACTCTGTTTCAAAAGGACGAGAATGTTGTGGTATCTTCTCCTACAGGATCAGGCAAAACCTTGCTGTTTGAAATTGCTATTTTCAGAGCGTTGCTGTCTAATTCAACTGGAAATTTCAAAGTCATCTATATTGCTCCTACAAAGGCTCTGTCCTACGAGAGATATCAAGACTGGTCGGTCCGGTTTACAATTATCGGACTGAAATGCGGCTTACTTACAGGCGACACTCCTCTTGAAGAACTTGAGATTGTGAAGAAGTCGGATATTATTATCACAACGCCAGAAAAATGGGACTCGACCACGAGGCGATGGAATGACTACGACCGATTGATGAAGCTGGTAAAACTAGTCTTGATTGACGAAGTGCATATTCTCAAAGATACACGTGGTGCTACGCTGGAGACTTTGGTTTCTAGAATGAAATATATTTCACCTCATTCACGATTTGTGGCTTTGTCTGCAACTATTCCAAATTCAAATGACATCGCTGAATGGCTTGGAAAGAGCCAGAATTCGCGATCTGCACCAGCGCATCTGTTTACTTTTGGAAATGAATTTAGACCAGTGAAGCTTGACGTTCGTGTATGTGGTTATCATACCCAGGCTACGAATCCGTTTCATATCGACAAGATGTATACTAGAAAGTTTGTTGATACCAAGATTTGGCTAAGACCTTGTTAATTTTTAGATTGCTGGAAGTTTTAGACATGTATTTTCATGGGAGGCCGGCAATTGTATTCTGTCCGACGCGCAAGATTACTATTTCAACTGCCAGATATCTCGCGCAAAAGTGGCGTTCACTACAGCGGTTTGCCCCACCTGTGCAATTAAGTGATATACGTCTTCAAGAAAAGGAGCTCGGGGATTTGATGATCGCCGGTATAGCGTATCATCATGCCGGACTTTCTCTACCGGATAGGTCTGCGGTTGAGAAGGCGTTTACTGACAAACAGATTTTGGTAATCTGTTGTACTTCTACACTTTCTGTCGGTGTAAGTGTACCTGCTAGATGGGTGATTGGGACTCTAATGAAAAGGTGAATTTGCCGGCACATTTGGTTGTGGTAAAAGGGACTGCGGCATGGATCGATGGTAGAACTCAAGAGTATACTGAGTTTGATTTGCAGCAAATGGTCGGTCGAGCAGGGCGGTAAGGGTATCTGGCTTGAGTGTTAAATGTTACCAACTGTTTGTACAGGCCACAGTTTGACACATCCGGGATCGGTTAGTAGAATGGGACGATGAACGAGATCAGACTGACTTTTTGAACAGCGGTGGTCATGACCACTGAGTCCAATCGAGACAGATATGAATTTTTGTCGAGCAGTGAAGAACTAGTTGAAAGTTGTCTGCACAACAATCTTGTTGAACACATTGTCAGTGGCTATTGATTCTAATAGGAGCGAGCCTGACCGTAATAGAATGCAGAAATTTGTTTGAGAACGATCACAGATTTCAAGTCAGCAAAAGATTGGCTAAGGTCGACATTTTTATACGTTCGGATTCAAAAAAACCCAACACACTATAAAATAGCAGGCCCTAGCCCAATGCGATCTATTGAAGATTTTTTAGACCGTCTATGCACAGAAACCGTGATTCTGCTGAGTGAGTCTAAAATTATTGAGCAGTCTAATAATAGCGAATTACATTCAACTCCGTTCGGCAAATGTATGGCGTTGTTCTACATTCAGTTTGAGACGATGAAAGTGTTTATGGAATCACCTGAGCGGATGAGCATGTCGGCTATTGTGGGTATACATGAGTTTGCAAGATTTTTCATTGACATGCAGCTTGATTTGTTGTCTCGTGCAGGGGAGTTTAAAGATATACGATTTAAAGCTGGGGAAAAAAAATTTTTTAAAGAAATTAATGCTGGTTTTAATGTTCGGTTTGCGTTTAAGCCTAGTGAAATTAGTGAGTGTCATCACAAGGTAAATTTAATTATTCAGGTATAGTTCGTGGGCGCGGTTTAGATTGTGAGATTGATCTGTCCAGTTCATTTTGGCACATGGAGAGTTTCCGGTCTATGAAGGCTCAGGCAAACATGCAGCGCAATTACAGTCTGACAAGAGCATAATTTGGCAACACATTCATCGTTTAATGAAATGTATAATCGAATGCAAGTTGCAAGCAAAAGACGGTGTGTCGTTGCGGGCCGCGTTTGAATTGTCTCGATCGATAGAGGCGGAAATTTGGGAACATAGTTCAAACATGCTATTGCAGTTAGACGGTATAGGACCTGCCACTGTCCGGAAATTTGTCAACTCAAATGTAAAGACTTTTGCAGATTTGGCTAATTTAGACTGCATTGAAATTGAGCAAATTTTGTCGGTCAACAGGGCCAGAGGTATCAAATTTTTGCAGGAGCTGGAAAAAATACCGAAGTTCAGCGTATCGTTGAAGAAGGTGTCAGAAGCGCACGATGGAGCTAAGGTAAAGATAGGTCTGTCTGTCAACGTGACTGCGACCAATAAGTCGATAGTCAGATTGCACAGACGGAAGCTACTAACTGTTGCGTTTTTGGTCGAGCTTTCGACTGGGGAATTGCTGGATTTCCGTCGGAGTGTAATGTATCAACTTAAGCCCTCAAGGCAGTATATCGTATACGCAGTGTTGCAAAACTGGCCGATACAGCCGCTGATGGCACGGTGCACGGTTGCATGTGAGGAACTTGTCGGTACTGACGCTGTCAATGAAATTGAAGTTGCATTACAACTAGAGCATAAAGAATTATTACAATCAAAGTCGCAAGTGAAGATTGCTGAGTTAGGCAAGGTTCAGAAACAGTTGCTTGGACTCGAATCCATTGAAAGCATTTCAAGCGACGATTTGCTTTGCGAGCAAGATTTTGACCAGTGTGATCTGCCGCCTTCAAGGTTTAACAAATGGTCTCTTGGTTTGTGCGGAAATTTATTGACTATATAGGTTCCAAAGGTCGGCGATGGGTTCGAGGTCGTTTAGTGATTTGAGTCTGGATAGTGATGATGTGAAAGAACTTGAGACGCCCATATTGACAAGGCAGGTTAAAGTCCTTGGGAAACACACAGTTGAAGATGTTTTGAGTTCGGTACCTAAAAAGTGGAATGAAGGCAAAAGTTGCGCAGCCAAAACAAGTGGTCAGATGCCATTTGCCACTTCCGATGCTAACCGAAGGGAGGACAGTGGTATTACATGTTCCTTACTGTTGACTTTGGGTGTTTAGATAATTCAACAGGTTTAGTCGGAAATGTATGGCGACAGACAGACTTGATTAGCAAGTCATTGAATGCTCAATACAAAAAACCTAAGGTTGAAGACAAAATGACTTCTGCATCGTCCTGTTAATTTTCGTGATATGATTTGTTTTTATGAGCTACTAATGTGATTCAGTTGAGACGCAGTTATGGGAATCAACGTCTCATTTAGACAAGCTCCCAAGTAGATCAGCTTTTGGACAAAGTCTCGACTCACTAATTAGTTTAGACAAATGTTACAGTTTGGACCTTGACCGACAGGCTTCTAGTTCAGTATCTGAACTGACCAGTGCCGAACAAAGCGTTAGTATGGACGAATACGTGTTTTACGTTGAAGAAGATGAGGCCGATGTTGATGGTAAGAACAAGACAAGAGCGCACGTGCTGGAAGATTTATTTGATTTTGTAGACGTGGTTAACTAAAACTGTTTTCTAAGTCTCTATTTTTGCTGGTATAGCTAATTTACTTTGTCACCTATAAACGTTTACGTTATTATCGTTAATAATTTATTATACGGCCTGCTCGTACAATTGAAATATATATTTAGAAAACGCATTACTGTTTTACGTATATTTGTGCCCTTTTATTAATATCAAAACATCAGAAGTTCTGCATGCAATAATACACACACGAATTATTATTCTTTGTCAGTAGCTTACTCACATAACCAATATACAAAATTCGTGAGCTTCACCGTAAAAATATACGACAAATTTCACAATCAAAAATTCATAAAAATTAGAAAATTGAGCATAGGCCGTCCTTCACGAATATTTCATATATAGAGGCAGCCACACAACTACTAAACTTGTAAACTTATATTTTTTTTTTTTCGGTTTGAAAGGTTTCAATATTCTGCAAAATGCAAAATGCAAAATGCAAAATGCAAAATAAAATTAAAAAAGCTAAAAAAAGCCTGACGGGGGGGTCGAACCCCCAACCTTGAGATAATCATACAGAAACAATAACATGTAACATAAGAGTCTCACGCTCTGCCAATTGAGCTAGCCGGGCTTCCTAGCATGTTTTACTAAGGAACTGACCTTGACTAACCACTTAACTTTTCTAAACCTTCTCTCTAGATATTTCGGCATCCTTCAAGACTTTTCCTTTTACTTCGTTCTATTTCTTCATTCTTCTATACTTACAATTACTTTCTTCTACAATACTCTATTTATCTTTGTACCTTTATTATATATAGACCTAGTTATGCACTTGTTGTATTAATACATTAACCATTAGAAAACATAACTTTTATTTGAACTGTATAGACTTGTAACAAGGCACAATTGCTAAGACACTACGTAAAATAAATGTAAATGTACAAACAAATTTTATAAGAATACAAAACTTTGCACTTGTGTTACGGATTGAATACAAGGCGACCACGCATTCAACGAATTCCGCAAAGAGGTAGACCAGCTTATCTTTGAGGCGAACGGCCATGATTGGACAAACAATGTCAAGATTGGTTACTTTCGCGGTGGATTGTCACCGACCCTATTCAATCAAACTCTCATTTTGGGGGACGACGTTGCCTACGAAGAGTTCGCCGGTGCGATTGGCCTGGATGCAGGTCGTGTTGAATCTACCGCCAAACGCATTCCTGTTGTGGCGGGACCTGCTCAATCTCGCGACTCCAATGCGATGGATTGTTCTGGTTTGGTGATACTAATACTGATACAAAGTTTATTAACAAAACTACACAAATAAAAAAAATAGACTTACCTGATACAAAGATATCAAATTTATGTGCGTGTTACGAGTGTTAGGAAGAGAAAAAGGAAAGCACACAGCTAAGTATTGTGAGAGATCATGAGGATCATGAGACAATCAAACATTCGACATAAGTCAAGAAATCAGGGTTAAGTCAGGAGGTCATGCGGCTCAATATTTCAAGTTATTGTAGTTAGTTGAATATCAGCACTACGACCTCAAAAGTCAGCGCATTCAAACGTAAAAGATATGAAAATGATCGTGGAGATCTCAGAATGCTGAATATTAAAAAATAAAATTTATTGGCTGGATATTGGGTGAGCTATTCAAGTATTCAAGGTAGAAGGTAGAACTTTGTTTTAAACCTCCCAAACTCTAATTAGTTCACGAGAGTTGAACTGCTGAATGTTAATTAATGAGTTTAACGGTTTATATGAGTAATACTACGTACTAGAACTTGCTAGAAGAGTCTATTACAATCTACATAAGAGTATTATACTGTTAATTAACCTACAAGTGAGATCACTTCTCACACAACTCTACGAACAATAAATACAAAACAGACTACCGGTCCGCAACAGAGGAGGATGTGAGGATTCTGGGTTCTTTATTCCCAGAATATGGATTAACTCGAAAAGTTAATCCGACCTCCTCAAATTCGGTCTACTACGGATTAATTTTGATTATTATTTAATTTACTTTGCGAATATCCGTTCTTTCTTCGTTCCGAAGTTCGGGTATTACGTCAATAAAAGGTTTTGTTTGATTATTGCTTATTAGTTTATATTTGTTTGTACAGAGAAACCCAAGTATAAGAAGGGGTTTCTTTTCCTTTGTTGTAACAAGAATTTAATATTTATATATACAAAAATCCAGTCTTATCTGTAGCAAACAAGTCTTCCACAATTGTCTTCCAGTGACTAGACATAAGCAGTTAGTTTATTAATTAGGACATCTTTTTACCCCAGAGATCAATCTGTGCCTTCTGTACACCTAGATCTATCTCAATAATAAAGTAGTCGGCAATAGTTTAGTGGCTAGAATTTCCGCCTGTCAATTGTATAATAGCGCGCGGGGGACCGGGGTTCAATTCCCCGTTGCCGAGTTCCTTTTTTTTTTTTTTTTTACCTTAGTTATTATGCATTAATTTTTATTTTGTTAAAGTATTTATTAATGTTAGGAACTGAGCTTGAAAATGAGAGTACTGAGAGTATAAGACAGGATTTGTACCAGAAAAGGTCTACATGATACGGCTTATGCTAGGTTCTCTGTGTAGGAAAAAGACTTTGTACCACATTCAGAGTGGTTGTTGTAGTTGTTCTTTGAGATTTGAGTGGTTGTTTATCTTTTCTAATAAGAGTTGTATGTTTTCTTACTTCAGGGAAGAGTTGACTGGCTATCCATATACATGCTGTCCTGTTGTCTCTACTAACAGAATATATCTTACAGCAAATAGATTCTCTTTTAGTAATTTTATATTTCACTGCCAGCCTTTCTACCGCACAGATCTCACTGTGCTCGCAATAATTTTCGTCCAAACTCTGCTTTAAAACCCTAACCGGTGGTCCCCATTCTCCGCGTAACCTGATCAATTCTGATACTCTGATCATATTATATACCGAGAGTAAATTTTTTGTGTGGAGTTAGTTGTATGTTTTGATAAATGAGGCTCACGAGCCGCATGTACATTCAGTACGAGTAGGTTATAAATATAATAATAATAATTAAAAATAGTAGTGGAGTCAGGCAGTGTGTAATTTAGTCTCCAATGATCCTTACTAGGTCAGTAAGTTTACTTTAAAGAAACGCTAGATGTTTCGCAAAACAAATATACTAAAGAAATCTTTAGTTTCAATATAGCATTTTCTGTAATTATTCAAATAAGCTTTGCCGTCAATGTGGTTAACATTGATTAAGTCTGGGCAGATCGAGATTGCGAATAATTTTGGTAATACGGGTTCGTAGCACATTACTCAGTTAAAACGTCACTAATGGTGTGTTACCACAAGTCAGTGACGTGAACTGAGCTGCATAAGGCTGCCGTTCGTTAGCTGCTTGCTTCTTTCGATTTCCCTACAAAAATATTTCACAATACAATCATAGTTCTACGTATTTTAAATGCTAAGTTAATACTAGACAGTCAAAACAACTGATACTGCAAGACTTCAAAAAAATTGAATTGTTTTACGTACCAAATTGATGGCCATCAAGATCCCAAATAAATACAAAGTCCATACGCCAAAAAAACAAAATAAGAAAAACAGATCAATCGAGATGCAAGATGGCGATGATGTTGTACTTGTGTGTGAAATGTCTGTCATATTTGCCGATAACCCAGAACAAAAGCGTGAACACGCTGATTGCGATCTGGACTGAGCCGACAATGACAAAACATTTTCGTACACCAAGGTGCAGGAGCCAGAAATACGCGCGCTCAGTCAGCGCAAAACTGAAGAGATTCTTAAACATCAACATGACAATGAAAGCCTCGACTTGAATATCGCGGTGAGCGTCAGTGATGTAGGTTGACGAAGCAACCGCGCCGAGAATCATAGCGCAGGTGACCATGCCGAAGAAGACTGGAGGAAGGAATTTGGAATACGTGTACATGTCGTTTGCAGTGATGCCAAACCCCCAAATACCTGCAATCGCAAACGCCATCTGAGGTAAAACCAGTAAGATTCTGAACTCTGGCTCATAGATGTTGTTGTTCTTCTTGGAAAGACTTTTCACCAAGAAGTCAGACAGAAGGCCTGCAAAAACGAAACCAACGACAGAGCCTACTGCGGCACCGGCGTACATGTATCCGACATTAACTTCGTCATACCATAATGGTGGCCCCATAAAGATCGCAGCAAGAACGACACCGATCATGACAGTCCATGCGATCAGTGTACCCTGAGTCAGACAGCCCCAGATGACAGCTGGGTGAAGCAACAATGCGAATGGTCGCAAGAATATTTTGTGCAATGGGCGCGATGATTTTGAGCCAGAAAACAACCAAAGTGAATGAAGATAGGACTCTGGAACTTCTTGAGCTAACGTATTTGACTCTGTCACTTTCTCGTCTTGGTCTATTGACGGAGTGGCCAGCTGTCCCACCGCTTCGCCAAGGACGTCAGTTTCAAATCGCTTGTCACGATTATAGACGTGCTCAGGCACAAAAAAGAAAACAAGTAAGCCAGAGACGCATGAGAAGATGAGCAAAAACAAGAACATCCAGTGCCAACCCAACGTCGCAGTTAGCCGCCCAGTAATCACTGGAGTCAAAAACGACGATCCAAACACGCACAAACTTGCAATTGCGAGTCGGATTCCGCGCTCATGTACAAAATACATATCGCCAATTGACGCGTTGAGTAGAGCTTCGAATGGCGCAAGTGCCACGCCTTGGAGTATTCTCGCTCCCAACAATGATCTGTATGAAGTAGCAGCACTGCCCCATGCTGAGCCAGCAATCAAGATTACAGACGCAAAGACATACAGAAACCGTTTACCGTATTTGACTGAGATTGCTGTGACGAAGATCGAGGTGATTGCAGCCGCAAACAAGTTCCAACCTGTCAGAAGAGCAATTGGCTGGAATCCTTTGCCAAGATACAGGACCAAGACAATTGTGGACGATGCCAAAAGTGGTGAAGCAGTTGACGCCATGATCTGCTAGTGTTAGAATATCCATGACCATAAAGTGAAAACACGTACCCCAGCTAGACATAGGACTGCGAGTATTAGATCTGCAAAAGTCAGTTAATGTTATAATGCAGATCGATAAATCATTACCTTTTTTTTTCCGCGACCAGTTGAGAGGATCATTTGAAGAATTTGAAGGTTGAGGGACTAGAATAATGTCTCCATCACGTTTTAGATGAGCAGCATTTTCAGTTTCATCAATGCCGTGTAAAGCTTCATACAGATGAACTGTTCCAGGCACACGAACACCTTCAGCCAGTTTTGGCTCTAGGATTCCAAATGGCATTTATATATTTTGTGAGTACTAGAAATGATAATGATTGTATCAGACCGTATAAGACACAATATAGGACATGAGAAAGACGAATCAGTTGGTCTAAGCATGATGTGAGAGAGCCTGTGTGTGTGATGTGTGTGTGAGTACGGATCAATGTAAGCAAGGGAATTTGTGCCATGCGTACAGCATGCACTAAACTCAAAGTAATCGTAGGTTTCAAATATTGGATGATTAGCGTCGGGCAGTACTAACCCGAAAGGTGTTATACATTTAATTTTGATCTGCAAAGAAAGGCAAGCAAAGCCAACAAAACAATAAATTAACTTGAGATATTACAATTATTTTCTAGAATAACGAGTTTCTTTTTTTTTAATTGGATAAATAATTGTACTGTATACTAATTAAATAGTGTTAATTGGAAAACAGTTTAGTGTGTGGAATAACTAGCACATGGCGCTTTGAGTATCGAGCTAGCGTACAAAATCGATATATTAAGATATACTGTCCACGATTCAGCTGGAAATAATAATAATAGCAAATGTTCTTTATAGGAGACGATTAAAATACAGTCAAAAGTATCAATTATCTTTATGCTGAAAAATTAGTCAAAATTGAGCTTTCAATTGCTTCTTAAAATCTGAGAACAAATATCGCTCATATCCAAGATGGGCTAGATATTCTCTGCAAACTAAAAATTACATAAACATATGGGTTTCTAGCTGAGTTTCGCAGAACCGAATCGAATGAAAGTCCCGATCTAGCACTCTCCGTACAGGAGGCGCCTCTTCCCCCTGCGTAGATCGGGTCTATTCTCGTATCATTTGTCCCATTTCTCCAGTTTATATATATATATATTGCTTTCCTTTTTCCCCCTCTACTTCCCCCCTTCTCCCCGCTCCCATCTTTCATTTCTATTCTCTTCTTGTTCTTCTACGCTTTTATCATACTCTCTAGAAAAAGCACTCCACTATGCGTTTTTCATACATTTCCACTGCATTATCAAGTTTATTAGCTCTCGCTTCAGCTCAAAGCCTCTCTGGTCTGCCACAATGTGCCCAGGTTCGTACTACTATTACATTACTCTCTGGTTTTTATCTGACAATTACTTAGAGCTGTGCCGGTAGTGCTGTAGCTGCATCCAACTGTAATGGCTTTGATATTGCTTGTTTCTGCACAGGGACCGCTTTTATTGAGAGCATTGCTAGCTGTGTTGCTACTGCTTGCGACCCCGCGGATCAACAAGCTACCATCCAGTTTGCTGAACAGCTTTGTTTGACTGCGTCTGTCACTCTTTCTGGTGTTGAGTCTCTCTTAACAGCTGGTTCTACTACCGCTACGTCTTTGGTTGAAACGTCGTCAAGCACTGCTACATCATCTGCTGCTTCGACCACATCAGCCGCCACCTCTACTATCACAACCACTTCCACCACTTCAACTTCTTCGACAGTCCCCACCACTTCAACTTTCTCATCGAGCATGAGAACGACCTCATCTATGCATCTCATTGCCAATACCACTTCGTTCGCTACATCTTTCACCAACTCTTCTGTCGCAGCAAGCACCGCTGCAAGTACCGCTGCAAGTACCTCTGTTGAGTCAAGCTCCTCTTCAGCAGGCGTTGCTCGTAACAGTGTCGCTGCTTACGGCATCGGATCTGCTTCGATCCTTGCTGCCATTGCAGCTTTGTTTTTGTAAGTCTAGAATGTACCAGTAGTGTATATGTTCAATTAATCTTTGGTAAACTCTAATTCAAGCGAACTCATTGGGCCCCTGAGCTTAATGTTAAATTAGGTTAGACGAAACATGATCAATTTAGAGTTTTAAGAAATCTATTTTATTCATCTAATAATAATAATAATAATAGCGACCATGTGCAAATTATTCAATTACTGGTTATTTATAGAAGCAAACACTCGCACTGACGCCACCTAAAGAAGACGCGTGCCAAGACGCGAGCAGACGCGTTTTACCCGGCCTTGTCGAAAGGCATTAACTGCATGTCTAATTTGCCACCGTAGTTGGGTTACGCATCTGGTTCAAACTAGCAGCGGTTCGCGACTGGGCCCATTTTGAGTGCGAACAAGTCAGTCAGTTTTCTCAGTAATCAAAACTGTAGTATAAAGCTATTCATTTGGCTAGTTTGAAAACGCAGTTTTAAAACAAAATTAGTATTGTTAGTACTTCTATAATTTATTGGTACAAATCCCTTATTTCTCTATGCTGTATTAATATGGCTTTTCTTGTCTTGATTTGTCTTATTTTTGTAAATCATTATGGACATTTTATTTTTAACTAATTCAGCTGCAATATCAATCTTTTACACTATAATCTCATATTATACACAGAGTAGCCCGTTTTGTGGTACTCGTTGCCTCGTTCATCAGCTGTTCAAAACCCTTAGATGTTTACGCTCGAGCCTGAACTGAACTGACTCTAAAGAAAGTTCTTTGCACCAAAACCTCCTTCAACCCAACCCTCATATAAATTTCTGCCCATCACGCACAAATTGTATCCTCGACAATAAAGACAAATGACTTCTGAAGTATGTGGTATTGTTGTTTCTGATTGAAATCATTTTGAAAAGCTCTTGACAATTTGCCTGTTTATATCATCTTTCAATTCACATTTTATTATGACGCTCTGGGCGGTGCAACTCTGCTTTTGGCACATCATTTGATGCTCCTAGCTTGACCATCACATCGTTCAAACCGCAAATTAGAAGTCAATGGTATTAATTGGCTGAATATGATTTACTCTGAAGAATTTGGATAGTAAATCAGGCGCAAATGGGTCATTAGCTTATTACCGTCTTTACTTCAAAGTACTATCTTAAAACTACTCTTGATATCAATCAGGCAAATTGTCAATTGCTTTCTGGATTTTTTAGTTTTTCATGGCACTACAAGAATTAAACGTTACTAACATGGATTAGAGAGACACAAAGACTTTCCTTGCTCGGCTTTGCGAGCAGGCCGAGCGATATGACGGTTAGTATTATTGTAAGGTCTGTGATTTCAATATTGATTATGCTATACAGAGATGGTTACGTACATGAAGGAAGTTGCCAAGGTAAGCAGCAGCTTGATTTTTCTCTTCATAATTCAAGATCGCTAACGGCATCTAGCTCGGTGCTGAGTTGACCGTCGATGAGCGCAATCTCCTGTCTGTCGCGTACAAGAACGTGATTGGCACACGTCGTGCCAGCTGGCGGATTATTTCGTCGATTGAGCAGAAAGAAGAGGCCAAAGGTTCGGAACACCACGTGTCGCAGATTCGGGAATACCGTTCCAAGATTGAGACCGAGCTCGAGAATGTCTGCGGTGACGTGCTTTCTGTCTTGACAGACTACCTGATCCCACAGGCTGAAACTGGCGAGTCGAAGGTCTTCTATTATAAAATGTACGTTTCTGTGTTGCGGGTAGTGTTTCATGGCGCTGACGTTAAACTAGGAAGGGAGACTACCATCGTTATTTAGCTGAATTCGCTTCGGGCGAGAAACGGAAAGACGCTGCGACTGCCGCTCACGAGGCATACAAGACCGCGACCGACATTGCTCAGACTGACCTGACTCCGACACATCCGATCCGTTTAGGACTTGCGTTGAACTTCTCAGTGTTTTACTACGAGATCCTCAACTCACCCGACCGTGCGTGCCATCTTGCCAAACAAGCTTTTGACGACGCCATTGCCGAACTGGACTCACTGTCAGAGGAAAGCTACCGGGATTCGACTCTCATTATGCAGTTGCTGAGAGACAACTTGACGCTCTGGACTAGTGACTTGGAGGAGTCTGCACCCGCAAAGGAGGAGTCTAAGAAGGACGCCGACGGTGACGAGGAAATTAAGGAGTAGAGCATTGCATAGTAAAACAACGCATACATGTAGTTGGATCTCTTTTAATATTTGCATCGAGTATGTATATCGTTAGAGGGTTCTTATGATGTCGTATGAGTATCGCTTGTGTTTTTCTTGTGTTATTAGTGCAAACAAATCTCTATACTATTCTTCGATTTTCAAATAGAGGTAAAAGGTCTGTTGACAAAACGAATTTACAAAACCGTCATGTTATATTATTTTATTAAACAGGATGTTCAAATGCAAGTACAAATAATTGACACACCTAATGTAAAACCAAAACATAAAACGCAAGCATGACCTCTAAAACCCACCACCCATATCGCCCATGCCGCCCATGTCGCCTCCCATATCACCATTGTCGCCGTAATCGTTGTTAATGACAGTCACATCTGGCTGCATGGCATCCATAAGCAGCATACCACCCAGTAGACCAGCACCAGCACCGAGCGCTGCACCAGTACCGACACCCATGCCAGATCTACGTGGTTGTTGAATCTGCTGCTGCTGTTGTTGGTACATTGGCTGTTGGTACATTGGCTGCTGGTACATTGGCTGTTGAGGATAGTATCCTTGTTGAGGTGGGTATCCGTAGCCAGGCTGAGGGGGATAGCCACCGCCATACATTGATTGCTGACCGTAAGGCTGTTGGCCGTATGGTGGCTGACCATAATTTGGCATAGGCTGTCCTCGGCTAAATGAAGCTGGACTTTGATTTTGCGAATGTGAGTAAGCTGGGGGCGCTTCAGGCATATTAGGAGGCTTCTCCCACTGAGATTTCCCGGTTGCTAAGTTGACATAATAATACCTGTGACGAGTTAGATAGGTAATACTTTCATCGATATCACAACCCACGTCTTGTAATTTGAGTCAAATTTGGCTAGCCATCCTAGATCATACAGTCAATACCCCGCCAAGACATGCGATAAGGCTACTAGAACTTACCTTCAGGAACAGGAGGGGCAGCTGAAGGAGGAGGACCAACTGGAGGAGTCGCAGAGACCATACTTAATAAGTAGGACAAAGGAAAGAAAAAACAGGGACAACGAAATTGATAAAAAAAAGAAGTTTCAAGAAAGTCGGGAACTGATATATCCACCATCACGATCATGTGCATTTTGAAAGTACAGACACCAATATAATGTTTACAGGGAATCTAGCGTGTTATCGTTATAGTGGGGATATGACTACAACCACTGCACAGCCTCGACCAAGCCCTGGACGTCATCAGGGTTATCCAGGGTTCGACTTGACGGAGGTTGGAAGTGCGATGAATTCGCAGTATTTTGTAGCAATTAAAACATCGAAACATTTTGCATTATATAGTTTCTTCTTATAGAAATAGCTCGTATTTCTATAATAAATATATAGCATATACAAAAAAACAAATGTATTAAACGCATAAGTTTTACACACTTTCACCATAAAGATCAGTATAAGAGACTACAAAGGCTGAACATACGCGAAACACTCTCAAACGCACCTTTGTCCAAGTTTCTTTATTTCGATCTGTTGCTGCTCAATCTATTCGACTTCAGTCGGTTTCTTACGTGGTTTTTGTTGGAATCATAATTGCCTAATTGCCGTCTGCGTCTTTTTTTTGGCGATCCTGTCATATTGTACCGTCAAATCAATTCCGGCAGCGCATTAAATTCTCAATCTTAGATTTGGAAACATTGACCTCCAATGCCTCTTCTCCGTCGTCGCCATTCGGATGATTCCGATAGTTTAAATGATGGTGAACCCCGCAAAAAGGCAAAAAAGCCAAAAACAAGACGACCTCCGAGTAAGTATTTGTTGTACGTCCACTTTATGGTGCCGCACAAGCTGATTCAGTCGACTAGATACGGCATTCAGACAGCAACGGTTAAAAGCGTGGCAGTATGTTATCCTGACTGCTGTTTCAGTATTGTGCTTAACTAATATGACAGGCCTATCCTTACGCCCAAAACTGTCATCCCTTTGTTCTTTTGTGTCGGCATCGTATTCGCACCTCTTGGTGGTGTACTCTTATGGGCCAGTTACTTGGTACAAGAAGTAAGTATAGATTACACCCACTGCTTAGAGGCCGGCGCCGCATACGAGCCAATTCCCTCGCAGTACGTCACAGCTCATTTCCACCAAGCACAAACTGGACCTCACGAGGCCGAATGGCTGTCGTACACAGACCAGTCAGCGCCCGAAGGGCAGCAACAGTATTGTACGCTCCGGTTTAGAGTAGAGAATACCATGAAGGCACCTGTGCTGATGTACTACCGCTTGACAAATTTTTATCAAAACCATAGACGGTACGTGCAGTCAATTGAAGAACACCAGATCGAAGGCAGGGCGATGACTTCAAAAGAATTGGATGACAGTAATCTGTGCCATCCGCTAGTGCTTGCGCCTGACGGACGACCATACTATCCTTGCGGATTAATTGCAAACTCTTTTTTCAATGACACCTTTGAATCACCAAGGTTTATTGGAGACATCCCTGTCGATCAATCAAGAGACACCATTTCACAATATTTTATGACCGACAAAGGTATTGCTTGGGCAAACGATCGCAAGCGATTTAAGAAGACAGAATATCGTGCGTCTGAAATTGTGCCGCCTCCAAATTGGGCTCTGTCGTATCCCGATGGATACACAGATGACAACCTGCCCGATATTGGCGAATGGGAGGCATTACAAAATTGGATTCGTACCGCTGGTTTACCAACTTTTAGCAAGCTCGCTTTGCGTAATGACACTACGGCTATGGAGCGTGGTACGTACGAAGTCAACATTGGTATGCGGTTCCCAACCACGGTTTTCGGTGGCACAAAGTCTATTGTACTTACGACTCGAACCGTTGTGGGTGGCCGTAATCCTTTTCTCGGAATTGCGTACTTGGTCGTTGGTGGACTATGTATTGTACTTGGAGTATTGTTTATGATCAGGCATTTGATCCGCCCGCGCAAATTGGGAGATCACACATACCTGTCATGGAACAACGAAAGCAACTAAACGTTGCCGGCTGTATAATCTGTCGATCCGGTTGATCTTAACTTGGTCGTTTAACAGTTATTGAATGGTCTTACAAGTTCAATTGCCAATAATGTTTTTTTTCGCACTTTTTTTATTTGTTACGGATTGTTTTCTGTGTTTTTGTGTTAATAGAATAGTAAAAGCAGTTTGGAACGGTATTAAATCTCCCCCTGAAAATCATGTTACCTCATCCTCGATCTTGAACTAGAAATAAACGCTAACGAACGCACCATACTTCAGTTTCAAACAAAAAGAATGACTGTAGAAATCAACGCGTCTGGGTTTAAGCCTATAGCAGGCGGTATCAAAATTGCAATTGACGTGAGCCTTTAGCTGCCGTTAGGAAGATAAACTGACAATCTATAAGCGTGGAGGAACTTTCACAGATTGTATTGGATCACACCCAGATAGACCAGATGTAGTCATTAAGTTACTATCTGTTGATCCACAGAATTATGACGATGCACCCAGAGAGGCAATCAGGCGGGTTTTGGAGATTTTTACTGGCCGTGAAATTTCAAGAGATGCGAAGCTTGATACTACATTAATTGGTTCGTTACGTTTTGATATGGGGAAATTAACTAACTAAATGCAATAGAATCGGTGGGTGATTTGGAAACTACAAGCGATGTGTAACTGCTGACTACAAGTAGATTAGAATGGGCACAACAGTTGCGACAAATGCGTTGCTGGAACGGAAGGGACAAAAATGCGCTCTCGTCACCACAAAGGGGTTTCGCGACTGTCTTGTGATCGGAAACCAAAGCAGACCAAAGATCTTTGACATAGCGATCCGAAAACCAGAAGTTCTGTATCAGCAAGTCGTCGAAATTGACGAACGAGTTACGCTTGAAAATTATACCGAACATCCACAGAAGCTTGAGACTACAGATTTTTCAGCTGACAAGAACTTGGTTGTCGGACTGTCGGGCGAAGCTGTCCGGATCATACGCCGGCCTGACCCTGAATCAGTGCTCAAGTCATTGCTCGAACTCTATGAAGCTGGGTTTAGAAGCATCGCGATCTGTCTGACACATTCATATACTTTCCAAGACCATGAAAAACTCGTCGGAGAGCTGGCAGCAAAGGTTGGGTTTGAGCATATCTCTCTTTCGAGCCAGCTGATGCCAATGATCAAGCTAGTCCCGCGTGCAACGTCTGCTACGGCTGACGCTTACCTCACACCAGAGATTAAAAAATACATTGACGGCTTTGAAAGTGGATTTGACGGCGGGCTGGGGAACGCCTCTGCGATGGGATCCGGAAAAGGCACTCGGTGCGAGTTTATGCAGTCTGACGGTGGCCTTGTTGACGTCAAGTCCTTCTCTGGCCTGCGTGCAATCTTATCCGGTCCTGCTGGAGGCGTAGTTGGATACGCTCTGACTTCGTACAACAACGACACCCGCATTCCGGTGATTGGGTTTGACATGGGCGGCACATCTACTGACGTCTCGCGTTTTGGTGAGGGAAGGTACGAGCACGTGTTCGAGACGACGACGGCCGGCGTAACAATCCAAAGTCCGCAGCTGGATATCAACACAGTTGCCGCCGGCGGCGGTTCGCAGCTTTTTTGGCGAAACGGGCTGTTTGTGGTCGGCCCTGAAAGTGCGGGCGCGCACCCTGGTCCGGCATGCTACAGAAAAGGCGGGCCACTTACGGTTACGGATGCGAATCTACATTTGGGACGACTGCTACCCGAATTCTTTCCAAAGATTTTTGGGCTAAAAGAGAACGAAGGTTTAGATGCAGCGGCGTCTGAAACTCTGTTTGCAGATATGACCAAGAAGATCAATTTAGAGCTTGATAAAGCAAGTCAGATGTCGGTCGACCAAGTTGCGTACGGATTCTTGAAAGTTGCGAACGAGACCATGATCCGACCGATTAGAACATTGACTGAAGCTAAAGGCTTAGACACGTCGACTCATAGACTTGCGACGTTTGGCGGCGCCGGTGGACAGCACGCGGTCGCGATCGCAGAGGCGTTGGGGATATCACAGATTCTGATTCATAGATACTCGTCTGTTCTGTCAGCATACGGTATGGCGCTGGCAGACGTTGTTCAAGAAGTCCAGGAACCTAGCTCTCAGGTTTTGACTCCGGAAACAGAGAGTTTGTTTGTGGAGCGGTTTGAAGAATTGAAGAGAAAAGCTGCAGCTTCGCTTTATGATCAGGGATTCAACGACTCAACCATCGAGTTTGAACTTTATCTTAACATGAGGTATCAAGGTACCGAGTCTGCGTTGATGATAATCAAGCCTGAGAGTGGGTACGATTTCAAGACCCCGTTCGTAGAGCATCATCAGCAAGAGTTTGGCTTCATTTTGCTTGACAGAGATATTATTGTTGACGACGTGCGGGTACGAGGAATCGGAAAGAGCTTTGAGCTGTCGGAAAACACTGTGGACGAGCAGCTCAAGTCGCTGCAGCGACCGGTCGACACTGGCAAGAGTGTGAGCGTACATGATGTGTACTTTGAAGGCGGCCGCCAGTCGACTCCAATTTACAAGCTAGATGATTTGAGCGTGGGAGAGAAGATTCAAGGCCCGTCTATTTTGGCAGACGGAACGCAGACCATTGTGGTTCCACCTGGGTCTGCTGCTGTGATTTTGGAGACGCATGTGGTGATTAACATTGGAGATACTGAAGGGAAGAAGACTGCAAATACAGAGCAGATTGATCCGATCACGCTGTCAATTTTTGGCCACAGATTTATGGCAATTGCCGAGCAAATGGGTCGTGCGTTGCAAAAAACTAGCGTGTCGACCAATGTGAAGGAAAGATTGGACTACTCATGTGCACTGTTTGACGCTAAAGGTGGTTTGGTCGCCAATGCTCCGCATTTGCCTGTGCATTTGGGCTCAATGTCGACGGCCGTTCGTATGCAGGCGGATATATGGAAGGGCAAGTTGAAGAGGGGAGACGTGATTGTTTCGAATCACCCGCAGACCGGCGGGACGCATTTGCCAGGTTAGTGGGTTAATTGAAGTGTTATATGGTAACTAATACAAAAATAGACATCACCGTCATCACTCCTGCGTTTCATGACGACAAGATTGTGTTCTATGTGGCGTCGCGAGCACATCATGCGGACATCGGCGGTATATTGCCAGGCTCGATGCCTCCCAACTCGCGTGAGCTGTACCAAGAAGGCGCGGCAATATACAGCGAAAAATTGGTGTCTGAAGGTCGGTTTGATGAAGACCGTGTGACCAAGCTGCTATACGACGAGCCAGCGAAGTACCCCGGCTGTTCGGGAACTAGATGTTTACCCGACAATATCAACGATTTGAAGGCTCAAGTAGCCGCGAACCAAAAAGGTATCACTCTGATTGATAGTTTGATTGACGAGTATGGCGAGGACGTGGTTCAGTTTTACATGCTGGCTATCCAGGACAATGCGGAATTGTCAGTCAAAAACTTACTTAAACAAGTCAGCAAGCGGTTTGACGGTAAGATTTTGAAGGCCAAAGACTATATGGACGACGGATCGCCGATTTGCCTGAGCATTGATATCAACAGTGAGGAAGGTACGGCTGTGTTTGACTTTACCGGGACAGGTCCAGAGATGTACGGCAACATGAACGCGCCAGAGGCAGTAACTCATAGTGCGATTATTTACTGCCTTCGGTGTATGATTACCGAAGACATTCCGCTAAATCAGGGCTGTTTAAAACCGGTGAAGATTGTGATTCCAAAGGACTCGTTTCTGAGTCCATCGGCTACGGCGGCGGTCGTTGGCGGCAATGTCTTGACGAGTCAGCGAGTCACCGATGTGATTTTCCGGGCATTCGAGGCCTGCGCTGCATCTCAAGGTGATTGCAACAACTTGACGTTCGGAATTGGCGGCAGAATCGAGGGACAGACTGAGCAAGTTAGAGGATGGGGATACTACGAGACCATTGCTGGTGGCAGTGGTGCCGGGCCAACCTGGAACGGTACCTCTGGCGTGCACACACATATGACCAACACTCGCATTACGGACGCTGAAATTTTTGAACGGAGATATCCGGTTTTGCTACGCGAGTTTTCAATTCGAGCCGGTTCTGGCGGAGACGGACAATATCGTGGTGGAGACGGAGTGGTTCGAGATATCGAGTTCCGCGTACCGGTTCAATGCTCAATCCTGTCTGAGCGTCGAGTCTATCACCCCTATGGCTTAGCAGGTGGAGACGAGGCATCATGTGGATTAAATTTGTGGGTGCGTCTGATTGACGACGGAAATGGAGGTAAGAAGGAACGTATTATTAATTTAGGAGGCAAGAATACCGCTTCTATGCAGACAGGAGAACGAATTATTATCAATACTCCTGGTGGGGGTGGGTATGGTCATTCACACCTTGAGCGAGGTGATGAGCAGCATAGACATGATCCTAAGCATAGCTGGCGAGGACAAGGCAGTCTTGCTATTTACACTTCAACTCAAGAGTCGAACTAAATAGACGATAGTTTTGAGTTAAGCTTAAATGCATCACTGTAGTTGACAGATATAACCCTAATCACTACACCGCGTAATGTAATTGGATGTATCCACACCGCGGCTTTTTCTCGTCCGGCTGTTTGTGTCGCTTCACCACATTTTCCTCTTTCTGCAGATACGATCCTAACTGTGCCGACGTTCTCTGCTCTCCAAATCATAACAATCCAAACGCGTGTAGGTTATTGTTTAGGTAAACAAACGCGAATTTTATTTGTACGCGCAGTGTCTTCTATTTTGTAAGTTTTTTCCGCACCAGAAACTTGTTGTTATGATTGTTTGCTTACCACAATTTGAAGTCTCAACAAAAAATGGATGTAGATTCTGCACTTGCGGCCAATTTGGCCCATATTACTGGAGCACAAGACTCTATTCATCATCACCATCATCATCATAATATGATGGTTGATGCCACCGGAGCAATCGATCCTGCAATTGGCCTCGCTGGTAATGTCCAAGATGACCTTGACCCTAAGAAAACTTGTATTTTCTGCCACAAGACGTTTTCGCATCCGGGTTCACTTGGCAGACATCTCGATCTCAAGCGCGGAACAAGACTTCACCCTGCAGATGCTGTTGATCAGCTTCGAGGCGATGTTAAGCGTCGTGGTGATATTATTGAAATTAAGGCCCGACGTGCCAGACGGGCCAAGGAATACAATGCTAGAGACGAGGTCAAGGAGCGCGCAAAGATGCGTCGCAAAGAAAAAGATCGCACCGGCCGTGCTCGGGAAGAAGCCAAGGGCAATTTCCTCAACCGGCTCGGACTGCCTTTGCTTCCAACTCATCCGTCGTTTCCTTACATGGTCTTGTACTTTTTACCACCTTCGCAATGGCCTCACGACCCGCCAACGCAGGAAACGTACAACCAGTTGACAATGACAATCGACCCGCAGTTGCACATGGATGACGACCGGTTCATTGACTGGGCATCCAAGGCAAAGGTCGCTTACGAGAATTGGCTGACATGGCCAAAGCAAAAGAAGACTGAAATTTGGAACAGAGAGCAGCGTATGGCAGGCGAGTCTGCGCTTGGCTCGTTGACCTTATATGACCTCGGCAGACGTGAACAGTGGTTAATAGATGAAGAGAAACGGATAATCACGATGGAGAGTATCATGTAGGCAAACTTTATTTGTTCAAATGTGTTTTGTAACTGTAGTCTTTCTTTATTGGAGTTTGAGTAGTGCTTCGTATTCGGACCAGATGTGTGTGGCATGTAAAGATAGGTTGATTTGTAATTCTATTTGTTAACGTTATTTTATACCTAAGATTGGTCAAACTTATGTCATCCATGTTATGACAATCATGACAATAACAATGTATCACGTACAATATAAGTGAGGGTTAGGGCTATGTAAAAACGAAACCTTGTGCGTTTCGAAGATGAGCAGGACATCGTGTAGCTGAAGTCAACGGTGTACAATTCTGCTGCACTTTCAACGGCTCAATTTTATGGATAGATTCACATCTCGCGCACCATCAAACGAATCTAACGATTTTGTCGCGAGTGGCTCCGGTTCGCCTTTTTCTCGCTCGTCTTCTATTCACGATTCGTCTCCATTTACGGTTTCTTCAATGTCATCAACCACTACTCCAAACACACGTCCTCTGTCCAGTGTTATGAATACGATTGGCTCTATGGCATCTCCGTCATCAAGTTCGTCGAAACGTGAGTTTAGTACCATGTTCGATCGGTCAACGTTTGGGAGCCATAAGCGTCAAAGACCACAGGTTATTGAGATCGAGGACGATCCACCTGAACTGATTAGTCTCTTGAGTGATGATGAAGACGCAGATACACAGCTAGTAGCGATTTCACCTGCGAAATCGAGACCTGCCAGTTCGCATGTATCGAATAGCAACTACTTCTCGCCTTCGACGCTTCAGATGGCAAAAAATACCGGCAACAATAAACAGGCCGTACAGAGCTCACTCTTGAACACTCTTACAGGTTACATCGATACTAAAGTTGTTGGCTTGCGTTATTACCAAGTAACTCCACCATCTGACGGACGCGTAAGTATCAAGACCTTGTTATAGCACACCCCGTTTAATTGACATTTTAGGTTAATTTGGAAAGAGACAATAACGCCTATGATAGAAATTCTATGAAGGTCATGACGCCTACAAACCAGCAGATTGGGCATTTGCCACGCGAGATTGCAACAAAACTAGCTCCGTTTGTTGATTCCCACAAACTGTTGCTGAAAGGCATCATGCACGGAATACAGGGTGAGTTTGACTGTAATTTGCGGATCGAGCTTTACACATCCCCTGCATTGTTGGTTGACTTGAACATCGAATTTGTAAGAAACAGAATTGGGGTGATACCTTCGAAGAGTAGAAAACCAGTTGGCCCGTTAGTGTCTGGACCCGCGCTTGACACAGATGATTTATACAATACAACAACACGGGGGGCGATTGGCTTTGGATCTTCACCTATCCAGGTGGTTGAAGACGGGAGTAGTTTTCATCATGCAGAACTTGCATCTTGGCAAATAGGTAATCCATTTTTTGACTCGGCACAGGGTGCTGCCAGCATGAGTCTGGATGCTTTGCAAGGTAACACTGTCATTGGAGAGTCGTCTGACCGCGGTATGTCTACTGCTAGATATGGTCATACCGAAGAGACGCTGAAGCAATTGCCGAAAGCCATACAGCCTACACGGGTTTCCACAAAAATGCTGGACTATCAGCTTCAAGGCCTTGGCTGGTTAATTCAGCATGAGCATCCTCAACTGTCTAAAAAGAGAAATAGTCCTACTCAGTTCTGGGTTCACAATGGAGGTGATAGATATTGGAACAGCTTAACCAGTATGTCAGCTCGAGACCCGGAGTTGTTTAGCGGCGGTGTACTGGCAGATGATATGGGTCTTGGTAAGACTATCCAGCTTATCTCCTTAATCAGCACCGACCCCAAAGACGCAGTCGAGAGTAGTCTAATTAAGGCTGACACTACGCCGACTGAATACGTTGGTAAGCCAACTTTGATTCTATGTCCGGTTGGGTTGATGTCGAACTGGTCAGGCCAGATTGCGGCTCACGTTGATTCCGAACATAAGATGAAAGTTTTGGTTTTTCACGGACAAGGAAAGCATCCTGACGTGAACTTCGCCAATTATGACGTTGTTATCACTTCCTACGGAGGTGTGACGAAGGAACAAAGGGAATTGGAGATGTTAGAGGATCCAGAGAAGCCTAATCCTAGAAATAGAACGCCAAAAAACATGCGCCTTATTGGTAACGTTTGGCGGCGTGTGATTTTAGACGAAGCGCATATCATACGGAACCCACGCACAAAGATCGCGCTTGGTGTTGCTCGAATAAATGCTTACTCACGCTGGGCTCTGACAGGCACGCCGATTGTCAACAGTCTGTCGGATCTATACTCCCTCGTGCGATTCTTTAATATGTCCGGCGGTCTTGCTGAAAAGGTAGTGTTCGATCGAGTAATCACGCACGGGTTCAATATCAAGAATGGTGGTTCAGAAACCCGATTGCAGGCATTGATGATGTCAATCTGCTTGCGTAGACTTAAGTCGATGGACAAGATTGTGAACTTGAATTTACCGCCGCTGAATGAGTACATGCATACAATCAAATGGACTGTTGCCGAACGGGTGGTATATGATGTTATGGAACGGGAGGCGCAAGGTGTGATGCAGAGTTATCGCAATGCAAGTGGCAGTGAGGGTAGCAAGAGGTACATTTTTTTGCTTGAGGCGTTGCTTCGTCTCCGTCAGGTGTGCAATTACAAGGGTTTGTGTGGTAAGCGACTTAAAGGGATTGCGGATATTGCGAGCAAGGAAGTTGTTGAGGCGACATGCGACAACATTATGGCGCTTCAATTGCTGCTGCAGACTGCTCTAGAGAACGATGAAGAGTGCCCGATTTGCTACGAACGTTTGCATAATCCACGCATTACTTTGTGTAAGCACGTGTTTGGACTAGAGTGCATCGAAGAGGTCATCAAAGTGCACGGTAGCTGTCCAATGTGCCGTGCCGAGCTCAAGGACACGAGATCGTTGATTGCGCCGGCGGACGAAGACAGGAATGAAGTCACGGTTGAAGATGGTTCAAGCAGTAAAATTGAAGCCATCATGAAAATCATTACCAGTAAGTTTTTTTCTGTGACAATTTTGAATAGAAAGGGATCTGATGTTGTTCTAGCTACGCATCAGGCAAACATGGACTCGAATGATGCGCCGGTTAAGACTTTGTTGTTTTCACAGTGGACATCGTTTTTGAATGTGATTGAAAATCGTCTTATAATGCTTGGTATTGGGTATACTCGAATTGACGGCAAAATGTCTGTACCTGAGCGAGACTCGTCAATTGTTAAGCTCAACACCAACAAAAAGGTGACAGTGATGCTTGCGTCGCTCGCTGTGTCCTCCACCGGGTTGAATCTTGTTGCCGCGAGTCAGGTGATCATGTCTGATTTATGGTGGAACACTGCTCAGGAACGACAAGCGATTGACCGATGTTATCGACTTGGACAGACCAGACCTGTGAACGTGTTTCGACTTGTAATGGAAAACTCTATTGAACAGCGAGTGATTGACATTCAAGCAAGCAAGGTCGAGATTGTTGAGCGGGCGCTGAACGACGGGGTCAAGACAGTCAAGAGCAAGGAAGCCCGTTTGGCTGATATTGAGAGGTTGTTGACGTCAACCGACCAGCGAAAGCAAAACGCACCAGCCGCGCTGATGAATCCGGGTGAGAGAAGGAGGCAACGGGAGCGACGCAAGAAAGCGAGAGAAGTTATTAGAAAAGAACAGCGGGAAGAAAATGAGGAAGAAGACGAAGATGACGACAGCTCGTTAGACGGCTTCATTGTTCCAGATGATAAAGTTGAGCAGGACGGCTTAGATAGCACTGATGAAGAAGATGAAGAGGAATTGGCAACTGATTTGCGCGAGACTGGCCTGTCTGGTTCAAAGTCTGATGCAGATGCTCCATCACAAGTATCCTCTCCGGTTCTCAAACCAGCTGCCATTGTGGGGCCGTTGACCGCGGCGGCAACTTCACCTATTGCGAATTCAGTCGGCCGGCAGCCAATGTTTGCGCATTGTGAGTCACGTTCAGTTTTGCGACGGGCAGCTTCGACGTCACGTGCAACGCCAAGCCCAATGGCGCTAGAAACCGCGAGCGCCACGCCGAGTGCTAGTAGTTCTAGTGCAAAGGCTTACCTAAGCGATGATATTGTAGATGATGATGAGGGTACGTCGTCGTTTGTATACCAGCAATTGATTCGTGGGTTGTAATATAGGATTGTATAACAGGGTGTATAGTTAGAGGAAACTGTATTGATAGATTGGTGCTATTGAATAGGAAATGATTTTATGATTGAAAGATTCGAAATTATGAGATTGAGCTGACACTGCATGTCACCTCGTTCTGTCCGATCTATTCAACTTATTTCGCAATACAAATAAATGCATATCTATAAAATAATCGATGCGACATTTGAGTTGTAATATAAGGGCCCTAACTACTGAACTGTCTCTGCAACGGATAAAACATATTCTGGTAATTTTATTGATGCAATTTTGCACAATTCCTAATATATTGAGTAGAAAAACAAAATCATCATGCGCAATTCAGTGCTACTTTACGGGAACCTCTGGATTTTAATTTTTCCGTGGTCTATATTAATAAAACAAATATGTTATTTTTTGAATATTTTAATCAGATCGTATTAATTTTGTGTGTGATATTCAATTAGCTAATAAAATTGTGGTTCAATTTCATATAAATCGCAGGCGCACAGACATCCCGCACAAGATGCGGCTCTTTGTACTTTTACCATGTATGATTTCTGTCACGACTGGAATGCGAGATTAGCCGATTTCAACGTCATCAATGAAAAAAAACAAACAGGTGAAGAATTACGCTTTTCCAATCGAGAAAGGGCACACGAGAGTATTGCCACTTGGTTCAATGCGCGAAACTATATCAAATGGATGTGCGAAAGTGTGTGGGCTTCCTAAACACTGAAGTCGACAAAAGTAAATACTTCAGACGTTCTAGATTGCCTGACATCTTATCAACCGGGAATCTCATCAAAAGGTGTCGCTAATGTAAATATAGTTGTTAGGCGCATGGTGTCAAACGCTCTGAGGATCCCGATCCCCGTACAGACAGACAGACACTCAAGCGGCTGAACTAAATTCATAACACGCTCAAAGAACAAACGCATATGGTCATCTGGCTACAATTCAGGCCATCATCAATGACCTCGAACTTATAGAATTTTCACTTCCAAGCACGTAGAGGCCGAAAATAGCAATGCTGGGAGCCTGACAAATTTGCATTTAGGCAACCGGTCATCTATCATGCGAATATATATATATATATATATATATAATCGACGATCCGGAAAGCTAAATGACGGAAACTTTTACCCGGCCTAAATATATCACGTGACATATCTTAGCTTATTTAGTATTTGCGAAAGATCGAGTTGCACGTAATTGATGAAATACTCTTTGAATTAGAAAATCAGGACACAATGGCGAGAGGAGGACAGAAGTACTACGCGGTTGCAAATGGGCGCCAGGAAGGCGTATACTTGAACTGGGGAGAAGCTCGAGAGCAAGTGAATGGATACTCTAATGCTAGCTATAAGTCTTTTAGCACTTATGAAGAGGCCAGTCGGTTTGCTAACGGAGGATCTAGTCAGTCTAGTGCACCATCGTCTAATTACCTGTTTGCAGGATCTTCTTTAGGAGGATACAGTGACTCGAGCGGATATTCTGGATACTCTGGTAGTGGTGGTGGGTACTCATCTCGATCAACCTCATCAGGATCGATTGCAACATCACCAGCAAGTCCGACCGTGGTGTATACCGACGGCTCAGCTTTGGGCAATGGCCGAAATGGAGCACGTGGAGGTGTGGGCGTTTACTTTGGCGAGAATGATAGCCGTAATGTGTCTAGAAGTTTGGATGGGGATGTTCAAACCAATCAGCGAGCCGAGTTGAGTGCTATTCGCGATGCATTAAAGATTACTCGTAACGATGACCACGTTACCGTGAAGACTGACTCTATGTACGCGAAAAACTCAGTCACCGACTGGTCCAAGAACTGGCAAGACAACGGATGGAAGAACGCGAGAGGGGAGCCGGTCGCAAACCAGGACATAATCAAAGACGTTCTGACCGAGATTGGACATCGCGAGAGATCAGGAAAATCGACTACGTTCGAACACGTTGCAGCCCACAACGGTGAGCCTGGAAACGAGGCTGCTGATCGTTTAGCCAATCAAGGTGCGGGCAGACGATAATCTTGTATTCTGCGTTACTATGCATTTTAATGAACTTTGCTTATTACGAGCTTAAAAAAATGAGTACAATTATGAACACATGATTTCTATTGCTTTACAGTTCAGTTAATGCGCGACTCTTGCTCCGATCGAGTCATTTTTTGAATCGTATGACCGACCAGCATACCGCTGTTCCTGAAACTCGCCCTCTTTCAAGATCTTAACAATGACATCATCTATATTTTTTGTTCCAAACTCGTTTTCCAGCGACGCCCGCGACGCCTCGTCGAGTATGCCTTGGAATCCTGATTTATGTGTAACAAACACTTTGAACACGTCCACGACATCGACTAGTGGAACTGTGGAATCTTTCAGGTACTTTTTGTATTCATCTGGTGATGTAATCACGACTGCAAAATCATCGGACTCGCCTTTGTAGAATACTTTTAACTGCAATTACAAGTTAATACAGTGAACAATACCATAATATCACAACACGTACTTGACTCATTTTCAGTTATTAGAAACGCTCTTATAATTTGTTTATAGACTGCGGAAGGGGAAAGAGAGAGTTGACAAGGTTATATAGACATTATTAATCTTTAGGTCACAGGCCAAGCTACGTCACGTCATTACTTCCTATCGCAGATCACACAATGTTACCACGACTTCTCTCTTCTTCCACAGTGAAGCAACCAATAATAAACTACAATTAGCAACAGCAAATATATATTTTATTTTTTCATTCTCTTATTACTACTCTGCTAACTCGTGTTGAATCCCTGAATCCGGGGAACATTTGTGTGCGGCTCATATCATACTGATAATGACGTATTTTAAGGGTATAGTGCTGAGAATGGGTCTAAACTCACAAGCTATATTTACAAGTTATATTGTACACTCGATTCTGAACGCCCCCAAACTCCAGTAAACTGCAACAACTAGAACTAGTCCCAGTAGTATCCCTGCTCAATAAATCGTATCATGTAATCGTCCACATTACCAACATCCTCTTCCTCTTCCTCTTCCTCTTCCTCTTCCTCTTCCTCCTCCTCTTCTTCGACGTCTGGCGTAGCTTCGATGTCTGGCGTAGCTTCGACCAGCGCATCTGACCCATAAACTCGCGAAGGAGTCCCAGCTGGCGTACTCGCACCTGTCTCACCTTCACCGCTTTCTAGCTCGACAAAATCATCAACGTCAACCCGGCTTTCACCCATCGCAATGGTGGCCGCCGCAGCATCATCCGCGTCTTCAGCCTGCGCAAGAGCACGTTCAATTCCACCTTTAACTCCATGCACCTGCTGGCCAAGACTCACGTTAGCCTTGCCGTTCGCAGTCTCGGTCCCGAGCATGTCGCTGAGCGACAGCTTTGTAAAGTAGTCGGTCGTAAAATCGCCCTCCTGAATCACAATGTCGTCAAGCATCCGTTTCTGATTCGCCTTGCGGAGAATGTTGGACTCAATAGTATACTCGCTCACAAACCGATAAATGTGCACGTCCCGAGTCTGACCAATCCGGTGACATCGGTCCTGACATTGTTTGTCCATCGAAGGATTCCAGTCAGAGTCGTAGAATATAACAGTATCCGCACCGGTCAAGTTAATTCCCAACCCGCCAGACCGCGTAGACAGAATGAACACACTGATTTTTGGATCTGAATTAAACCGTTCAGTCATGATTTGTCGTTGTTCAATCTTAGTCGCACCATCGAGTCGCATGTACCGATACCCATGAATGTTCAAAAATTGCTCCAAAATGTCCAGCACCTTTGTCATCTGTGTGAAAATCAAAGCCCGGTGTCCACCTGCAGTCAGGTCACGAAGCAAAACAGCTAACCGCTGCAACTTGCCGCAGTCGTACTGCAACAACCGCTTGTCTGGAAACGCAATCGAAAGCTTGACCTGTGCCTGATGCATCGGATTATCGTAGCAGTCTCGGACTTCCGAAAACATTTCGGACGGTATCGGACTAAACATCAGCCGCGGAACGTCGAGCGCAACGCAGTTCGGAGTGATACACCCATAATGTTCAACAGCGTCCTTCATAATCTCTGCCCGCTCGCGGATCGAAGTAGTAAGCTTGTCAGACGGAATCTGCTGCAACCACGGCTCTCGCTCGTCTCGCGGAAGATTGATCCGACAAGCTCTGACAACGTTGCTGCCATACACCGCCGACCGGTTGCACCGGAACGTGTTGGTGTACAGCTCTTGCCTAACCTCAGACAGCTCCTCAATCAATTTCCGCCGAGCAACTGATTTTCGATAGCCGCTCACAGATAAAAAATCAATTGCAACTTCGGGCTCAAGTTTAGACTCGGCCTCAACAATTCGTTCTCTGATTTCCGCATTCGCACACAACTTGCGCAAGCTTTCAGACTCAAACGTTGTCATTCCTTCATTTCGTGCCGGCACCAAATTCAGAAATCCAAGATTAATGCCGCTGTCGGATTCAGCAAGCAATCGCCGACGGACTAGAAGCTCTTCAATTTCGTAGTCCGCAGCCACAGACCTCTCCATTGCAAACGACGTCACTATTGGTCGAACCTCAAACAAGTCAGGGTGATTACACACTTTTCGCAACTGCATCAAACAGTTGATGATGCTCAGAAAATTGCCTGACGCTAGAGTCTCTCTCGTCTGGGCTCGCGACATGAAATCGTCGTAAAGATATCTTTGTCGCTTTGAAAGTTTACAGTACACAATATGCTCATACTTTGCGGGCATCTGTTTCTCAACATCTGCTTTCAGTCGGCGCAAAAGATAAGGCCGAAGAACTTTATGTAACTTTGAAATCGTGTTCCTAGCTTCAGAATCGTCTTTCGAATACTGACCATCAATCATCTTGTCTACCGGGTGCGAAAACCACTCCTGAAAATCACTCAAACTCGCAAACCCATTTGCCATCATAGATGAGGACCCTTTAGACGACGGCATCAAGAAATACAGGAGTGACCACAACTCAATTAAATTATTCTGCAACGGCGTACCTGTCAATAACAATCTTCGATGGGCTTTAAAGTTAAGAAGCGCTTGCCACCTTTGAGATCGAAAATTTTTAATGTTGTGAGCTTCGTCAAGAATCATGTATTGCCACTGCTTGCGTCGAAAGGCAATCTGATCGTGAATCACAAGTTGGTAAGATGTAATACACACATCCCAAGCATCATCGCTATTCCACCCGCGACGCTTCGCCTTTCGCTGAGTAGGATTGCCATAATAAGTCATTATCCTGAAACCAGGAGCAAACCGCTTAAACTCCATCTCCCAGTTCAGCATAACACTTGTAGGCACCACAATCAAATGTGGACCCCATATCTCCTTCTCACATGCAAGGTACGACAGTAATGAAATAGTCTGTATTGTTTTCCTGCAGGATCGTTAGTTTTATTTCACCATTTCTTTGAAATCTCAAGCATACCCTAAACCCATTTCATCTGCAAGAATACCATTGGTACCACTGTTGTAAAGACCAACAAGCCAGTCCAGTCCTGAGTGTTGATATTCTCGCAATGTTCCACGCAACAAAAATGGAACCGTGGTCTTGGGCGCATCAACAGCATCCAGACTGCTTATAGTCTTTCCCCCTGTAGCGGAAGGTACCATAGAAAGTTCTCTGCTGCTTATTGCAACATCTGGTGTTGGCGTAACAGGTTCAGGGGGAGGCGAGTTGGTTGCTTCAGCCTCTGTGCCCTCTTCCGGTTCATCCACGTCCATCATGTCTTCCTCTCGCTCGTCGTTCATATCAGCATCACTATTTAGTGCGTCATCCATTTCAACGTCACTCTTCACTGTTTCTTCAATCGCAATCTCTTCAATTAACGGCTTTGAAGTTTCAAACTCGCTAGCATTAAAATCTGTCTCAATTTTTGTTTGTTCAAGGTCTAAAGTTTTGTCAAGCTCTAAAGTTTTGTCAACCTTGTACAAGGTATCAGGCTCAATCACGTCAGACTGTGTGTCTGATAAATTAGATTGCGCATCAGAGTTATCGTCCGACTCCTCATTATCTGACGAAGAGTCATTATCTGACGAGGAGTCCAGCTCAGAGTCTAATATCACATCAGACTCGCTTTCGTCAAATAAAGAGTTATCGTCGTCGTCTACATTAGTGGACTTCATTCGCACTTTTCGGGCCTCTAGGAGCTGAGTAGACTGATCCAAAATCGAGTTTAATTGCTCCTTTCCAGCTAAACGCTGTCGTTCCTTAGCATGAGCCAGTAGTTTTTGCCGGACAACCTTAGCGTTGTTAGATAATATAGCAGGCCAACACAGCAACCACTCACCTTTTCGGCCAGACGCCATTTTCGTTTAACTTCTGCGGCCGTCTTCTTTGCCAATTGGCGTATCCGCTTCTCCTCCAGCTTGCGTTCCTTCTCATCTGCGCCAGACAGCTTCTTAAAATGCTGCTGAATCAGTGCGGCAACCTTTCTGGCACGAGAAATATGTCCCCGCCGGTCCTCCGCAGCAAGCTTAGCAAGATAAACCGCATGTGCAAGCAAGAAGTCACCATGCGTATGCTGACGTGGGCCATCGAACGGTTTTCTCAGCGACGCCTGATCGATGTCTTGATGCTGTTCAAGAGCCGAAAGTCGGCCATCTGCAATTGCTTCGTCTATTGTGTTTCGTAGCTCTATTTCTTCGACTAATCGTTTGTTAAAAACTTGTTCTGGCACATCGTCATCTAAGGATTTAAATGAATCCAAATATGAATCCAAAGACGAATGCGTAGCTGGTTCTGGTATATGCGCGGGCTGACCAATAATTGGGCCAGCCAATGTGAACTTCAGCTTGATCCGAGGCGCATGCTCAATCATGTCTCCATTTTGCCGTTTCTTCTCCTCCTCCTCTTCGTCTGAGTCCAGCTTGACATCCTCCGACTCCAATTCTTCCGACTGTTCAATTGCCTGCTGCTCATTTCGCATTCGTCGTGCGCGTTTAGGCGATGGCCCGTCGTCTACTTCATGTTTGATATCTTCGTCAGCATCTATGCTTGGAGGTCTCTGCTGTCGCTTTGCGGGCCGATGTTCGCGTTTGATGCTGTCTAATTTCGACTTTGACTGCTGTTGCTGTCCCGGACTTTCTATCTGATCTTGTTTGTGCCGTAAGACTCGTTGAGCTTCGTTGCCACGTCGAGGATCAGTCAGTTGCGTCTGATTGTCAATCTTAGTAAGATCTAAATCTAAAAAAAACAATAATCAATATAAATTCACTTAGTACTCATCAAATTGCCACTTACTTGATTCATCAGAAATTAATGGCGGAGAAGATCTTATAGCGGAAGCAGCACTTCTAGTGACTCTAGAAGGTGCCATTCGCGAATAAAAAATGCCAAGTAGCTGATTTTAGCCAATCAACACATGAAACGATGCGCAAAATCCAGAATATTACGCACAAAAAAATTGAAAACAATCTCAGTATTTTTGGGTGCGCAAATGACGAAATAAATCGTATTTTTCTGATGTGTTGAGCAATTCAATCTGGGCGACAGGTTCTTCACTTTTACCATTATATAGGGTTAGGGTTATAATTTGAGGGTGTCGTTTCGACCAATCGTGAACGTCAGAATAAGCTAACCCAAGATTTTGTTCACAAGGGTCTTCTTTATATTGAACAAAACTTGGGAATCAGCCCAGGGAAATTCGGCAATTGCTTTGACAAGGGAAGATACACACAGCCCAGAATGTTCGCATCTAGATTTCTTGCAAGAACCGCAAAGGCTGCTGCTTCAAGGCCGGGAGTGTCGGTGCACTCTGGATCAAAGTCTTTTGCTCGGATACAAACACAATACATACGCAAATATGCTACCGAAAGCGAATTTAAGGACGGTGAAGATGAAGGTGATGTCAACTTGGTAAGAATGTACAGAAATACTGGAGAGGTTCGAGTTAACTGGGATTGTGCAGAACGGAAGATATCCCGAGTACCCGTATATGTTCAACCAGCATCGGGATCCATATGTTAAATACGATGATCAGCAATTAAGACGCAACTTTGGAGATCCTGTGAGTAGTGTAATGTTTATACCGAGAATGGCGTCGAATGATTTTTTTCTAGCTTCACGAAGATGACGACTTGCTCAATATGTGGTCGCCTGACGTGCACGACTATGTTAGCACGTCGAAGGCTGGATTGACACTTTTGTCGTTCTTTGCATTTGTCGGTGTTTCTGCATTTGGATTATTGCTTATCGCACCAGAAAATCCGGCTACCCCCAGAGTTTATGCTGATGGTTTGTTCACAGAACTAGGCGGTTCGGAGTCTTTCAAGAACATTTACGGTGTATGTACTTTTTACGGTGTCATTTAAATTATCATGTGTACTAACATGTTCAGGCCGGTGTTGACGATGGATCATACTATCCAAAATAATCTAAAAGGTCAGGCCATATAGGAAATTAAATTTTATATTAAATACGGTTACATAGAACCATTACTTCTTTCAAATAATACTCATGTCAGTGTCTGACCTTGTTCATTAATTTGCGCATGCGACCTGACTTTGAAGTCGAACTTGACTCGGCATAACTACTTCGGCTCTGTCGACGGGGCGGACGTAGTTCCAACCTTTCTGTACATGGCATTCTAAGGTTTTCAACACAAACCTCAAGTACATTGTCCAGCTACTTGTACTGCTCTGTGGTCGAGAGCGTCTGCGTAAACTTTTCGTCCCCACCTTGTTGAAACATTTGCAACAGATACACCTGTGTATTGTCAATATTGACAGCAGATTGCAATAAAAGTTACGTCTCGTCAGTTGGTCAATACCGATAGCTTTTTCTCGGAATTTCGGTGTTCCAGAGAAACCAGTTGTTGCAGGAACTTGAGAGCCAGATCCCATATTTCGATTAATATCACTGCGAACGTGTCTGGTCTCAACTTCGGGACCATGACTTCAAACTGGGATATGACACCATTAAGCCGTGCGTGTAAAATTTCGTCAATAGCGTTCTGCTGCCCAACGCTGTCTTCAACCATGCCTTCAATATTTAACTGTATTTTTCAGCACTGTCATGTTTATGGCCTCTTCAAAATCTCTTTGAAACTTTTGACCTATTAGCAAGTATGAGCTGCAAAGTTCATCTTTCTTACACATAAGGCAACTATAGCAGCCACATGCTTCTCAAGCTTAGAAACAAAGTTCAATATTGTTGCTACGCATGCCATTGCGGGCGGCTCCATTTGATTGCCACTTAAGTCTCAGTTGTTAACAGTAACGATGCAAACCATTCCTTGATCCAGGGGAACCCAATTGGTCTAGACGTGTTAGTAGCGTTAAGCACACGGCTATTGGAACGCACCGTGACCGCAGCATCGATGTCCATGGTTGGATCAATAGACAGCATACCTCTACTGCGCAAGATCAGTTGCTGTCCGCTAACATAGTAAAGCTGGACAAAGACATTTGCAGCATCTGTCATAAAGTAATCAAAGCTTTGTTCTTTTTGTACCAAGCCGCCAAACAGAAGCATATCGGTCTTTCCAATCAAGCTACCGTAACTTGAATCTTTCAGTTCGAGCACAACACCACCGGTGTCAGCTGCAAGATTTGTTAGCTCAATAACAGAAGGAGTAAAGCTAATTTCTCGAATCCGTTATCGTCTGCTCTGGTGGCCAGTTTTGTAACTTGAGAGCGTATGAAAGACGGAGCATTCAGCACGCCACATATCTGCAACAGATCAGTGAATACATTCAAATTTGTGACACTGCGATTACCTACATTATCAGGAACTTCTCCAAAGCGACTATATTGTTTGGCGAAATCGGCCTCCATAACGCTCGTGCGCTTTGCGAGAACAGCTGCAAACTGCTGCCATCGTCAGGTTTATACGGCATAAAAGACAAGCTAAACAAACATTCATCCAATAGTTATAAAGCTTTGCCAACTGCGTTAGGTTACGCCATTCGAGTTCTGCTATAATTTGGAGTGACACTTCGAAGCCTTCAAACGAATCCACAAGGTGGTCCGACAGTAGATGGTCAGGTGCGCAGGTGTACTATTCTCAATATCAGACCTGAGCTGTCTCTGATTAAAAAGTATAGTTACAGACATTCTCCGTCTCGACATTAATTTGAAACTACTTCAGGATCTGTGTCGACTCTTTATAAGTATCCATCACCCGCGGGAACAAATCCGCCTCTGACTCTAGCTCAAACGGGATGTCTGCTCCAGAGCACATATCGCGTAAATTGCTTAGCTGTTTATACAGATCCATCAAATCTTGAAGCGGGAAAATTACTGTTTTGCTACTAACAAATCTGAGGTATTTGGCGGAGAAACTAATGGAGTTTGTGATCAGAAATTCGGAGACCCAGTCACCGATATTGAACACTTGCAAGAGCGAATCTTTCTGAACTGCTAGCTCATTGAACGTATCTAGCATTGTTTGCCGCAACTCCAAACATTCAGCGCGTGCTAAAGTCAAAGCTGTGAACCAATAACTTATTAATTTATCTTTGCTGGCTTGAGGTGCGAATTGGAACAGAGAACCTATAAAAGAATCGTAGCAATAAAGTCAGCAGTATGTACATGCATGCGGCAACACACAAATCAAGGATTTCTTGAATGCGTTGGCAACGTTATCGATATGTGTGGGATTGTACTTTCCAGTGTGCGCAAAGACAGACGCAAGCAAATAACTTAATCTCGGGAAATCTATCGCCGGAAACTTTTGTAGGCTAGTCAGCATTTCAATCTCAAATTCCAAATAAACCATCACGGCGACGGCATTGTACAGATCCGCCTGTGAGCTGTCAGTTTCAATTTCATGCATAGCTTAAGTTGCATGCTCACATACTGACAAAGATTCGCAAGCCAAATCAACAAGCAACAACGCGACACAGACACGCTGAAACTCAACAGCGTTTCGACTCCCAGCCAACAACTCATGAACAGCAGCCAAGATGGCAGTTGTCACAGCCTGGTTGAAATCGTCGGTGTTCATTTGCAAGGCTGTGTGTACAGTTTGAAGAGTTGAGAAGGTCGAAGTAGATGTCATTTTCCGAATCATTTCATCAGAGACAGAGTCGTAAGCGCGGTGCAAAGGGGTAATACTAAGTGAAAACAAAGCCTGAATATCGTGCTTCAAGCACTTCAACATTACAGCTTGCCAATATAGCTTAAACGGAAGTTTCGTAGTCCAGAACTCATTGTCAGCTCATTCCCACAAACAAGCAACACATCTTGAAACCATCGATATTGAGTTCATTAAAACATTACCAATGTCGTAAAAAGTCATAACCTCATCGTTGAACCTGTTCAATGGATTATCGAGTAGCGCGGCCATTTCTTTCACTACTGGCATAATGTTTGGGGAAGAGTAGTATTTCTGAGCTCCCGAAATAATGTTTAGCATTACTTTGTCCTCCTCTTTGCGTCCACAACCTTCCATCAAAGACAAAAACGCAAGCACACATTTGCAAGCTTCCCAAGGCACTTTGATACGTGCGTCACAACATGTCATGAAAACGTCAAATAAAACGCTCATCTTCATTGTTTGCTCTAATCTACTTTTGAAGTCTTTTGCCGAAATATCTCTCACGAAAGTATTAAATCCCAGATCCAGCTCGGTGTAGTGAGATTTTCTTTGCAGTGCCTCTGCCTCAGATTTGACGTGTTTCAACATAGAAGCAGGAAGTACAAAGTCAAATCCTTCGCATGACCCATCGTCTGTTACCCTGTAAATGAACTTTAACGTCAGAGTGCGAACGTAGCTGAGATAGCATGCTTTTGCTAGAACAGTCATCAGTTCAGCATCTGTAACTCTGTCGGTCAGTTCATCAGGCACGACCGAACTTAATTGCAAACTTGACGTAGGAGAATCGGCAATATTCAGAGGCATAACTAGACTCGGCTCCACGCTTAGTTCTAGACTTGCACTTGTACTTTGATTTGGATATGCCCTGTCACTCTGTACATGACTCTGAACAGACCTTAAACTCAAGTTTGAGTTAGAGGATCTTGCAGATCGTGTAGTCTCTATTGACTCATGAATTTATACCGAGTCGTGACCCAATACATCTATATTCAGATCATCATCTGACAAATAGAAGTCACGGCCAGATAAATCAGTGCTCGCGTTGATTTGTTCGGGTGTAGAAGAAAAACTAAAATTAGGCGACGCCGGACATAGTCATACTGGCTTCAATTGTCATCAAATAACTCAGAGTCTAAAACCAATACTGAAGCAGAAGATTCAACATTTAAACCAGACTCATGAGAAATTGGACACTCTTCTATTTGCTGGACAACGTTCTCTGTTTCTTCTCCCTCCTCTTCTGCCTCTTCTTCCTCAGAAGACAAGGAAAAGTCCATACGATTTACAAACGCCGTGGTCCGCTGAACAATTAAGCTTGACCGCTTGGCAGCTGACATTGCCATTTTGCGATCTTTGGCGATTGACAGTCCGCAAACGTACGCTGAACACAAAAAAGTCAATATGGGGCTGCGTAGCTGCGTACGCAGATTACTTTAAACCTAAAAACCTTATATTTCAATATCGCCAAAATTAAATGCAAAACCTTTTCCACGATCCAATCGCAAACTATACATGCAAGTACAACACAATTAATTACCTATACCGTGGCCTATTTTGCACTCGATCAAACATCTTATTGTTCGGTCGCCGACTAGCTTCCATCTCAGCAGCATGAATCCGGTCTTTGTCTCTGCGTTTCTGTAAAATATGGTTCAACGCGGTGGCATCTTTTACTGCCAGAATTCGCAATAACACTTGCTCCTCGTTGTCAGTATCCTTAGCTTGTTGAAGACTTTTCTCTGTTTCTCGTATCGTTTTAATGTTGCGGTGTCCCACCAAAGTCTTTGCTCGAGTGAGCAGCCGGCTATGTCCAAGGTCTTGACGAGATTTGAAGTTGTGCGACGACGTACTGTAATACTTTGCTTCAAGTTGTGAAATTGACAGACTGTAATATTCTTTGGCCAGTTTCAGAATTTTGTAATGTTCTGAAGACTTTAACACTTCCAATGCCACTCCATTGCCCTTGTTGTGCATGAATTCAGTCATCGGATACTGTATTGTTAGTACTACATACGGAACTTTTATACTAATAAAACGTACGTCGACCAATTTATCCACGCTGAACAGTTCGGCATCACTTACTAAGCCATGTAGTGAACCTTTCAGCGAAAACGGCGGTAAGATCAAGCGCTCTAATGCCAAGAGCATGCTGCTCCAAATAGTGACTGTAATTTCACCACTAAGTGTCTTTGTCAACGTCTCGACCAACTCACGAAGTCGCACTGCAACCTCATCAAAGAGCGGATCAATCTCCTTTTCTTCTACATTGTACCAAGCAGCTCTTTTTTCGTTATCATTCCATGCATGTTCGTTCGATATGCCTACCCGGCCAAGTTCTCTAATAGCTTCTTTCGTTAGATAATGTGAAATCACGGGCTCAAATTTCGACGTGATTGATTCTTTCATAACTTGCTCCAGCTGCGTGATTTCTTGAAAAACCTTGCCAAAGTAAAATATCAAGTCGTCGCGCTCGCTTTCCATCATAGATATGATCTTGATCTGACCTTGACCCTGACCTTGTAATTCAAGATCTACCCATGTTTCTAACGGCACAAAATCAAAATGCTTTGCAGGATTGAGACAAAATTCTCCATCACCACCGCTAAAGGTTTCTACTTGATTGTTCCAAGTCCTGGATTCGTGAAACAGCATGATGCTGACATCCACCTTCCGTGCAATACTGTAAGTAAAGCTTTCATTCCAGATCGGGTTGGGATCGTTTTCAATAACCTTCGTGATACCAATCTCGGCTTGCCGCGTAATGTCGTTTATTCGTACATAGGTGTCACGCACTCCGTCAGGGAATTTGATGTTTCGAGCTTCGGCAACCTGGATGGTAAATGAGTATTTTGACGGTTTCTCCTTCACAACAACTGCTGCAGCCATCTCTTTCGAATTAAGGGACTTTTCAATTTCGTCCAGTTGGTTCTTAATGTATTCGAGATTATTAAATTTCACAAGCGTTTTTGGCAAGAACTGGAACGGCTTGACATTAGCTTTTTTGAACATTTGGAAAACACCGCCAGACTTTTCCTCCTCGACCGTCGCTTCGTCTTCAAACTTCATTTTGAGTCGTTCCAAATACAAAAGCAGCGCTCGAAAGATGTGCTTCATGCAAATCGTGTAAAGCTTTGCATTCTGTCCTTCGTCATTCCATTTCAGACTCCTAACGACGGCTATTTGCGAAAGCATCATCGTAAACAGCGATACGACAGACTGACTGTGCCGTACGCCTTCACTGCCGCCACTACCGTCGGACTGAACTCTTTTTGGTTTCTCCATCATGACAAATTGCTCGTCTTTCGTCAGATTTTCAACCCAGCTCGATACCGTTGACAATGACTTGTCAAGCGTCCTGCACAAGTACGGGAAAAGCGATGACTCGACGTCAAACGGAAATGGCATCTGCAAACTCATCCTGAATCTAGACTGTTGCTTGGACAGGAAATCGTGGACTAGTTTGATCTCTTCTACTGAAAAAGATAACTGTCCTGTATTTAGATAGTTTTGCATTTTCCCGAACTGCTCTAATGAAAAAGACCCACCCGTAGATATCAATATCTTTCCAGCCCATACTTTAATGTCCAACTTCCGATCCCACCACGAAAGGTTAACATTCATAACAGTCAGCGGTATAAAGTACTTGTTACCAAGAGCCACCAGATCTGCATTCATCAAATCGATTACGGTTTTCCAATTTAGCGTGAACTCGAACAGGTCAGCTGAATCATTTTGCTTGATATGTTGCATCATTCGCTGGTACGCTACCGTTCTAGTTGCACCAACAAAATCTTCTAGTTTTGCTTCGACTTCCGAGTGGGCAGACGGCAGCCATATGGCCGATACAAGATATTTTTCTATAAACACCACAACTTCTTCCAATTGAGACTCGCCAGGATCAAACATGCATTGAATATTTTGCATTATTTTTGCAATTGTCGCATTGAATAATAAATTTATATTTTTGGCATATGATTTTACCTAAACTGATGTTAACTGTCCCGCCAAAAATTTAAGACTATTTGAACGTACGTCTTCTGTAGTCCAAAATTCGCTTCTTAGTGGTTCGCCCGTTCTTGCGTCCAGCATTTTAGAGTTAAAAATTTTCAGCACCATTGCCATAGCCGATATACTCAAGCTGTTTTGCTCATATAACTTCCGTGCCGTGTCTAGCACCGCACTTTCGCGTGACGACTTTTTTATTAACCAATTCGTGCCAATCATACGGAGAACATCCTGTGACATCTTTGTGAGAACATCAACGCGGTCGTCAGTTCCAGGATGTCTATACTCGAACCGGCTCTGAATTATAGCCTCGGTCTCTGTAATGTCTCGCAAAAAGCACTTCTTCACAACTGCGTTGTAATATGCTACTTTGTCGTTCGGCACAAACTTGACGTTCTTCTCGACCTTTAAAGACATTGAATTTCGCGTAGGTATCATGCTTTTGCTGTGATTCGTTAACAGCAAGTTTAGTAACTGAGTTAGTTCCGCCATCTCGACTGTTTTCCATGCTATGTGGTCAGCTGCAGAAGCAAATTTGTTGGCGTATTTGTCCTCGTTAACCTCACTGATCATGCGCTTGAGATCATCCATATGATCTATTACTGTCAGTTTGCCTTGGTAGTTTAAGATTGACTTCTTGACCACTGCCAGATCTCGGCCGAAAACGTACGCAACCTCCCTGCACAGTGGTGGATCTGGAGGCATAGAATAGTAGCTTTTCATCTCCTTGATCAGCTGTGGTCGTATCTTGTCACCTGATTTGGCTTTGGTGTTGCAGTACTCGAGATAAGAAACAAATGCCAGTGTAAGCTCGAACGCTTGTGCAGGCACAAGACTTGTATGTTTAACACAATCCATAAACATACAATATAGCTCGTGAAGCGTAATTGGTCTCTTTAACTTGTCTTTTTCGTCCCTAATCTCCATTTGACGCGCAAACCCGGCAAACATATCTGTTACGACGGCAGATCTGGTTGAGTAAGGATACGATCGTAATTCTTTTCTAATGAGGGTGAGGAGAGACACCCGTAACTCAAATTTAGGCACAGCTATCTCTTTACCATTAGAATCCTTAGAAAATAAAGCCTGGTTCCATGATTGTTCAATATACGCCAAAAAACACGACCTGACAACACTATCAAACACTTTGTCTTCTGATACTTCTAATATCTTTGGTACTGGCCGTCGAGACACTGGCCTGAGACCATTTACCGACATAACTCCAAATAGAGAAAATACAACGAAAAATTGTTTGTTTGCTGTCGAAACAGCGCAGGCAAAGTTGTGCTAGGTTTCTTTATTGACAATAATGTCGGTCGCGTTTCTATATTTTATATCAGTACAGCACCCTTATGCTATTATTACCGATCTCGTCATTATCTAAACAAAGGATAAGGTGCCACTTCTCTGATAATAATGTGTTTTATTATAACATTGCGATCCATTTCCCGTTCAAAATAAAATACAAAGCCAAACTACTCAAAAAAAAAGACACAAAAAAAAGCAAATCCGATTCCAATATACACTCCATTATCCACAAGCAAAGCACACTTAAAACAACTTTCACTGTCTCTTAACCGAACTCAAACAATTCCATAATAACTTCAGCTGTACATGGAAATGCTTTGAAATGCACGACATTCGCCACCTTCGACGTGGTTTTCAACCCAGTTCTCGTTGCATGCAAAAAGCATGCCGCACGCTGCACACCATCCTCTCATACCAGCACGTTGGTCCGACCGGGTCCCGGCAGGATAAACAAAATGACGAGATTTCAGATGTGTCTTATAAGTGTCACGACGTGAGAAACCACCTGAAGAATGGCACGGTGTCGAACATGTCGGGTCATAGAATGGACAAGAATAAGCCTTGTTTACTGCGTGCTTCTTTAAATGACGAGTAAGGTATCCCTTGATTCTAAACTGGGCCTGACAATGTGGGCACTGGAACGAGGAACTTGACGGTGACGACGACCAGTTAGGTAAGTTTGAAGGCTCGGTGTGTACAGCCACATGCTCCTTGACGGGCGAGGACACAGGAGAAGAATTTGAAGATGGAGGTGAGTTAATAGCCGAGCTGCCACTGGTAGGCTGTGAGCTGACGCTTGAGCTCCGACTCAAGGCAGTGGGCACAACCTGAATCGCAGGTTCAGACATCACAGGAGCAGGCATCATCAACGGTCCGTCAAAAATTATTTCCTGCGACGGTATTTGCGGCGGATTCATACCCTCTATTTTTGTGGGGATAAACTGCGGAAAGCCAGTAATTGAGTCAGCCGTAACTGCAAATTTATTGCCAGCAGTAAGCGAGAACATGGTCATATCTGAGCCATCATAACCCTCCAAGTCGGGAAACGGTTGAACACCATCGGTATAGTTTCCTTGAAAGTTGAGAGAATCATCTAAAGAAAATTTTTTCGGTGAATTCTGGTCAGCAAGTTCAGGAGGGGTCCAAGGAGCCGAGTCGGAAGGTGAATAAACCGAGTTGGCGAGTGAGGGTGACGACTGGTCACCGTTGACAGATGCAGAAGCTAGATATTGTGAGGTAACGGATTCAGGTGAATAGGCAGAGACAGCATTTGTGAGATCGTTGACATCGACTGCAAACTGAGAAACGCCTGTGTAGACTGGACGCGAGTAAGGAGCAGCAACAGATTGGCGTTCATTGCGGCGTCTAACTACTAGAGGAGTCGCAGTAGCACTTGAAGCAGAATCATCACAGTAAGTCGAACAGTTACGCGAGCCCGAAGCAAAAAGTCTGGTGCGCATTGCAGAAATGTATTCCTCTAGCTCATCCAGACGGTCAAGAAAAACGCCTTGATCCTCAACTGTAGGCAAAGTAGGCATTGGATACTGCTGTTCGAGGTAGTTCTGAGGGGCTAATTGAAGTTGCGGGTTCATTGTAAGCAAGTAGTTTGCGGGCTGCATCATTGCTGGATCTGACAAATCAAATCCCACAAGTTCCCCGCCTGCATTATGCACCTGCATCAAAGTTGCTGATGAGCCTGTTGCGCAAGGAGTCGCAGTCTGATTTGCATTTGCATTGTTCAGTGCTGTAGTAAGACGTGAGTCCACCACACTCTGAGGAAACAAGCTGCTCGTTGTTGAATTCGAGGCAGTCGACGAAGTCTTTATTGATTCTGATGACTGTTCTGACCTGTTTGATATTGACTTCGAAGAAGACGAGGAGAAAAGTGAAGATAGAAGAGATTTCGGAACCGTTAAAAAGGAGGCTAAGAGAGAGCCAGTCGAGAACGGAGAGACTAATATGATTAGAATTGGCGCCACTGTAACCACGATATACAACCCATACAAATTGAGAATACTCCATAACGAGTAGAATTGCCATAGACTGAGAAACCAAGTGATTTGTCATTAAGAGCCGACGAAGTTGGATTTAAAAAATAAGACTTTATACGGTCCCATAACGAGACAGAAATTGGAACTGACATTTAAACAGCTTGAATCAAATTTGAATTGATCTTTTTTGATTAAGTGTGATGAATAAAGAATATAATAATAACAAGGTGAGAATGCAATAAAAGAGTGTTGTTAAGTGACGATCGAGAGATAAAAGTGTATGGATGGACGAGGCGAAAGACGAAAGTTAAGTCTGGGCTTAAACGGCGACATAGCGGACGCGTTCTATATTCTGGGTTAATTGGTACGATACTAGTATAGTGTAATGATTACGATATATAAGTGTGGATAATGCCATATTAGTGTGCGCTATGCAAAGAATATAGACGTTTTATTGCTTTAAAAGTGACATTGTTATGCACTTAAATACACGTGACGCGCCGTAAATTACGTTTTTATGCCTAAAATAGTTTAGCGCAGATGTTTATGCAGCAAAGGCTGCCTGCCATTCGACGCCGTTTGAAAGCCACCAACAAATGCCGATGATTTCTGACTCTTATAGAGGAAAACTAGGCAGCGATTTCTAGTTTCGCATTAGTAGAAGCAGGAACTTTTGATTTGAGCTATTTCGATCTGCTTTTAGTAGTTTCAAATGGGTTTGCGTAGTTATAAATGCCGGTGGAGTTGGAAGGTCAGCGAATGGGATTCATGACGTTGATCTGTGTTTCATGGCCCGAGTTCTGTTCATGTTCATTTGACATTCATAATAGCAGACGTTTCTATTAATCTTAGATAACTTAGTCAAAAAGATAAATCGTCGTCGTAGACAAGTATGGACCGAGTAGCTGGTATAAACAATTATGAAGATGTTGATTGGATAATGAGAGAAAATAACATTATGAAAAGGGAAACTCGAGTCATTATTCATTGCACGGTCAGTTGCTAATCTGTATTCTTGTGTTATAGTGTGGATTGATATGCACAACACAGTAACAGAAGATCGGATAAGAACGGCAATTGAACAGTTAAATGCGATCCATCCAGCATTAAGTGCTGTAGTCGAGATTGATACAGATCAGGAATATTCAAGGATTAAGATATTAGATCCAATCGACATAAACAGCGTTCTGACATTTATTGATCTCGATTTATCTAATGATGAGCAGATTGGAAGATATTTGGAACAACTGCATCAAAATGAAAAATGGACTTACTCAGCACAAAAACCTTTATGGAAGGTGATTGTATGCAATCATCGGACTGTGTTTTTTCTGTTTGATCATGGACTGATGGACGGTCGATCAGGTGCAATCTTCATTCGAGATTTAAGCCAGATTTTAGATGGACAGAAAAACCAAACAAATCAACAATTCGACACAATCCATCCTGCGATGGATGAGTACGTGATAAATTCATGCGGACCTCGCATTGCACAGGTTGATGCTCCAGCTAGAGAACCGACGTTTACACCATTTGACTTTGAATTTGAACACCGCCAGCATAGAACAACTACTATTTCAAAGGAAATTATGAATACGATATTAGAAGCCTGTCGTGTCCGCGAGGTAACATTTACAGCGTATTTATGCTCATGTGTGGTGGCTTTGCTATCTGAACAATATCCAAGCAACACTGGATTTCTAGGCATGATCCCAATTGATTCCCGACGATATTTTGAACCAGACTATTACACTCAGAACGGACAACACGTTGCAATGAAGGACACACTTGGGGCATATATATTTCAATTCCGATACACTTCGGCACCAGTTAGAAACCTAGCGGGAATGTGGGACTGTGCTAAGGACATTACAACCAAATTACGGCAGAATCTTGCCGGAAAACCAGGGTGGCTGTTGTCTACTATACCTACGCTACACGTGCGTACTTTAGCTGGCAATATGCTAAAACTCAATCACAAGCCTAGAGATATCGATTTTATCGTGTCTAATCTTGGCCTAGTAGACCTGGTCGGTCGACTTGGGTTTTCACAACCGCACTCGCCAATTATGGCTGCACTCAAACTTAACGTTATTGGTAGTAATGACGGGGTCCGCATTGTTTTGGACGCAACAAAAGCGTTGAACGCGCTATCTGACGTGTTCGATGCTGAGTGTGCAATCAGACGCGTGAAGGAGCTGATTATGTCATCGACTGTTAAATAAGGTTTAAATCGTACGCGGCGCTGTTACTTCAGACGTACGGCAACGCTATACCCAATATGGGAAGCGAAGCCTGTGATGTTGCCAGACGGTGCCTTGTGCGGCTCCAACTTTAATCCTCGCTAAGTGGAGCCGGGCACAAAGTCTTTCTCGATGTTAACGAGATTCTAGAGAGGACGTCCCACAAGCCCTAGTCTATGCTCAAGACAACCAGAAACTTTTTTGTTCTCTGTGGTGAATGAAGAAGAACCAAGAAAAAGCGACAATGATTGGGACATATCTATTGGTATCGGTTTAATATTGGGAGTATATGATTTTAATAAATAACTGTGTGTGACATGGGATCCCATATGCAAAATACATCAGATTCAGTCAATGATAATGATGATGATGATGATCTACTTGTCTGTTCAGTACATGATCTCGCTTTAATGGACCACCAACAGATTTCGTCAAATTCACTGCTTTACTCGCTTCAAACTACCACTAAAGAGGCTTCATCGTCGTCTCCGTCAAATACTACTACTAGTACTCAAGTATCAGGGGACTCGTTAGCTAATACGAAACCTCCTTGCTTTTCTTCCACTTCAATGACTCAAGCTACTCAGTCAGTTGGTTACGTTCATAATATTTATAATCCTTCAAGACGACCTCAATATCAAGATCGCTCTTCTCAGCGACTACCACCTGCTCTATCAAGGTCTTCAACTTCGTCAATATCTTCTGCTTCTTCGCCTTCTCCAAGTGCTACCAGTGGCTGTACTGAACGTGATTTATTTCCACAGCCTGCTCAGTTCGATATTAGAATACCAATGCTGCCTGACCCGGCTCCATTAGCTGATACTCCAATGAGCCCCATAACAGATACTCCCCAAGCACGGACAGGGAGTCCGATTTCACCTCGCCAAAATATATCTCACAAAGCTTCGCCGCCCCCAAGATCTCCATCCCCGAGTAATCGAGGACAACTGCATCATCATAGTCAAAGATACAAACAGCATCTGTTCAAACGACCTGCATCGCCATCGCCTTCTTATCACAATCATGAACAACCCCCAGTACTTGCTCGTCCAGAACAAGTCGGTGTGCCGGCTATAACAACTGATATTTTACCCGACACTGTCGAAATTACTGCTTTAGACAACTCGCTTCCAGTCCGGGTCCAGTTCAGAGAAGAGTTGCTTCTAGGCGGCGATGACTGTATTGATGATGACGATCTTTTTGAGGTCGACGACGAATACGATGCTGACGACGATGAAATTTCAGATTCGGCTTTTGATGAAGAGCAGCCTTATTACAGAGCCGGATCCTCTGTATCTACGCCGCTGCCTACTCCACAATCTATGCCTCCGCCCAGAGATTTGTTTCCTCCTATGGATCTTACATTTGCCAAAGGCTGACCTCTTTGGTTTTTTCTTCCATCATTGGGAAATCACTTTGGCGTTTATTCAGGTACACCGATACTTTTTACTGTAATAGTTAGTAGTTTTTTTGTTGGTTCATTTATGGTGTTGGTGTATATATATATCTGCATTGTTCCGTCTATCTATTATTTGCTACTAGCAAAGCTATAGGATGTTTTTATTCTTTAAAACTACATCGTAAAATGTAGCAACTACAATTGTAATCAAGGTATTGACAAGTACATTTTACATGAAGACTCTACTCTTCGTCCCGAACGAGAGCCTCCCGCTTCTCGTTGACACGCTGCTGCCGTCTCTCTCTGGCAGCCCGGTTTCTCATACGACGAGCCTCAGCCTCGTCCTTAAGTGCGCGCTCACGCGACTTCTCAGCCTTAGCCTTGATGACGTGTTCGATGACCTGACGCTTGTGCTTGAAGGTGTTACCCTTGGCAAGCTGGTACAACTCATGGTATAAGTGCTTGTCGATCTTGCCAGCAGTACGGTACTTGGCCAACAAACGACGCAAAACCCGCTGGCGACGAAGCCAAACAATCTGACTAGGCATACGAGCGTCCTTGGTACCCTTTCTCTTACCGAAACCGGTGTGACGACCGGCCCGCTTCGCCTCCTGAAGAGTGCGCGTGCGCGAGCGGGAGTGGATGGTGACAGGCTTCTTGATGATTAAACCGTCAGAGATCAACTTGCGGATTCCATCACCTAATACGTGTCAGCATGCCTCTCAGTCAATCCATGTGGTGTTTGGAACATACGGCTGTTGGCATTCGTGATAGTCGAGCTTTCACTGGGATCGAGCCACACTTTTCTCTTGCCAACTCCGAGTACGCTGGCGGCAAGTCGCTTCTGTGAAACAAGGTTAGACCTGTAAGTTTCATTAGCAAGCTGTTTCTCTCGTCTGAACCACCAGATTGAACATCATATGATCGATCGATAACCTCCAGTTTGCTCCTGACAACAAACCACTGGATCCATCTCAATCTTTTCAACTCCAATCTAGACGGCGCCTAATAAACAATAATCACATACATTTCGATTGCTGAAAGATACTTGCTGAAAAGTCTAAAAGCTGATGAAGTTTCGATGTTGCTGTGACAAAAACGATGTGTATCAGTCTCACTGTTCCGGTTTGCGCCTCTGCAAACAGGGGCTAGGGTTCAATTTAGAGATTTGAGTGGTCGTGACTGCGAATTAAATATTTAGGGTATTACAGCTAGGGCTTTGGAGAAACAGGTTTGGGGCAAGGGGTACGCTACCCCTGAGCCGCTTTCAATATTCATACGACGAGCATTCGGATATAGTTATTGGTCTCCGTTTTGTCTAACTAAACCCGACGCTCTCGTTACGACGGTGCTAGTCAGGTCGGTTTAATATGCCTGTTTCTTAAATAACGCTATTAATCTGCATACGGACTAGCAAATCAGGACAGCGCGTGTATGTTTCAAGCAGAACATGGTGATACGCCGTGCAGACAAGCCTGTAGTATTGGTCCTTAGAATCTCCACGTTGCAGCGCGGTGTACTCCGAGATGCAAGCAGCCGAAGCCACCAGCATTCTGTTCACTAGTGCTGTCAGTGTGGAGCCATGTAGTCGATAGATAATAAACGGAAGTATCCGTGTAATATAGAACGCCGGTAATCTAATTGAACGATCATGCATGTATCTTTCAACTGTACCAACTGCATCAGTGATGGACTCGGTTACATCGTATTGTTCGGTTAGTAGTACTCGTGTAGCTTCACGTAATGATTGCATTTCTAGAGCGCTCAGTATTCGCTAAATCTGTTGAGTAAATCAGACCAACCTGGGGCGAGAATGAAGCCGCGCTCTTGCTCGGTTGGATCGAAATCATGCCTCGACATGTTGCTATTAATTATTACGTCAAATATTTCATTCTGATTCCTCCCGTCTATAAATTTATTAGTATCAGTATGCTACGTAGTCTTTGACTGGTCAAACTGATTTGTTCACGCATAATCTGCAACTTGTTTTGCAATTCAAGCACATCACTTTGCATTTTTTGATAATTGGTCTCTTTAACTGCCATTTGATCAAGTGTATTTCTGAGGACTTGTAGTTTGTAATCTACCATAAGTAAACAATCAGCTTCAAACTACCCCAATATGACTACCCTCGAATGACATATCTGTTGGTTTTGATCGAACAATTGTTATTGCCTATACGATCTTAGTCTTAATGTTAAACAATAGAAAACAAATATACGAGTGCTATTTCAAATGCGTTTGGATTTAGAATCTGCATTGCTATGCTAACAAACAAAATGATCCGCAATCTAACGAAGCACGCGAGGCTCACAACTAATTTACTCAAATAGGCAAGTAATCAACTTCCCAACATCACGTTAAAATCACCTTGTTCATATAGCATATATTTACATCACACGACTACGCCTTTAGACCTTATAAACAACGCAAACACTGCCACCGCCCATGGGACCTTGGCCCTCTGCGCCTCCACTGACGTAGACATCTGACTCTCCCCAGACACCCGACACCAGACCGCCGACCGCAGCACGCGCGTGTCTTGTGCCCTGAATGTCACTGTCAGTCATCATGGTATGTCGCTTTCCTCTGACCAAACCATCAGTCGATGGCTCAGCCTTAACAAAAATCTGCACCCGCTCGGCGCCTTCAGGGATTTTGGCGGTCATGTCCAAAAGGCCCTCGAGATCAATGGCATCTGCCATGTATCCGTGAATTGCTCGGTACGGATTGCTTGCCTTCTTCGATGACGCAAGAATAACGATGTGGTTGTTCTCGAGTTCAACACCGGACGAACATGACGCACGAGACGACCAGCCCTGCTCACCATACGACGCGAGCGACGCATCAACTTCATCGTCAGTGACTTCACCTAGCGCAAGAGCAATTCCAACAGCAGTGGCTAGGCGGGAATATCCCATTGACTTGTATGTATCAGTAGTAATACACTCTTTTGCACTGATGGAGACCTTAGCGGTAGTCAGCAGCGGGCACTTGACCAAAACCATGTGCACGTCTTCCGGTCCAACCTCAATCTCCGCCATCAACTTCTTCACTTTCTCAGCCGTGACTCGGGCGTGCACTGATGTACCCATTTCCCATGGCTCAAAATCGCGTGTGCCACCAACGGTAGCAACCAAGCCCTCGCTGTAAAGCTTTGCACCTTTGTCGTCAACATAGTCAGGCTCGTTAATGACCAAGTTGACGTGAGGAGAAAGAACACCTTCAGTACCACCAGAAAACACAGATATGCCCTTAGATGACTCAAGTAGTGGATCCCAAACGGTGGACGACAGCATTCGAGTAAAATCATTTACACATCCATTACCTTCCGTCTTACCAATAACGGCGACCAGATCTTCCGGCTTGACTGACTCTGGCAGCTGTTTAAATCCAGACACGTCGCCAGGATGAGCTGTAGTAAACTTATAAATTGCAATTCCTGACATTTCTATCGAAATTTGCAGTAAGTGAAATGGACAGTTGAGAAAACAGGAAGGAATGAACTAGGGTCGAGCTTGTACGCGATAATGAATTGAGTTTGATGTAACTGAGAGCCGCGGGCGTCTCCGTCCGCCGGCGGTGACTTGATAAACCATTCTGTAGATCATTTCACATTGTCTATATGTTACTCTAGATGTAATTATATTTCATTATTCATTTGTTTTTTAATGGTAGACTAATTCCTGAACGCCATTAATCACAGTCAGCCAATACTATACAATTGAACCTTTACCAAATCAGCCGAACCCGACCCATGCAATAATATGCCATTAACACCGTTTATTAGCCGTCCTCTTTACTCTTCTCCTCCGATGATTTCTCCTGTGAAGCGCTCAGTTCTGCAAAGATATCCTTAACCATTGCCTCGACTTTACTCCGAAGCTCGTCATTGCTGACAGAGACACGCTCGTCAATGTATTTGTTTACATCGCCAAACTCTTTGGACCGATTGACTGATCCTTCAAGCAATGCTGCTGCTTTGCCTCTGTTTTGTGACGGCGCATTACTCGAGTCTGTTTCGACTATTGACTCAATTGCTGATATCAAAGTTTTGTTTGTAGGCTGTTGCTACTTAGTACGCATTCCACATTGTACTTATAATAGCACTATACTCACACTGTCTTTGAAATCAGTAAAGACTGACTTTCGTAACGAATCAAATAATCCCCTTCGCTTAAGCATCGTTAATATTTCCTCCGTAGTCACTTGTGAAGTCTGCGGTTTTATTTGCACCTGTTCATCGGGAACTTTTGAACTATTTTCTTCTACCATATCTAAAGTTCAGTGCAATCAAATGCTGTTTTATGTACAGATCAAGCAGGTCCATCACTCTTTTTGACTGCTTGATCCCCCTGAAGCTTTGGAAATTTATACAGGCCGGGTAATTTGCTTACAATTAGCTGACCGCATCAGTCAAATTACACTTTGACAGTGAATTATCATTTCATTTATTATTCAAGTGCTCGCTCAGAAGTGTTGGTAGTAATGCGAATAAAAGACGATTAGAGAACGATAAAAAGGTTATGCGATTACAGTCATTATGGCAGTCTTCAAGACCGCGTTTATTAAGGCCACGACAGAATGGTTTATGCAGGTTTATTTCATCAGACAAATGGCCTATACCTAATCGTATGTTTTGTGTATAAGTTGTATATTGATCTCATGATGACAAGAGTAGACGCAGATCAACCTCCTTTGACAGACGATTTGGTTGAAAAACTGTTTTTTGAAAATAAATCATTTTCTGGACCTGAGTGGCCAAAAACCGAAAAGTCACCAGGTCAGACCAGTAAATCAAATACAAAGAATATAGCCAATTCACAATCCGCTAACGAAGAAAAACGCATTGCGCCAAAGGCGAGAAAAGGGTCACGAAAGAAACAGACAGTCGATGTCAACCTCAACGATGTTGCGGCCCGGCAAGACCTGTCGACAATCAAGCTTCCCAAAACAGATCCAAACAGCGAGCAGAGATTTAACGAGGTCGGAATTCAGCAATTGTCAAAGTCTATTCACAAGCAAGTCTTTCCTAATGGTCCGTCGGAGCCATTTCCAGACTTGGTCAGACTTTCGAAACAGCATTTACAGATGCATGAATTGCTAGGAAAGCAGACTGACGTCCAAGGTGCAATTGTCATGGATCTTCCTCCGTTGCAGGGGAATACTCTTGATGAGCATTTTCATAAGCTTGGGATACATGCTGGAGAACCTTATTTGACTATGGCAAAAGAGTTTGTAAAGTTGGAACAGACTCCTGAAATGCCTGAAAAATGGGTTGTCCGGTCAGGCTGGACAAAATACGTCCCCGGTAAAAATCCAGTCAAGGTTAGTGCCCCAGACGCTGACTGTTTGGTTTTTGATACCGAAGTGCTGTACCGTGAATCGCCATTTGCCATCATCGCAACTGCTATGTCAAAGGATGCGTGGTTCTGTTGGTTGTCTCCCTGGTTACTGGAGGAATCTACTAGTCCGAGACATTTAATCCCGATGGGTACACAATCTTCTACAAAGCTCATCATTGGACATAACGTTGGTTACGATCGTGTTCGTGTGAAGGATGAGTACCATTTTCGAATGTCAAAGGCAATGTTTTTGGATACAATGTCACTCCATGTTGCTGCCAACGGCATGTGCAGCCAGCAACGGCCAGCATGGATCAAGCACCAAAAGAAACTCGAAAAAATCAGTGAGATGGTTGACCAGTCTGGCGATGTTCAGCTTCAGAGCACGTTAGAGTTGATGAAAGAAGATGACGAGGATGAACCTTGGATCCGACATAGTTCGATGAACGGGTTAGCAGCTGTCGCCAAGTTTCATTGCGATATCGAGCTCGACAAATCAGAACGCGACACGTTTGGCGTTCTGGACAGACAGGGTATCCGAGACAATTTGCAGCAACTTATTACTTATTGCGGCAGAGATGTAGAGACTACGTATGCGGTTTATCAAAAAGTTTTGCCGGCGTTCTTGAAAGTCTGTCCTCACCCGGTCTCGTTTGCTGCTTTACGACATTTGGCGTCGGTTTTTCTTCCCGTTGATCGGTCTTGGGAGAAGTACGTTGAGAGTGCTGAAGGCAAATACCAAGAGCTACTTCAAGAGGTCGAGATGCGTTTGACTGAGCTTATCGAGCAAGCAATCGCACTCAAGGATGATCCCGAACGCAAGTTTGAGCAAGACCCGTGGTTGAAACAACTTGACTGGACTATGAAGCCAATTCGGATGGTACAGCCGAAGAAAAAAGGTGACGAACCTAGACTTGCAAAGAACCAGAAACTTCCAGGGTATCCGGAATGGTATAAAGCGTTGTTTTCAAAATCGGAAATGAGTGTCAGTGTTCGGACGAGAATTGCGCCAATCATGTTTCGCATGTCTTGGGACGGAAACCCATTAGTGTGGACTACTGTTCATGGATGGACGTTCAGAGTCGACAAAGTGAATGCACAGAGCTACATTGACCAGAATTATACTAAATGTGACATCACCGAAGAAACCAAAGCTTTTATTATGGACGACTTTAACGGCGTCTACTTCAAGATCCCGCATAAGGACGGGCCAGGTGCGCGCTGTGCGTCGCCAATGGCAAAAGGGTACTTACAATTTTTTGAGTCTGGAGTCATGAGTTCCGAGTACTCGTATGCGCGTGAAGCATTAGACATGAACGCTGCTTGCTCTTATTGGATTAGTGCGCGTGAGCGTGTACGGTCACAGATCCCGGTTTGGAAAGAGGATACAAATCTTGGTATTTCGCCTGCGTCTGCGTCCGAGCGCGGCTTGGGCATGATTCTGCCGACGATTATACCGATGGGGACCATTACTCGGCGAGCGGTTGAGGCGACATGGTTGACTGCGAGCAACGCTAAAAAGAACCGGGTCGGTTCTGAGCTCAAGTCGATGGTGTGTGCACCAGACGGATATAAATTTGTAGGGGCGGATGTTGATTCCGAGGAATTGTGGATCGCCAGTCTTGTCGGCGACTCGCAGTTTGGGATTCATGGTGGTACTGCGATCGGGTGGATGACTCTTGAGGGCACGAAAGCGCTTAGCACAGACTTGCATTCTCGAACAGCTGATATTCTAAAAATCACTCGAAACGATGCCAAAGTGTTCAACTATGGGCGAATCTACGGTGCTGGACTCAAGTTTGCGATCCAGCTGCTCCGTAAATTCAACCCTACAATCACTGATGCAGAGGCGACCAAAGTCGCGACGCAGCTTTATCAGTCGACCAAAGGTGCCAAGGTCAAGCGGGCATCGAAAGCGTTTCGGCGAGGACCGTTTTGGTACGGTGGGACTGAGTCGTTGATGTTTAACAAGCTGGAAGAGATTGCTGACCAGCACGTTCCACGAACGCCTGTGCTTGGGTGCGCCATCACGGAAGCTTTGATGAGTGAAAACCTTGAGCGATCGGCGTTCATGACGTCGCGTATCAATTGGGCGATTCAGTCGAGCGGTGTGGATTATTTGCATCTTATGATTGTGTCGATGAATTATCTAATTGAGAAATTCAAGCTTGACGCGCGGCTCTGTATCACGCTTCACGACGAAATGCGTTATCTTGTTAAGGATAAGGACGCGTACAAAGTCGCAATGGCATTACAGGTTAGCAACATATGGACACGTGCGATGTTTTGCGAGCAGCTTGGGATCCATGACATCCCTCAAAGCTGTGCATTTTTCTCCGCGGTCGACATCGACACCGTGATTCGAAAAGAAGTCGACGTGCCGTGCGTGACCCCGTCGCACCCGAACGCGATTCCGCCTGGCCAATCGCTCGACATTGCCAAGCTACTGAAAATGACGACCGCGAAGTTAAAACCAAAGACCGAGATTGATTTGTCTTGGATACCATACACGCCGCGGGTGCCGGTGTTTCAACAAATGGAGAAAAAGCAACAGCTGCTGGTCAAACAGTTGAAAGAACAGGCACCGGTGCCGACGAGCGACTTGGGGTACTTGAGCGCGCAGATTAGCAAGAAGGGAGTGCCTACATATAAATAGGAAGAAATTATTTGTACATTAGTTTAGAATGGTGTTCGGTGTGGGTTGTTTGTGTGTTGTTTGCGTAAAGTATTTTTAAAAAGGTGAATTTTTGTCAAACACATATTCAAAATAATTTGTAAATTCCGGAAAAATAAAATATGCTATAGTTATGTCAGCTTTTTAGTTTTTTTCTTCTTTTTCGATTTTTTAGCTGCCATTGAAATTGGTTCTGTCGGTTCGACATCGTCTTCAAAACCAGTCCACTCTTCGTCGTCGAAATTTTCTTCTTCGACAGTCACAGGCTGCGTAACCGTCACGTTAGGCCGCTGTCGTTTTTTAGTCTGCGCAACTTTTTCAAACGCGACCACAAAAAACCCGATCCCTCCGTCGACGACCGGTTCTGCACGAATACACCCTTCTGCAATTTCGTGCGGCGATTGCGGCGCGTCTATGCCTTCAAACCTGTCCTGCCATCCTCTCCTGTGCCAGTCCGGAATTACTCGTTCGCGCGGGACCACGCGCCAGCCAAGGTCTTGGATCTCAGGGTCGGATATCAGGTTTCGGACCACGTCTTCGTTTTCTTCGCCGTGAATAGAACATGTAGAGTACACAACCTTGTTTGCTTTAGGGAACTTTGTAAGCGCGTGGATCATAATTTGGGTTTGGAAAATAGACAGGTTTTGTAATCGCCGAACAAGAGGATCTTCTGATTGCTCGTTGAATTCCTCGCTATCTGGATTCTCCTGGCTAGGCGCAGCAGGAGTGTCGGCACTGGCAACAAATTGTTCTTTTCGAAAAATTCCAGAACCTGAACAAGACGGGTCACATAGTAGCTTGGTGATGTGCTTGTATTCTTTTGGCAGACTACCCGTGAAATCCCGGTTTTCGACCCTGACAATGCTCGCGCCTGCCTTGGTAACCATTCGTTGCAGAACATCCGCCCTGTCTGAGTTGAGCTCAAATGCAATGATTTTGCCTTTATTTTGCATCAGTGCGGCCAGATGCGAGGTCTTGTTTCCCGGCGCCGCGCATGCATCAATCACGGTCTCGCCTGATTCAGGGGAAAGAATGTAGGCTGGGAAACAACTCGCACGGTCCTGCATGATGAGCTGCCCTTTTTGGTACGCCGGAAGGCTCAGGAGTTGGCGAGTATGCGAGTTTGCAAGCGCGTAGAGCGAAGGTATGTACGGGTCAGCGTATATTGTGCCTACTGGAGGTGGGAATTGTGACGTAGGTGTGTACGGTAAATTGGCAGTCAGATCTGAAGGAATGAGTGCGTTCACTCTGATCCAGCGGATTGTGCGGTCGTGAGTGCTCACATTAAACTCGTTCAGGTCTTTAATTCCACGTTTGATTTTAATCTTGATCAATTCAGCTTTCAGACGCGTTTTGTGCCGCAAAATTGCGTCTTTAAGCGGACCTTTTCCCGCTGTTATCCCAGTTTTGGAGATCAAGTAGTCGTGAATAAGAGGCAGTGCAATATTATACGCGACCTGAACATTAGTTTACGCCCGTGATTCACAGTATGATATAGAACCTTCTCTTGCTTAAGTATTTCCGACTGCTTAAGGACATCATCTAATATTTCTTTGTACCGAATAGTCGAACGTAGTAAAGCAAAAACTCGCTTGGGATCAGATTTGAGCTTGTCGAGTGAATTTTGAAGCTGTGTCTGGAGCCCGGCAAAGTTGTCTGTCGAGTAATTGGCGTAAGATGAACTTGCCGATACGAACTTCGAGGCGTCGAGGTATAAATTCATGCCTAAAATATTACTGGGAAGTTGTCTGCGAATAGTGAACAGGTCGTAGGAACAATATAATTTTTCAGGGTCTTTTAAGGTTTGATTTTCAAGTCAAAGCGGTCGTGAACGCGCTTGCACTTTGTAAGTATGTACGTCTTTGTCAGTTTTGACTGAGTTGTGATCAAGAAGAAATTCCACAGTTAAACTTATAAATTAGTTGGTTGACTGTTTATTTCTGGGGTTATCAGTGTGATTACATGGTTGGTGAGAAGAAGTGACTGTCATGCAATAATGTATCATCTCACTAAAGGCATCTTTTGGGAGCTGACAAAGAGAGAAGGTTGAATCATATTGGAATAAGACAAGGGATTGACTAACGAATTCATAGAGTATTCAGTATTGATCTTGGGATTGGATAATGCTGGGAAAACTGTACGCTGTAACACAAGACCTCTTCAAAAATACTATACTAACGACTAGACATTTCTCGAGAAACTAAAAAGCATATACAACGAGGGTCGAAGTGTGGCACCAGAGAAGATCGTGCCTACGGTCGGACAAAACGGTAACTGCTACAGACAAAATACAGTTTGCTGGAGATACTAATTCGTCTAGTCGGTCACGTCACAATCAACAACATCAATCTCAAGCTCTGGGACGTTGGCGGACAGCATAGTCTACGTACACTCTGGCACGCTTATTACGCCGAATGCCATGCAATTGTGTTTATCGTCGATTCGACTGACCGGCAGCGAATAGAAGAATGCAAAGATACGCTGCGTACAGTCGTCATGCACCAAGACACTGAAGGCATTCCGGTCCTGATGCTTGCAAACAAGCAGGACAGGGACGATAGTCTTGAAGTAGAGGATATTAAGGAGATTTTCAACAAGATTGCGGAGCATTTAGGTGCACGAGATAGTAGAGTCTTGCCTATATCCGCGTTAAAAGGCACAGGAGTCAGGGAAGCGGCGGAATGGCTCACGATTCGACTGGCGCGAAATAAACAGTACAGACCACCAGATAGACGATAAGGACTGAAGCTGGCCACATAACTAAAGCATTTCTCATGACTAGAACAAATTTAGAACTGTTCACAGTCAGTATAATTTTAGGCAATAAATTAAACTGGCACTGGAAACAAGGCTACACATATTGCAACAATGCTTTACAGAACAAGGTTTTATATTGAGTTTTCAGGGGAAATGTCCAAATTTGATGGTCTCAAACAATGAACAGAATTGCCGTTCAGCATTTCCTGATTCAATTGATATAAAATACATTAAATCTTTTTGCTTAAAATAGGTAAAGTATTGATGAATTAGTTAAGTAGTTAAACGAGGTGATTCGCGGGTGAAACTGCCAAATTTCCGTTCCAAGCACTACGTCATTGCCCATTCTTCGGCCCGATCATCTTCACGTACGATTCCATTCTCAATCTCTTTCCTCAGTACCAAAATGAACAAACTTATCAATAAACTTGAGAAACATCATCTTAAACCAAGTTCAGGCGGATCAATCCCACTTTCGGCTCTGCCACAAGCACCGCCAAATCAAAGGGACATCTACAAGTACAGATTTCAAACTGGGGTGAACCTTGGCGGATGGTTTATTCTCGAGAAGTGGATTGCGCCGTCGATGCACAAGTTCAACAAATCAGACGACGATAGCGAGTACGCCGCTGTTTCGGGTGCGGTTAATGTTGACGGGCCAGAGAAGGCGGCAGCGATGTGGGATCACCATTATGATTCGTTTGTGACCGAGCAAGATTGGAAATGGCTTCAGGACAACCACGTTAATTCGGTTCGGGTACCGTTAGGGTTTTTCTGCTTGGGCGAAGAGTTTACGAAAGGCACTCCGTTTTCTAGCGTCGCGACGGTATACAAGAACGCTTGGAAGAAGTACAAAGCCATGATTGAGCTAGCCGGTCGATACAAGATCGGAGTCCTAATTGATATTCACGCTTTGCCAGGCGGTGCGAATCCCGACTCACATTCAGGTATTAAAGGCGGAGGTAAATTTTTTCAGACCTCGTCTCACGTAAGTCTCGGACTCAAATGTGTCGCTTTCATTGCGAAAGAAGTCCAGAAAATTGACAACGTCATTGCGATCCAGATCGTGAACGAGGCCAGCTGGGACGCGCCGGCCGAGTCATACTACACCAATGCGCTCAAACGCGTTCGTGAGATCGATCCTACCCAGAACGTTGTCATTTCAGACGCATGGAACCGTGGCAAGTACTCTGACTTTGTCAAGGACAAACCAGGTATGATCGTCGACACGCACGTGTACAAGTGCTTTTCAGACGACGACAACAAGAAACGACCACAGCAGTTGATCAAGGACATTCGAGATGGCGAGTGGTTTACGAGCTCGATTATCATTGGCGAGTTCAGCTGCGTGATGTCTGGAAACTCATGGGGCAACATTAGCGAACACGACCGTGCCGGCCTCAAACGTGAGTTCGGGTGTGCGCAGATTAATTCATTCGTACAGAAATCGGCCGGGTTCTACTTTTGGACATATAAGTTTGAAGAAGGCCCTGGTGGGGAATGGGATTTCAGACAAATGGTTAAAGAAAACTGTCTCCCACTTCCCAAACGCATGGGTAAACACGTATCGAACGGGGATCAGGAGTGCAAGGAAATGCTCGGTGGTCACGTGTACTACTGGGACAACAACAGTAAAGATAAAATGGAGCACTGGCGTTATGAAGAAGGCTTCAAGACCGCGTGGAAAGACGCATCTGCGTTCTATGCGTTTGATGAGAGCTGGATTGGACAAAAGGAGACGTGGAGAAACGCGCGTAGAGAGCAGCACGTCGCGCACAAGAAAAATAGCCAGTATGTGTGGGAGTTTGACCAGGGTTTTGACGCTGGACTCAACAGGTTCATGGACCAGATCAGATAGTTTAATGTGACAATTGGTGACTTGTGCTTTGTAGATACACCTCTGTGAATGCAATATATTAATCTTATGAACCTAAACTCGTTCATATATCCGACATTCCCTGACGCATCTTCTGCGTTCGTGCGTCTCGTCTATTATGATTTGCATGCGCCCATCCTCCTCCTGTTCCACCTCCACCCCGTCCTCGTCCTGGACCATACCCAACCCCACCACCGCGACCACCGCCGCGTCCTCTCACCATATCAGCCCGCTCGCGCTCCTGCCGCCGCCGCTCGGCCTTGCCGCCCCACGCCTTCTCGACCTTTGGTTCGGTCGGGAGCTGGTACTCTGGCAGCACGGTCCGCTGCCGCGATGGGTTCTTTGTTGGCGCTGCGTCGTTGTCCGAATCTTCGTCAGAACCTTCCAAATCCGAGTCTGGTCTGTGGGTTTTTTCGGCCGCGTAAGCTGCTGATATCACAATCGGCTTGTTGCCGGCAAAAATGTATTTAGCCTCTAAATACTTTCGTTGCCGCGCCTTATCGGTTAGTAAAAAGTTCTAGAACCAAACAAAAAAAAGCATACATCGCGACCAAGAATCTTGGCCCAGCCTTCGATTTGCTCGTCTGACCACTTTGTGCGTTCCTTTATCTCGGCTCTGAACTTGGTCTTGCGTTGAGAAACGTCAAACACAGAACTGTCTCCGGAGTATACACCCCACAAGTACCGCTCAACCGGGTTCTCAGCCGCTCTGTCTTCTTCCGCTTCTTTTCTTCTTTCGAGTTCTTTTTTGTCGGCTTTGTTCTCCCAAGGCTTGCCTTTTGTTTCCCGTTTCTTGCCCCGTGCGGCCTTCTCTTTCAAATGCTGCGATGGCTCCTGAACCGGCGCTGAAGATTCGGCATTGTCTTCAAAATCCATATCCGGATCCTCGTATACTCTAGTCGTGGTCTCCATGTCGTCGTAAGTGTCGTCCCGCTCGTCCTCGTCCTCGTCGTAAATCAGCCGGAGACTGTCAAAGATCTTTTGCTTGTCAGACATGTTCGGCACGTTTCTCAGCATCTTGTCCGCATCATCGTATTGCCGTTTGCCGAAGTGAATGCTACCCGGCTCAAACTCGAGGTTATCAAACCTGCGGTCCTCCTCGGTTTGGTATGCCGGAGTGTCGTCAATATGCAGCGTCTGCATGTCTTGTTCAATTTCCTCGGTTTCCTCATCGACTCCGTTTTGCTCAACAAGGTACCCAAGCACACCTTCGACTGAATTATTTTTAGCCGCGAGCAGTGTCGCAATGTACTTGTCTGCAAGGCTAGGAAATACTTCCTTGATTTGTCGAATCTTGCTTTCGAGCACTTTTTGCTTCCTTGACTTGCTTGGGGAAGACTTTCTGAAACAAGACTGAATGTCAGATATAAGTTGGGCAGGGATTTTCCGTCGCACGGTCTCAAGCGAAACTGCAATCTCCGCAATCGGACCAACGTTTCCGGTCGCGTCCGAGACGATAGCCACACGCTTGACTAAGTTTGTCCGGACGACCAGGGCAAGCATCATCTCGCCAGCCTTGACATCTCGCGGCGGCGGCAGCTGTTTCAGCAGTTCTCGCACACATACGACCAACGCGTCCACGTCAGCAGCACTAAGGCCAATCAATACAAGGTATGCAACTTTGAGTGCGACTTCGGCCGGTAGCGGTGGTCCTTTCTGATCAGATACTGGTTTAGCGGTCTTGACGAGCGCACGAAGACCTTTCATAAAAACTGGGTTCGGAGCCCATGCTTTTGCAATGGCGGGGTCGCGCATCAAAATCTGGAGCGCGTGAAGTTCGGCTAGAGTGAACTTGCTTGCCTTTATCCGTTCCAAGATGAATGTCTGCAGTTTCTGAGCGACCGCAGTTGGTTGAGAGTCTGGACCGATTGTAAGATGCTTAATTACATTGCACACTGCAACGTGGTTTCCCTTTGCGTATAACCGCACAAACCCCCAGACCATGTTTGCATTTCCCACATTCGACAGCGTCGTGTATTGTCGGTACAACAACAGAAAGACGTTTCGACGTAGAGATTTGGCAATTGGAACATCATGATTTTCCTCCACTTCTGTTTCTTCAACCCCCTCCCTGTCCAATGCCACATAACTCTGAATAAACCGCAAAAAATACGTCGCACCCTCAAGTGCAGAAGACGGCTGAGAAAGAAAGTGTGCGGTTACAGAAGTCCAGCTCGACAGACAGGATGCCCACACTTCAGCAGGCAGTTGACGACGGATCACCAGTGGTGGGTACGGAGCCACGTGAGGATTAGAGCCCGCGCTCTTTACAGGTCGCCTAGCACTGGATTGGACACCAGAACGAGAATTGTCTGGTTTCTGTGCCATTTTTGTGCTTATTGACGGACCTGAATTTGTTCAATGGAAAGTGAAATTTAGTTGCAACTCACTTTTGACAAAAGGTACAAAACCCATCAATGTGTCACAAGAAAGCTTCACAGCCGCATTAAATGAGGCGCTTCTGTGGCGGGAACTTAAGTGCACGGGACAGATCTTCCTGGACTAACAAAATGCGATGTACTTTTCTTCAGGGCCACACTTAGAATGGTGTAAAACTAAGCTGTTTACGAAGAAATTTATCACAATTATTATATTAATTAATTACAGGTTCCACCTTAATCCTATACACGAAAAAACGCCAATCAATTCCAGAAGAGTTGTATAACCACACACTCCACACACTATCCCGTTTTTTGAATTTTGACACTTCTCCTATTATAATCGCAAACCAGTAATACCAAAAAAGCACAATAACGCCTGTTAATCCACAAAAAAAAATACACGTATTAAAGCAACGCTGATTCACGACGTCATAGACGCAGCCTCAAGTAGCACCGAAACGCCTTTCAAGTCCTGTTCACGCTTAAGCTCCTGTAATTTTTGGATCGCCAAATCACCACGAGGATCTCTAGGATCACGTCTTCCACGCTCGTATTCAGGTTCAAATCCAGCAATAGTTCGCATAGGTGGCAAGCGGACAGGCTGGTCATCGGGAACGTTCGGTTCAGGCAAGGACTCAGGCAGACTTGCTTGGCGAACATGTGCAGACGACACCGAACTGTTATTTGAAAAAGTACTGCTTGATACCGAGCCAGATTGCGCGCGTGGATGAAGAGAAGTTGGACCGTTAGCCGAGCTCGAGTAAACATAGTCGCGATGCTCTGGCATGTATTGCTGAGGAACAGGAAGCGGAAGGGAAATACCATGAGCAATAGAAGCACGAGGAGCGAATCTCTGATTAGGTTCGTCATCGCTATAGTACGTTTCGATCTGTCTGCGATCGCGATAGTCGGCATCGGGCATCGCACTTAATGGCATAGAACCACTAGCAGGGGGGGTAAAATTGGTAGTGGCATTAAATCGAGGAGCTGCCGGCGAGTACGATACAGGCGAGTAAGGTGCAGGCGAATATGCATCAGGCTTCAATGCGTGACTGAACTTTGTTCCTCTCGAGGCCGGGGACAGGGGCGCGGTAAAGTAAGGCGAGGTCGGAGTATGGGCAGAAAGAGCCGACGAGATGGAAGGCTGCAATAATGAACCCGGACAAGAAGTGGGAGAGATAGGTGGTGATCCAGAGTATGATCCGTCGGTTTCATGAGGTAAAGATCGCAAGTTCAAAGGTCCTGGCCGATGTTGGTTCGGACGGAAACGCTGAGGAGGAGGGAAAGCGAGCGCATGTGGAGGAGGGAGACTGTCACGTAATGGAACAGTAACATTTGACATCGAGGAAGGACGAGAATGTCTGTAAGGTAAAGGCGCAGAGAGAGGTGCAGCAGTTGAGGAAGTGACTGCAGCTGTGACAGGGGTGTCTGCGGCATGAACAGTATGAGCATGTTGGCGTAAATTATCAAGACGAGAAAAGGACCTTCCGCAGGTACAGCGAAACGGACGTTCTCCAGTATGTTTTCTATACGACAAAGTTAGTTCAACTGTTTCTGTCCAGCACACCATTAAAGAGTTCTATACCTAATGTGACGAGCCAAATGTTCAGAACGAGTAAATGTCATGTGACAGTCACCAAAACCAGAGCATTCAAACTTTTTTGGCGGTCTTGATTTTGATCTCCTTGTGACTGACATTTTTCTTTGATATTTAAATAACCAAAAAACAACAGTATAAAATATATGGTTGGGTGGTTGAACAAAGGGGTGAGTGAGGTGAAGACGAAGTGGGAGACCGTGTAGAATTTATTTCAAAGTGAGAGTGAGTGGATGAGTAAGTGAGCGCGAAGGGTTCAAAAAGGGAGACCGAAATGTCCAACGGAAGTAGCAGGGTCAGGGTCAGAGCTCTAATGGCAGGTGTAGGGTCTGCATCGCGATGCAAGGAACAAACCATTTTTTCATTGTTATTATGGCATAAATAAACAATAATTAGTGTTAAAGTCTCAGCCGCGTGAGCCCCACGTGGATCTTGTTCGGCTACACATTTTACGCGTTGAATGGCAATATATCTCAGTATATAATGTATTTATAGTGTATCATACGATACATTCATAATGCTTTTATAGTGTATTAACAAGGAAATCCTTGTACTATAATTTATAGTCTGTCATTACATCACAGTTATGCCACTGCTACCATTATTCATCACTTGACATAGCCAGTATCTTAACTTTAATACTCCACGTGAAATCTCAACTTCGATTTACTACGCATTTCCTCGGGGAATTCTCGGTAAAAATGGTTTACATTGTTCAATATGATACTAGCCCCCTCATTTTGAACTGTGATACATGACGACAGGTGATGAACGGCACCATAGTTCCTTTTCCAGTTAGGGCAAATACTCCTATTCCATACGTCCATCTCCTCAGTGATTTTTGTTCCGACTATGCACAAAATTTAATGACCAAAACAAGAAATTGAAGTATTGCTCCCCGTTCTATTGCTTCTTAGGCCGATACCGCACAAAATACGATACAATGCACGTACTGTATAGCGCGCCGCACGTTCGCTGGCACACTCATTTTGACCCTGTGAATCATCACAATCGCGGCCCACGTCGATCTTATTGCTCAAAATCTTTCTCCCAATCCTTTCACGCAACTCCATTTTTATTAAGTTTTTTACACCTTTAAAACAATGCCTTCTACAATAGCAGATCAACAGTCAGAACCATTATCAACTTCAACTGACTGTTGTCTACCTGATAGTCCTGAAGCAAAGGCTTTAGGTTGTTCAGGTAGAGTGATCTCTGCTATGAACCTGTTACCTTATGAACTATACACTGATGTCCCTCCTGATCCTACAAACGTTTTTTCTACTGCTTTAGATGAGATAAAACATGGTGATCTCGATACTTCCGGAGGTGCTCCTTCTCCTTCTGCTGCTTTACCTCTATTCATCCGTCACCGCCGCGGTACTTCGGCACTTTTTTCCGGTCAGTCCTTCCTTGAAACCGGCACAAAGTGGGAGACTGTTCTTGTTGCTTGGACTGGTGAAATCATCAACTATGAAAGCAGAATCGCTGCAGAAGTCGCTGCTGCTACCGCTGCAAATGAGAACAAACATGTTACGCCTGATATCGACAACTTTGGACTTAGTCCGAGTGAACAACAGAATGCTGAGGATTTATTAAAAGAGGCTGCCGCAGAACGCAATAGCGGATGCACAATTGCTCCTGTGTTCTTACACGGTGGTCAACAATCTCGATGGTCTGCATATGCTGAACAAGGTAGAGCTTAATTCGCAGATCAGACGTCACTCATACTAACTTCATCTAGTGATTTGGCCACTTTTGCATTACATTGTTGGTGAACCTTCTGATGGAATGGAAGAAAAGAAGTGGTGGATTGATTATGTTAAGTTCAATGAAGCATTTGCAGATAAAATCTGTGAAATTTACAAGCCTGGTGATATCGTCTGGGTCCATGACTACCATTTACTCCTGTTGCCACAGATTCTGCGGCAACGACTTCCAAAAGTCTACATTGCGACCTTTTTGCATGCTCCATTCCCATCATCAGAGTATTTCCGTTATTTAACCAAGCGACGGGAACTTCTTGAAGGTATGCTTGGTTCCAACATGATCGGTTTTCAAGCATATTCCTACTCCAGACATTTTATTTCGGCATGCACGCGTGTTTTAGGTTTTGAGTCAACCTCGTCGTCGGTAGACGCGTTTGGTGCACATGTAGCTATTGAAGTCTTCCCTATTGGAATTGACGCCGCCAGGGTGCAACGAGACATGGACACACAGACGGTGCGTGACAACATGGTCGCAATCAGGGATTTGTATCCAGGCAAGAAGATTATTGTTGGTCGAGACCGGTTGGATTCTGTCCGCGGTGTGATGCAAAAGCTACGGGCGTTTGAAATGTTTTGTCAAATGTATCCTGAAATGGTAGAGAAGGTGGTTTTGATCCAAATCACATCGGCTGCATACGCGAATGCTGCCAAGATGGAGAGAAAAGTGTCGGAGTTAATTGCTCATATTAACGGAACATATGGTATGCTTCATTTCACGCCAGTTCAACACTACCCGCAGCAAATCGCACGCGACGAGTATTTTGCTCTTCTTCGCGTCGCTGACCTTGCGGTGATTACATCAGTAAGAGATGGAATGAACACAACCTCGCTGGAGTACGTTGTGTGTCAACGGGACTCTCATGGCCCGGTCATTCTTTCTGAGTTTACTGGTACAGCGGGCAATCTTAGTGACGCAATTGTTGTCAACCCATGGGACTCAGTCGGAGTTGCAAAGACCATTTATGACTGCATCACGATGTCGGAAGATAAAAAAGCAGAGTTGGAGAAGAAGTTGTTTCAGCATGTGACGACTCACACGGTGCAAGCGTGGGTCTCGCAATTTTTGGGCAAGCTGATTGAGGTCTTGACCTCGTATGACCATTCACACGTCACTCCTGTTCTTGACCGGCCGTTGATGTTCGCAAAGTACAAGTCTGCCAAGCGCCGGCTGTTCATGTTTGACTACGATGGCACGTTGACACCGATTGTGAAGGATCCGGCTGCGGCTGTCCCCCACGTCCGAGTGATTGACACGCTCGAGAAGCTCAGCTCGGATCCGGCGAACCAGGTATGGATTATTTCCGGTCGAGACCAGAAGTTTCTTGAGACGTATCTTGGCGGCAACCCGCGACTTGGACTGTCTGCCGAGCATGGGTGTTTCATTCGGCCGATTGGCGAGAATAAGTGGAAGAATTTGACAGAAACGTTTGACATGTCGTGGCAGAAGGACGTGATTGACATTTTCAACTATTACACCGAGCGCACACAAGGTTCTTTTATTGAGCGCAAGCGGGCTGCTGTCACGTGGCATTATCGCCGCGCTGATCCAGAGTATGGTGCGTTTCAAGCTCGAGAGTGCCAGAACCATTTAGAGAACACGGTGACTAGCAAGTACGACGTTGAGGTCATGGCCGGTAAGGCGAATCTTGAGGTGCGTCCACGGTTCGTGAACAAAGGCGAGATTGCTAAGCGGCTTGTCGCCGAGTACGCGGCGAACCCGGAAACACACGCGACCGGCGGGCCGGATTTTGTGTTGTGCATGGGCGATGACTCGACAGACGAAGACATGTTTCGGGCGCTGCATAAGGTCGACTCGCTTGACCAGGGAGCGACGTTCACGGTCACTATCGGGCCGTCGTCCAAGATGACGACAGCGACGTGGCACATGCTTGACTCGTTTGAGGCGGTCGCTGCTGTCGGGGCGATGGTCGGGACTGTGGATCTGAAGGCAGTGGCGGGATCGGCTGTCGTTGAGGAGGAGAGTTAAGCTGTTATTGGTGTAGGTTTAAAAAAGCAAATGTGGCGTATTTTTGTTAGAAAGTCACGGAAAGATTTTAGATTTAACATATGCATTTTATAGTACAGATATCATAGATTCATAAAATAGCAACACAAAACAACCCAATCCATAACTCCGGGAATTTTTTACATATCTTACAATAAAAAAGAATCTCCAACAAAAAATCACTCGATCAGTTGAACGTAGTTGCTCGGGCATATGCCGACCTCGCCGTTCGCTCGCCTTGCCTGCCACCACCTGCCGGACACGTCGCTGACTTCTAGAATTTCGCTTTTGACGAACGAGATTTCGTTCGCGTCGTCCGGGTTCGCATCGTACGAGTAGATCGCACGCGCGCGGAGCGGGTACTCTGTTGGCATATCAAGCGCGCCCATGTCATCCTGCGGCATAGAAGACAAATTCGTGACGCTGCTTGAGATTGGGTGCACGAGACCGCTGCCGTTGCGCGAGACGCCGGCGCTCGAGCCGTGGTGCACACTGCTGCCTGCGACTGTGCCTGGGCCAAACCCGGGCTGTCCGCGGAGGGACGTGGTTTCGAACCCGTTAAGCTGTGCGGACGTGAACATTTGCTGCTGTGGCCGTATTGAACCTGTCGCAGTGCCAGAGTCATAGAAATTACCTCCTTGTTGAGAGTGGGCGACTTGGGCCATCTGGGTCGCGTAGCTGCCTTGTCGTTGTCGTTGGGACATGGACCCGGACGCGGGTCCGGCCGGTGGTGGGTACTTTGCGCTTCGGGAATCGTTGTAAGAGCGTGGGTTGTCGCGATGCAATGCGTAAAAGTCTACGAACGCGTGTGGAGCAGCATCAGCCGTCGTGCCGAAGTAGAACATCCAGAGCACGTTCGTGATTGAGAGTAAGATGTGTCCTGCAGCTGCGGCAGCGTCTGCAGCTCTGCCGGTGTAGACTAAATTGTTTGTTGAGTTTGTGGTATAGACCAAAGCTGTTGACGTGAACCCAACGACCTTTTGAATGTGAGCCGACAAATGACGCAAAAAGAATGAAATTATACGTACGGCTAGTTTGTATGGCTCAACAGCATTTGCCCCAATGACGTACGTCACTCCAGCGATAACCAGTAATTGGTACGCTATGCCCCACCAACTAAACGAAGGGTATGGACCATCAATATCAGCGACTATTGAAGAAGCGATAGCGATGACCCAGCCAATCTAAATGTGTCAGTCGTCTGATATGTCATTGTATCCATATAGCATAACGTACGACAGCGACAGACACCGTGGCTAATGCGAAAGGATCTCCGACAAGTAAACCCCAGTTAAATGAGTGATGTGTAGGATAATATCCAGATGACTCCATCGTTTAATGTAAATGAGTGACAACTTGACCAAAATGTGTTAAATAGTAACACAATAAGCAATGAAGCAATGTACCTTATAGAATAGGGAGATTTAACTTTAGTATCTAAATTGTATGTAGTTTCTGATGCAATTGTTCACTAAAAACAAATCTGAACAATTGATTTTATTGTTTACCTCTCTGTTGCGGACAAAATATCGAGAACAATAAAGGCCCTTCTTAATTGTTAAAAAAGGGAGAGTTTTACGACTGTCCCTTAGTGAGGGTTGGGGTTTAACGTAATTTGTGTTACGTAACACAATAAGGAATAGGGCAAAGGTTAGGGTCATTGGCCGCGGATTGTCGAGTTTGAACGTTCAAAAACACGACAATTCTAAAGAATCGTGAACTATTTGGTGAATCTACTTTTTCTTCTGATTCAAGCTGTTCTTTTGTAAGTTGATCGGCTCATTGTTTTTTTCGATCCAAAGTATTCTGTTCTGACCTTATTCTGTTCAGCATCAATCAATATCACAAGATATCGTCCCTTGTGACTAAATAGAAGATGTCAAACCCAGCAGATGCACGGGGTAATGCTTCTGAAGTATCTGCTCAGGAGCAATTGAATCGATTGTCCGCTCAGTATCAGCTTGAAATGCAGCAGGTACAGAGATTTGGAAAAGATACGCCTGAAGGACAGCAAGCGATTGGAAGGGCGAATGGTATTCAACAGTATGCATTGCAACTACAGCTACACACCAGGCAGCAAGCGCAGCAAACACAGCAAATGCAGCAAACGCAGCAACAGAGATCGCAGACTCCGGTCAGGCAACAGGCCCAGATGGCAGGAATGCAACGACAACAAATGCAAAGTGGACAGCCAATGACTCCTCAGCAATCTGCACAGAGAATGCCGAATACGCGAAACATGATGGCAGGACGTACGCCTCAACAGCAACAGCAAATCAAATCTGCTCAGGCGGCTCAGAAACAACAGCAGTTCAATGCCATGACTCCGGCTCAGCAACAGGCAGTGCGGGCTAATCAGCAAGCGCATCTACAGAAAACATTGCAGCAAATCCAGGGTCAATGCGTCACTAGGCAGAAGTATCTGACTGAACACCCCGAACTTCCTGCCGAAGAAAGAGCAAACATTCAGCAAGCACTGAGAGATTTAATTGGCAAGCGAGATCAGATCATCGGGATGCTTAAGGTCATCAGCCAGCAGCTTCGAGACGCAAGTACACAGATAGGTGCAGATCAGAAAGGCATTTCGCCTCAGGCAGGTCAGCAGGTCAACATGCCGCTGACACCGATCCAGTCAGGAGGTCACGTCGGACTGCAACAAACAATGTCACAACAGCCACTAGGCAACAAGCCAATTGGTAACGCAGTTCAGGGCCAACGCATGCAGATTCAACCCGGGCAAGCAATGCAGCCTTCGCAGTCTTTTCCTGCCCAGTCACTGGCTCAGGTGAAAGGCGTCGCTTCTAACAATCGCTACACTCCACAGCAGCAACAGGCAATACGCATGCAACAAATGCAACTGCAGCAACAGTCGCAACAGCAACAACAGCAGCTACGTTTACAACAGCAAAACTTGGCCGCCACGGCAGCAGCCAGAGCAGGGTCTCCGCAGACTGCGATGCAGTCACCTTTGAACATGCAGCAGCAGCGCATCATTCGCAATGCGGCAAATATGCCTGCAAACCTCAGCCCTCGCCCACAAGGCACTCCTGGACTTGGCCAAATTCCTAATGCCACCGCAGTCGCAGCAAGGGTTGGGTCTCCGGCAGTCACTCAAGGCTCGCCAATGGTGAAGCCTGATGTCGGCCCGCAACAACGCATCCAACCACCACAACAGCCAGGAAATTTACAGCAACAGCAACAACAACAACAACAACAACAACAACAACAACAACAACAACAACAGCAACAGCAAATTGCGGCACAGCAAGGTATGGGAGCTCAGCACGTCGCGACACAGAACGCAGCGGGACAAGGTCCACGTGCGGTTGGCACACCGCCTGCGGGGCCGAATCAAAATATATTCAACCCGAACGCGAACATGATCAACCAGATGCCAGTTCCGGCATCACTAGCGGTAAAACAACCTGTCCCTGCGCCAGTCAAGCCGTCGCGGCCTTCGCTCACAGGCGGTCATGCCGCCAGTTCGCCAATGATGACATCGCCTGCTATGTCAAGATTGCCGCCTTTTGAACTGAACGGAGGAACGGCGCGAGTGCTGTCAAAGCGCAAGTTGAGTGAACTCGTCAAGGACATGATTGGCACGAGTGCGAGCATCAATGGCGTGCCGCTGCTTGGAGACGAGAAAGATGTCAACATCGATGGCGATGTCGAGGAGTTACTGCTTGACTTGGCGGACGAGTTTGTGACGTCGGTTGCGTCGTTCAGCTGCCGACTCGCGAAGCACAGAAAGTCCAACACATTGGACGTGAAGGACGTGCAGCTCCATCTCGAACGTAATTGGAACATCAGGGTCCCAGGCTACAATGCGGACGAGATCCGATCGGTCAGACGTTGGAACCCGACGCAAAGTTATTTGCAGAAGTTAAGTGGAATTAACACCAGCAGAGCAATCTCGGGCAAGTAGTAGAGTTATTCATGTATTTGGCGTGCGTTTGTTTTTTGGGTTTTTGTATTATTATGATGTAGTTTTTGAATGGGTTTTGTATAGCATTAGTTCATATATTGCTAGTGAATCTATTAACACAATGATGTATTGAGTATCATTTATCCACTATGACTCTAAAGATATAGTTTTGTCAGAATGCTGTTTTTTTAGCTATATTATATTCATATACCTTTGGAGTCTAAGCACTGGTTCACAGGGCACGCCATCAAATGTAATCAAACTATTTTATTTATGTTTACAAGCTCAATAGTTACATCAGCAGTTTAAAAATTAATTGGAAACTTATCATTTAAAAATAATTTGTTTTACAGTTAGGATCTTTTAGTAAAATGAAACTTGATAAATACTCCTAACGATCAAAAAGAAAAAAAAAAAATTAGAATAAAATTGAGAAGGCAAGTCAAGTTCGTAAGCTTCACTAATCCAGATATTTTCTCACTTGCTACTATAGTCTGTATTAAAGGTACGCAATTGTCTACTTTACTCTAAGCTTCCGCTGTTCATGTTAGTGGGTTAGGAGTGTAACTTTGCTGGACTTGTATCGCGAATAGTCGCCATACGTACGGGGTTTACGCTAACCGTTATAAGTCTATTCGTCCGCAAATGCCAACAAAATCTACGTCATTCATACGCATGCTAAATATAATTCATAAAACAATCAATATTAATAATATTCTAACCCATATTTACAAACTAACGCCTCATCTAATTTTATGCTTTTTAATCCAGGTCTTCTTCCATCAAGTCATCATCATCAGAATCAATCTCCATAGGATCAGCCTCAATGTCCTGTTCATGATTCGGCAAGACCTGTAACCCGTCACCGTCAGCCGCCAGCGTGACCCTCGCGGTCTCACCGTCCCGGACCTGGTTACGAAGTATCAATACGGCCAATTTATTCAAGACCTCGTTCTGAATCAACCGACTCAACGGTCGGGCACCCATGTTCTTGGAGTACCCGTTCGCGCACAAGAAGTCTTTTGCTGCATCGTCGACTTCAATCTTAACGTTCTTATTGTTAGACGCCAAACGTTTGGAAATCTCATTCAGTCGGAGGTCAACAATCTTCTTGATGTTCTTATGTGATAACCGGTTGAACACCACGATCGACGAAATACGGTTCAAAAACTCAGGTCTGAAATGAGCACGAACCGAGTCCATGACACGGTCTTTCGTAACCGCGTCTGCGTGCGCCGAAGACGTCATCTGCAAATACTCCGCACCCAAATTCGACGTCATAATAACAATGCAGTTTGCCGCATTCACCAACTTGCCTTGGCTGGAATGGATACGACCGTCATCAAGAAGCTGCAAAAGAACAGTCAACACCTCAGGTGCAGCCTTTTCAACTTCATCAAACAACAAGACCGAGTAAGGTCGACGAAGAAGTGCCTCTGTTAAGATTCCGCCCTCTTCGTATCCAACGTATCCGGGGGCAGCACCGAGAAGCTTCGAAGACGACCACTTGTCTGTAAGTTCCGAACAATCAATGCGGATCATAGCCTTCTCGTCCGCAAACAAAAATCCTGCCAATTTCTTAGCAAGCTCGGTCTTACCCGATCCACTAAGACCCAAAAACAGGAAACTGCTTGGCGCGTTAGGATTCGACAGACCAGCGCGATTCAGCCTAATCGCATTCGAAACCGCCTTCACGGCCTCGGTCTGCCCAACAACCTGTCTCGACAGTTCACGTTCCATATTGATCAATTTCACGTTCTCGGCTTGAGACAACTTGTTGACTGGTATACCAGTCAATCTGGCAACGGTCTCTGAAATAATTTCGGGCGTGACAAGATCCTCAAGCAACGCCTGCTCGGAAGTTTGCTTATCTTCTTCCAACGCTTCAATCCTCTTTTTGATTTCGGGGATAGCAAAGTATCGAAGATCAGCCGCCGACGCATTGTCACGTCTACGCTCGGCATCCTGGGCCTTGAACTCCAACTCTTCAAGTCTCTTTCGGAGATTGTTCAACTCCTCGAGACCAGCACGCTCCTGGTGGAACCTCTCACGCAATGGCCTCAACTCCTCCTCAATACTGGCTGCCTTTTGCTTTGCAGCCTGAAGACGATCCTTGGTCGGCTTGTCACTCTTGGCCGCATCTGAGGTATCACGTTGCAGCGCACTGATCTCAACCTGCACCAGCTGCAACTGACGCTCAAGTGTATCTAACGCTTCTGGGCGTGAATCACGTGCGACCGCAACTGAAGCAGCGGCTTCATCAATAAGATCCACAGCTGAATCAGGCAGACGACGGTATGTCAAGTAACGACCGGCCAACTGAGCCGCAGAAACGAGGGCGTTATCTAATATACGAACACCATGATGAAGTTCGTACTTAGCTTGGAGACCTCGGAGAATAGCAACGGTTTCGGTGACAGTCGGTTCTCTAACGTCGACTTTCTGGAAACGACGCTCAAAAGCAGCATCTTTTTCAATGTACTTTCGGTACTCTTCGACAGTAGTAGCACCAATACAATGAAGTTGACCACGAGCAAGCATGGGCTTCAAAAGATTGGCAGCATCACTCTTACCGTCACCCATTAGCATATGAATCTCATCAACGAATAAGATGATCATATCCGCAGCGGTTTCAATTTCTTTCAAAACACCCTTGACACGCTCTTCAAAATCACCCTGATACTTCGCACCAGCTTTCAAAGCACCAAGATCTAGAGACATTAACTTGCAGCCCGCAAGGACTGAAGGAACATCTCCGTCGATGATTCGTTGAGCAACACCTTCAACCACACTGGTCTTACCGACACCTGGGTCGCCAATAAGACATGGGTTGGACTTCGTTCGTCGGGCAAGCACACGGATGCATCGCCGGATTTCCTCTTCACGTCCAATGACAGGATCAAGTTTGCCCTCACGAGCCAACTCGGTCAAATCAGAAGCATACTTCTTCAAAAACTCGAACTCATCTGAAGTGTCCGCAGTTCGAGAGTCAATACGCTTATTGCCACGGACGTTTTGAATCGCAGTCTTTATTCCATCCGGATTAATTGAACCTTCTTTGAGCAGATCTAGGACCGACCGGTCCTCGATCAGGGCTAATAGCAAATGATCCTGACCAACAAAAGAATCCTTCTGGCTTTTGCTGATTTTGTTTGCATTCTGAAGAACTTTAGCAGCAGCCGGCGATGGAGATAATTGATCTGGAGCTGGATTTTGTGCTGGAATTCTAACCACCTATTGATAATGTTAGTATCATTTGTTCATCAACAATATGAACAATAATGGACTTACATGTTTGTTGATTAGTCTTTCTAAACCTTGCCACTCATAACGAGCCTTTTCTACAATGACCTTCAAATAAGACGGACTACCGTCAGTCTCAGGCAAGGCCATTGCAGCAACAAAATGTATTGGAGTAAGCTGTGCATGACTGTACTCCTGGGCAATCCTTGACGACTCTTGAAGGATTCCCGTAACACGATCCGTAAGTTGCATATCCATGATTACTTTACTTGTAATTTGTATTTGTATTAACACATGAACTGGACCGGGAGACACGGGTACATTTTATAGACGGGACTGACGGAAGCTATGAAGTCATCGTGCTTCGAGAGTTTACTAGTTGTTACTCGAACCTTCTTTCGAAGCTTGTGGTTTTAAGGTTTGTTTCAAAAGCTTATTTGTATGGCAACGGCGTGCAACATGACTGATTAGCAGTGCATGTATTAAACTTTAACTAGTATGCAATTTAATGCTTGTCTCCCATCTCGTGATATTTGCTGTTCGCGATTACCCCGGACGAAGTGTTTGTAGTATTAGTTGAGTCTTGTTTATAGCAGCAATAAAGTATGTATAACACTTTTAATAAGCACAAAATAGTAAATAGTTTAAACATTGAAATTAGTTATACTAATCGAATATTAAGCTTGATCCAAATAAGAACTATATAAAATGCATGTATTCTGCTATAATTCTTACAAGTCGTATACATAGTCAAGGGTCTAGTACCGATCTTCTAGCTCATGCCTTCTAAGCCGTGGAGTACAGTAAAAGCCAGTAAACACAAAAAGAAACGTACACGAATTAGACTGAATATACACTCAATTAGTACCAAAAATATCGGTGTCTTTTGTTAAATTTAAATTGATCTAATTGATTGACTCATTTCTGTTTATTTAATCTGAATCTGTCACGTCAAGTAACTGACTGATCACGGCAATTTCGTTCCCAACTCAGTCCAACCCCGCTGAACTATTGTTGATCCAAAAAGGGACAATTTGAGTCATGACTAGTTTCAAAATGTTTTTGTTTGTTTATTTATTTGGAGGTGTCACATTCATTCCACTGGTTGTTTTCGGCGTGTTGTATTACATCTACAGTACTTTGCCTGAGATTGGATCGGATGGTAAAGTGATTCCCAAAGAAGCAATCACAGCTGAAGCTCTGACTGAGGAAGAAAAGCAGAAGGAGAAGGAGCTGGCAGAAAAGGAAGCAGAGAAACAAAAAGCTGAAGATATTTTGAAAGCTCTTGAGAACCAGACCAAGGTTGGCGTTGATGCTTACATGACCGGATGGTTAACGGTGTGTCGTGAATTTTCCTTGGAGAGAACGACTGGGTCTAGTTCAGAGAAACCGATGAATGACACTGCGTACATGTCTTTTTACAAGCATTTGCTGGACAAAAAGCAGACAGCAGCTGTGGGATCGCAAACACCGCCAGAGTCAAAGATCAAGCCTAAGCCAAAGAAGAAACAGGCAAACACGTATTTTGCAATTTTAAGGTGAACAAGACTTGTACTGTGTGTTTATACACAGCTGACTCTTTAGACATGGCAATCTTTTTCTGTACGACAGTCCTGAATTGATGAATGTTCAACAAGCAATTGTTATTGCTCAATACTATGTTCAGATATGGCCACCAAATGTTCCAGATGGGCAATTGTTCATCAGAAGACATGCTATATGTTTGGCTCCAAAAAGGAACAGATCGCATAGTGATGAGCTTGACTTGGTCCCGAATCCGGCCACTCCACCTAGGAACGCATATTTTTTGTTTTCAGAAAACTGTTCAGAAAAAGAAGATTTCTATTTTGCGTTGATTAGAGCAGCAAAACGTCCGTCGGCTAAAACGTCACTGTCAGGTGGAATCGCAAAGACAGGGTTCCCTGACCCACTCATAGACGCGCATCCGCTCCAGTTTGAACAAGACGATGCCATTCGTTTGATCCAGACACTACACTCATCCGAAGCTCATCTGCAGTCAATGTGGCTCAATGCGCTGTTAGGCCGCATGTTTCTGGCTTTACATGATACGTCTGTGATTGAAAACTTTATCAAAAACAAAATCGACACAAAGTTATCGCGTGTCAAACGGCCATCGTTTTTGGGAGATATCACGGTCACTAAAGTTCACTGTGGGAGTTCACCGCCATATTTCACAAGCCCAAAAATGAATGAATTCTCGTAAGCTCATCACTAAAAAGTTGAACTTGTACTGACTTTGTGCTAGACAAGAAGGAAACATGACTGTCAGTGCTGATCTGACCTATGAAGGCGATTTTAGCATAGAGATAGCTACCAAAGCAACGCTGAATTTTGGGTCCAGGTTTAAAACACGAGGTTTGTTTAAATTACAGTGGAGTTTCAAAACAGTGCTAATGTGGAACCCAGAGGTTAGTTTAGTACTATCAGTCGCGTTCTTAAGTTTGGAAGGTCGAATCAATTTCACAATCAAACCACCTCCATCTAATAGAATTTGGTACTGTTTTGAATCAATGCCGAAAGTACGTTGCTAATTTGTCGTTTGTTTAAGACTACTGACTTGGATTAGATCAAAATGGCTATTGAGCCCGTTGTTAGTTCTAGACAAATTACGTATAGCATGGTGACTAAGGTCATCGAGAATCGGATCAACGATGCGGTATATCTATTGCATTGTATTTATTACGCTTTTAATATTAACTTTTGCAGCTTCGTGATTCACTGGTTTCTCCGTTCATGGATGATCTGGCATTTTATGATACCAAGGAAGACTTTTTCCGTGGTGGAATCTGGGACCGGAAAGTTAGAAAAGTACAGCAGTCTGAAGGTGAAGAACAGATGGCGACAGCGTCTGCAATCGCGGAAAATACAGAACAGCAGATCGAGGCGCATTTCCAGAACGAGATGCGCAATCATATGGACAACATAAGCATTTCGTCTGCCATGTCGATGGACTCTGACCGGCAAAGTGTGTTTGACGACGGTGCGTCTATTATGTCACAAGAGGTCAGGCACAGAAAGTTGGACATGTTTGCGGGCGACGAAGAAGGTGGACGGCGCAAGCGTGGACCGGGATCGTTCACTGGATCCGCACCCGCGGTCGTCGGCACCGATCGCGTGAACATTGTAGTTGTAGACGGTCAGGTGGTCAGTCACAAGGATGCATCCGTGACTCAGTTTTCGTCGTCGCCGAGCAACCGGTCGTCAAGCCGGTCGAGCGGCCGGTCGTCGTTTTCAAGGAACGACGCGGATTTACTTCGCGCAAGTATTTCGCACAACGCGTCTTCGAGTCTGGACAGCTCAAGTTTTCATGACGACGACACGAGAAGTATCAGCAGCCTCGAGACCGCGAAAGATACGGGTCATACTCGGTCAGATTCGTCATCGTCACTTTCGTTCAGATTGAGCGGCAGTCCTGACGATGACCGCCCAACCATATCCGAGTCGGTCAAGAGATGGAGCAATAAGTATTTTAGCTCGGCCAAGAAGTCAATGACAGAGCGAGTTTCGAGTCTGAGCTTGAGCAGCAGCAATCCGACCGTGCTTCGAGAAGATCGAATCCAGAAGAAAATCATTGAGGCGAGACTTGCGGCCAACGACGATACATTGCACAATGCGCCGAAACCGCACACGTATCCACCAGATTATGACGGTCCGGCTTCTACAACCGATACAGCGGAAGAACTTACAGACGGGCCGGCCGTGTTTGCGTGTACACCGGCGTCCGAGACCCTGGCTCATAGTGAGAGTTACGGCCCGACCAGCATGCATTTGCCAGGTTCTGTAACAAACACACAGACACCTCCTGCGCTACCGGCGCGAAAGCCGGTGCCAAGCTCAACGACTACGACGAGTACTACCACCACCACGACGACGAAAGTTACGCCGATGGTAGCGTCGGCTACGCCAGAGCAGCAGGAAGCACCTCCTACTCCTCCTCGAACTAACGTCGAGTCTTCACCTAGCAGTCCGAGTTCACCCACGGTCGGTGGCGGGACTCCGCCTGCTTTACCTAGTCGATTTGGGAGTATACTTGAATCTAGCAGGCACCATGAAACATTTGCCAAGAGGAAGCCTCTGAAGCCAAAAGGTGCGACAGAGCCTGCTGGGTCGCTTGTGATTGAGAAGCCGGAACCCGCACACACGGCGTCGGATGCGCATGGGGCGTTGGATTCCGGAGTTTCGTCTTCTGTGGATGTGGATTTGACGTCTTCTGTGGAGAGCTCAATGACCGGTGGATCCGTACCTGCAGATTTGATTAAGTTTGAACCAGTCACCGAGCTTGCACCAGTTGCAACAGAGACACCAGTTGCAACAGAGACACCAGTTGCAACAGAGACACCAGTTGCGACAGAGACTCCTGTTGCAGTCGAAGACGTGCCAACAGAAGTCCGCTCGCCTCCGCCATTACCGCCGCGACAGCCATCTATACGTGTGCCGCCGACGTTGCCTCCACGACGACCGACCCTGCGAACGCCGTCTCCGCAATCTGTATCGGCGGACAACTTTGACATGCCGGCCATGAACTTTGCCGATTTGGTAGACGAGGGCAACAGTTTTGGGCTTGGAGGGTATGAGTTTTCGCAGCCGCAGTCGGCGGTGGGGTATAGTACTAGTCCGACGTACTCGTCTAGCGCGGGGTCGACTTCGTGGATGGATAAAGGTCGAGGACGCAAAAAGAGCGAGTCGATTGCGTCGGGTAGCGTAGACGGGACGGCTGTCGATGAGACGATGCCAACAGTTGAGCAGGACAAGACGCCGACGGTCGAGCAGGACGAAGATGTTTTTCGATCAGACGTTGGCAAGTTGAGCGAAACGTTGGCAGTGTCTGAGGATGTTCAAATGCCTGAAACAAATGACGCGCCGAAGGAATCTGTCATAGCTGAGCCTGCTGATTTGAAAAATGTGGAGACGCCATAGGCGGGAATCAAACTAGGTTGATATGGGTTAGAATGGGGTTTAGGTTGTGATAATTAGATTGCATTTACAAATATTATACTGTCCACTGTATGCCTTTGACCTTTGTACATTGTTGTCGAGTATTCAAGCTCCGGATCTTGGAAGCAAGAAAGTTCTTTGAGCAGCATGACGTGGTATCTTCGTAAGCAATGTCGCAAGATTGACCGGTTTCTGGCCTACGTGTGATATCTTGTAGAATGCACACCGGTAATTTCGGGTGTTGGGAGTTTGAATTTAGCGGAGAGAGCAAGGTTGGTTCGGTACGAGTTTTTTGCGTGAGTAGGGCAAATGTATTTCTCCGCCCTACGTACGCATACATACATCAGAGTCGGATCTAGAAGTAAAAGATGATTTAATGAATTCTAAGTCTCTTGTGTGTTTGTTAGTCATGACGAGGTGGTTCTGTAGATTGATCTGTGTTTGTCGTTCTGTCTTTGCTCTGCTCTGTATTCCATCTGTATTAACATCGCATCTGCACTGAACTTGATTAACATGCGTTTATACTGCTTTATTCTGTACAATCTCGTTATATCTGTCAATATCTGTACTTGAAATTTCAACTCGGCCTACTTCAAAAATGTAAACAAGGCTAAACAGCAGATCCAGCCCAATTCTCAACTTTTTCAAAAAGAAGATTTTATAGTCAATACGAGCAAATGCCGATTGAGCATCGCAATGGTTCTATTGCGTTAGCTTGTTATACAATGAATATCAATGCAAGAAGTTTTTGATTGAGTTTGTTTTTGGTTGTGATATTGACGTGGTGTAGGATCAGAACTTGGTGCCGTTTGCGCTTGCTGCGTGTTCGGGTTGTGAGGGTGGGATGAATGTTAAGTCGGTGTCGTCTATGGCTGTGAGTTTTTTTTTTATTGTTGGGGGGAAGTGAGTTTGTGCTGATTTGTAGGACATGTCGAGCGCTGTTGTGGATGAGGTAGGAATGGTGTTGGATGTTGAATGATTCTGATGAGATAGTTGAAGTCGCCGGCGTCAAAGAAACGACAACGTGTGCTTCATGCATTGTTAGTGCAAGCCATTAAGCAGAGAAAGGTGAATACGAAGTGAATCTATCAAATCATACTGACAAGACAGACACCGACCACGTCGCCTCATACGCCGTCGACGACATCATCCCGGTTCGTGTTTAAAGACGTTTTATGGAGCGCGTATACTAGTCGAATGGTGAGTTTTTTTTTTTGTTGCTCTTAAGTCTGATGCTGATTATAGTCTTCGAAAACGACGAGCGTCGACGCTTATAGCCCGGCAAAGTCGTCGCCGAGTCAGTGTTTGATAAGATATAGATAAATAGGGATGTACTGATGTTGTAGGCTCGAATGATGACAAAAAAGCTTTTTTCAGGAAATGGTTGCACACGTCTGCGTCGCGTGAGACGTATAGTGACCCGAGTGAGCGATCTCCACGCAGCGCGGCCGACGTGGTGTTTAGCCGTGTTCGCGGTAGGCAAACCACGCTTGGGCGATTTTTCAAAAAATATTTTGCGCCGACGGCGGCGGACAGGAGCAGTGATGCGAGCGAGTACGATAATCTAGATACCGAGATGAAGTCAGAAGATTGGGATGTCATTAACCCGAACACGTGTGCCCGGGTGGATGAAGCTAGTCATGGCGGGAAGACTGAGAATGCTTTTTTTCCTGGGTTTGAGATGGACGTGTTTGATTTTGGTGATGTGGTGCCGTTGACGATCGGGCTTGGTCAGGTGGACATGTCGCAGGATCCGATCGGTTTAGCGCAGCCCGAGATCCCGGATCTTGTTGGAGGAACTGGAAGCGTGGATGAGGTACTTGTCGAGCCTGAAGTGGATGCGGCGGTGGAAGTCGAGTTTGATGAGGTGGATGAAGGGTACGAGGCAGACGATGAGTCGATGGCGACAGGCAGTGCGACCGCGACGTCGTTTTCTACGATCCCATTGTCCGCGCTGCAAGAAGATATCACGCGGTCTCCAGTCGTACTTGAGCCTGAGCCTGAGCCTGAGGTCGTACTCGAGTCTGAGACTGAGGTGAAGGATAGTGTAGAGCCAGGGTATGCCGGTGTGCACCTCTATCGCGAGTTTACAGAGCACGAGGAGGAAGAACCGCAGAGCGGTGGTGGAGACACGAATCTTGCGTGCAGCCGGCACGAGGACGTTGAGCTGCAGAGTGTGACTGATGGGATTACGGAGATGAGTCTTGAAGTGTTGCAAGAATTGGAGTTCGGGTCTGAAGTAGACGATATTTCGCTTTCGTTTGACGCGTCGTCATCGTCATCGTTTTGCTTGACCGAGTCGGACGAGGTTTCGACGACGGAAACAATCACACCTGGTATTTCTTCTGTGTTTCGACGACGACCGGGGAAGATATTTTCACGACATGTGTTTGGCACGTTAACGCCGTTTTCGTGTCGATCGTCGCGGCAGTCTGTTGTTAGTTTGGATGTGGGCGGTGAGCGTGCGAGTTGATGTCAGCGACCGATGGTTGAAAGAGTATTGTATAATTAAGTTAATATCATTACATACAACATGCATTTGACACTATAAAGTTGTATGATCGCTGTGAAGATTGATAGACAAGTAACATACATCGAATTATAAGCGCGAGAGAGATGTGCAGGTCAAGAATACATAAGAGATGCGACTAGGAAACGCGCTAGGGCAGGCGTATGATGTAATCGTCGCCGCTCTGGGTGATGTAGCGGACCCAAGGTAGACTGGGGTACTGTAACTTTGGCTCTATGATTTTCAAGTACCTGACCTGGATGCCTGAAGTGGTGAAGTACGGTATTTCGAACTTGACACTGATTGGTCTTTTCTTTCTGTCCGGGTCTGATTCATTGACGGAGGGAAGTCCTAATTCGGCGCGCATGCTGAACTCTTTACCACCGCCGAAATGTTTGATTTTCCATACGATTGCGCTTTTTTCTGGGGCGTAGTGGACGGTGCCGACAGTTGTGCGAAATTTTGGGGTGTCTGCGTCGTCCGGGACCGGGATTGTGATTTCGACGTTGTTTGCAGTCGAGCGACGTTTGAACTGCGCGCGGGCGTTAATTGCAAACTCGATTCTTGATCCTGCGTGGGTTTGCACCGCGCAGTCGACCCAGATCAGGGGTTTAACTTGAGTGTTGAGGCGGTAACTCATGAGTTCGAACTCACCATCTGGTGGGATGAAGGATATGGTGCGGTCGTTTTCGAAGCGCGAGAGACGGACGCATTGGTGGAACTTAACGTCTTCCATCTCGATTGACTTGCCGCGTGATGAGCGGCCGCTATTTTCAAACATGACGCGGTCGTTGAGACCGAGCCTGAGCTCTGGCATGCCGGATAGGTAGCACTTGAGTTTAACGGAGCCGAGGATTTCGCTTCGTAAGACTGCGCCTGTTGAGCTGACCTAGATGAATTAGAAAGGAAAGGAAAGGATAGGAAAGAGAATGGGGTGACGTACGAGAAGATTGACGGATTCGATGACGTCGAGAAAGACCTCGTTTTTGCGATACCTGATGCCTTCTGAGCGCCAGGAAACGGCGTTTGTGACTGCGATGGGAGGACGGGCCTGGATTTCTAGCTTGTGACTTTCTTGGGTGATGTATCTGGTTGTTAGTATGAGCATGATAAAGAGTAAGTGCACCCATACTCTTGTAGGATTTTGGTCTCTGTAGTTTGTGGATAGCCAAAGTCCATGAGTTCATCGAGTAATTCGTAAATGATGACGAAATTGTCGCGAATTGATTCTTCTTCGAGTATTTTGAAGTATTCTGTCAGTACCTGGACCAGTTTATGTAGAAAGAGCAGGATTTCAGCAGCGTTTGAGTTGCGTTTGGTTAGAGCAAGGAGGTAGAGATTGCTGTGTCTGATGTACAAGTACTATGAAGTCAGTCAACTTGATAAGAGAAAGAGAGTAGGAAACAGACGTTGATTCCTTCATGAGAGAAACAAGGCGGCACGACGGAGGATTCTTCTTCAGCGTCAAGAAGGAGGATGGGGAATTTGTCGACGGCGGACATTGGGACATCGCCACGATAATTTCGTGAGAGTAGAGGTTTACCTTTTAAATCGAGGAAGAATATTGCGGATGCCATTGGTGATGGTTGTAGTTGAAGTGATGGGAAGAGAGTGAGATGGGACGAATCTTATCTGTGTATGACGACACGCACAATGTCCAGTAACGACAGTGACACTTATAGTGGCACTTATAGTGAGCATACGAATGAGAATACGCAGAATAAGCAGATTAAGCAGAACAAGGAAATGGAAAATACAAATAAAAGATCAAGAGAAGAAAGTGAGAGAGAAAGTGAGAGAGAAAGTGAGAGAGAAAGTGAGAAAGAAAGTGAGAGTGATGAAGCTCCACCGTTGCCTGAAGGGCCAGTTCCGGCGACGGCAGAACTAGCACCGGTCAGTGAGTCGGTCAGTGAGTCGGTCAAGAGCGGGAAGAGCGAGAAGAGCGAGAAGAGCGGGAAGAGCGAATGGAGTGAATGGGAGAGGGTGCTGGATGAAGATACAAATACGTATTATTATTACAATCGGCGTACTAGACAGACACGATGGAACAAGCCTGAAGAGACGACGGGCACTAAGGACTACGTTGCGACTGGGTTCTTTAATAGGTTTACCGGTAAATGGCAGCCTGGTAAAGTAGAGAATGATGATGAGAATCAAGTTCGAGGAGAAATCGTTGCGTTTAATGAATTTTCTGATGAAGTTAAGTCTACACGACAGATGAATGCATTCTTTGATGTCAACCAGATGGTGAATCAACACGATGGAAGAAGTCTAAGGGCAGAGAGACAACAACAGAAGTTAACAAAAAAGCAAGTTCAGGATTTTAAGAAGCGTAAGAAGGAGAAGAAGGAGAGGAATCAGAGGGCGTGGCTTTTAAATGATTAGGGTGTATATTATCGTGTGTTGTACTGTGTAGTGTGTACTGTGTAGTGTGTAGTGTGTGCTATAGTGTGTATCGTATAGTGTGTATCGTATAGTATGGCATGGCATAGCGTGTATAGTGTGTGTACAATATACAGCACAGCACATACAAATAAAGACAGACAATTTTCACAAAATGAAACGAAAACTAAACGAAGATGAAATTGACGATTTATTGGATTCAGCAAGATCAAACGACTTGAATGAATTAAAGAATAATCTGAATTTGATTTCTACTCGACTTGAATGTGCTGAATCTGACGTTATTTCACATACAATTGATGTGTATTCAAAGAACACTTTACTTCACATGGCATCTGCGAATGGATTGTTAGGTAAGTGATTCTGCTTACTACTTGTGTATGTGTATCATTCATTAACAGAGCACGATATAGAAATAATCCTGTTCTTGCTATCATTCAACATAAATAACATGCTCTCATTCAAAAATGAATCTGGAAATACTCCGCTACACTGGGCATGTTTAAATGGTCATTTGAATATTGTTAAAACACTTTGTGATTTCGGTGCTTCTCCTTTTGAGAAGAATAATTCAGGTCAAGACTGTATATTTCAAGCAGAAACTAATGAGAAGTTTGATGTTGTTGATTATTTACTTGAACGATATCAAGATGAAGAAGAAGTATAGTCTCTATTGTGTTTGTGTATATAGTATATGATAGTATAATAGTATAATAGCATACAATAGCATACATCACTACATCAACCCCAACGTCTTACGAACATTAGCCTTCACTATCCGATCATACTCTGCTCTATCATTCCTCCACACTTTACAAGCATCAATATTAGCTCCACTCTCATCGTTTGGTTCTATTCAATTAGTACCCGTATTCAATCTACACATACAGTACACACCTGCCAACATGCTCATCACACTAATCAAGATCTTCTCAACAGATTGAATCGGACTCCATCGCTCAGACGCTGATTCATACATGTTTGGATCATCTCCTGGAGCATGAAGAATCGAAATACACACTGTCCCATCCTTGTACACTACTGATCAATCTTCGCTCTCTACTCTCTCCACGTACTCACCATTCGGATGAAATATCTCACACGTAAACTTCATCGTAGGCGGACTCAAAGGGTAATCCTGTTTGTCAGTCCATACTCCTCCTCCATACATAACATATCTGAGCACATGCATCATACCTTGGGAAAACTGAGCGTAGCAGGAAACACTCCACCTTCATACGGGGTGTCCTCTGGTCCTTGTATTAAACATTCCCATTCAAAGAAATTACTACTCGTCAGTCCCGTTCACTCCAATGTCTTGTCTTGTCTTGTCTGTCTACTCACTCCTCGTCTACAGGCCCCGCTGAAATCCCATCCGGTGACTCATTGATGAGCTGTTTATACTCCGTCATCAGTCGCCGTACCGCTGTGCCCCCTTTAGCATTCCCTGACTTGTACATCTCTTGTCTTGTCTTGTCTTGTCTTGTCTTGTCTTGTCTTGTTGCTAGAAGCGTCGTCTGGTCACCATAAAGCGCCACTTACCCCTGAACCTTATGCCTATTATACTATACTTAATATACTTAATATACTTAATAATTAATTATAGACACTATGCTAACTATACGATATATTCAATACCCCCAATAACAACCAGTACACTGCACTCATGGGCTCTTCAAAACAAAGTCCCATCACTCTTAATAGCAATAGGAGGTCCCCTAGTCCCAGGTCTGATCCTCGCCGCAAGTTCTCTACCTCCCAACCACGACCCAGCTTCTAGCAACTGCGCCAAAATCAACTCATCCTTCGTACCCGTAACCCCTAGCTTCTCATTCACAGCAGGCAAAAGCATGTCCAGCAACCCGACAGTAACCGCACGCCACTCAACAATCACATCGTCCTCGGGCAAAAACACTGGCACGTCATCGTCTTCCTTGTCGACTTTCAAAACGTCGTAGTTTAACATCCCTTGCGCCCGTACGTGTGGTTTCAAACTCAACACTCCAGTGTCTACAAATAAACCCCCATTGCGATATTCTGGCAACCCGGTCTGGACTTGCTTGTCTATAAATTTGATCCCACCGTATTGTTCCATCGGTACTAGAATAGAATAACAAAGCCACTGGCTAAGCTTGTGAAACGGAACAATATGCTCCCACTCCTCGCCGTCTGGCATGCTCGAACACTCCCACGCGTCCCCTAACGCAACACCGTTTAGTGTCGTCCGTCCTTTAGGCCACACCGGTCCAAACCCATTCATAATCACGTCCCACACAGTCAGTACCGACACAACCGTCGTCCCCGTTGTCGCTGGCGCTTGCAAATAATCTACAATTAGCAACGACCACAACCCACAGTATCGACATACCAAGCATATTCCCAGGCCGAGCACTGGCCCCAAAATACTTCGGTCCCGTCTCCAACGCAACACCCAGCCTCTGCAGAATCTCCGCTCGTCCAGAAACCCCAGCCAGCAAGTTCTCGTCCGAAGACTGAACTCCAACTTCAAACCTATCCATCTTCAGACTCTTCAGCCCGCCTGAATCGACCTGGTACGGATTGCTCATATCTGACGAAAACAAACCGGACTCAAACATGTACAAACTCGCGACTGCAAGTCCCTCGCTCCTGCCGTACGCATTCCGGCCGTGCGCATCCCCACCTATGGGCTCTATAAACTTCCACTTATTCCCGGCACCAGCATCAATCAACACAGAAACAACGTACAAGTCTACAAGTCTCCGTGCAATCTCACGAGCATCCACGCCGCTCCAACGCCGTACGAGCTTTTCAATCCGTGACACCCCGCCAACGTCAAATTGCTGAGCCCGGCCATGTGGTGGGATCTGACTGTAGTCATCTCCCCAGTCACGTCGGATTATACCGCACACGTACTCTACCACTCTACCGAACTTGGACAGATCAACGTCGAAGTTCGTGAGCTTGTTCTGTTCAGCCTTTGCCAGCACAAACCTCGTCCGTTCACGAACAGCCGGTAGTGTCCTCAGGTATAGTTCTGGATGGTTCATTTGCACTCACACAGGTGTGAGTGACCTCGACACGCTCGAACGATCAACATGACTCAAATTAAACTTCACACTAAATAGCTCGTGCGTAACTTTAATAAGCCGCACGTATAAACTCTATTTGACATTCACACTCCTTCGACACAGTACAAATCATCACTTCCGTCTTCTTCGCCGTCCACCAGTAACAGTCGCGGCCTCTACTACTTTGCCGTCAGACAGCACCTTCTTATTCAGCTCCATTTCTGCCGTCTTTTCTTGTCCTTCCTCTCCCTTTTTTGCCTTCGTCTTTGACTTCGTCTTCGCCCTTGGCTTCTTAACCGGCAAAGAGGTCTCATTCTTCACAGAAACGAATTTCCCGAATGACGACTCAAACAGCCAAACCGGAAACTTATACAGCACGGTCCGTCGCCAACTCGCAGGTTCAATATCGTCCGGGTCAAGAATGTATTCTTCATTGGTCGCGCTGTCGGCAAGCCACACTGTGCCATCCGGATACACCACGAACGTCCGACCAGACTGATCTTGAATCCGACGCTTGGAGTTGTCAGCTGGTGGATACCCGTTCGGCCATGCTTGAGCTTTGCATTCGCTAATGTATCGTTCTATGCGTTTGCGTTCGGTCGCTGCGGTCATGCTCAGAATTAAGTAATGTGCTGCTCCAGTGATGAGGAATATAAACACAAGCACAGCACTTAAGCCAGGACGAAAGCGCTGATTGTTAATGACAGTCGTAGAGAGACAAAGAAAAGACATACAGCGTAATAATATCCCGTGCCTTTCCATCGAGGAAACCCTTTCTGAAGAAAGAAATCATACCGCTCCTTCTGCTCACCGCGTAGTATATTCGCAATGACTCCAAGTCGTGCAAACCGGTCTGTCGCTCCAGCCGACGGGTTCTTGTCCGGATGCATCTGTCGAGACATCTTCCTGTACCTGATCCCTCAACCATTACCACCGCACAACCCACACTCAATTTGAACATACGCCTTTGTGATTTCTTCCAGCGACGACGACGGTCCATTATCCAATCCCAGAAATGCTTAACCAGTCAGAATGAACGAGTAACAAGTCACACAGAGAAGAAATACAGTAAAAAGTTGTGCCTTTGCCTTCATGTTTCTCCAGCTCGTCGTTCAACCGAAAAATCTCATGATCCTGCTCAGTCCATGCCGCAAGTGCCGTACCACACAATGCCAGACTCGCAACCAGTATCAATGCCCACCTCATGATGTGTCGAGCTGCTTCTTGTTGTTGACGAAGAAGCAGCGCTGTAATGAAAACTTAACTTACCCGGCCTGTTACTCATCACCCCCTGAAACTTCTTCACTCTTGCTCGTTCGTTGTTTAAAGCACAGTCGAATCCGCAGAAACTAAACAAATGACGACACCGGCAGTGGTTTGTATTGGCATGGCTGGTACGTGACTTATGACTGGAGCAGGACGTATACTCATAGTTATAGGCTCCGGCAAGACGACGTTCATGCAGCGGTTGAACTCACATCTCCACGCACTGGACATGCCTCCGTACGTCATCAACTTGGATCCAGCAGTGTTGAGCGTGCCATTCGAAGCCAACATCGACATTCGTGACTCGGTTAACTATAAAGAAGTCATGAAGCAGTATGTCAATTGACATATTTCCGAAGCAAAAAGGCTGACGACAAAAGGTATAACCTTGGACCGAACGGCGCAATCATCACGTCTCTAAACTTGTTTGCAACGAAGATAGACCAGGTCTTGGGTATAGTCGAGAAGCGAGCAAAAGAGGTGTCGCATGTCATTGTGGACACGCCGGGTCAGATTGAGTGTTTTGTCTGGTACGTACGTCATGGCTACCTCGTGTACATATCGTACTAACTCACAGGTCCGCGTCCGGAGCCATTTTACTCGACTCGCTGGCGTCCGCCATGCCGACTGTTGTCGCGTACATTGTAGACACTCCGAGGACCACTTCACCGTCGACATTTATGTCTAACATGCTGTACGCGTGTTCAATTCTGTACAAGACCAAGCTGCCGCTGATCATCGTGTTCAATAAGACCGACGTGTGCGACTCGACTTTCGCGATTGACTGGATGACTGATTTCGAAAGTTTCCAGGCCGCGTTGAAGGATCTTGATGACGACGAGAATAACCCGGAAGGAGGGAGCGGATATATGAACTCCCTTATGAATTCAATGAGTCTGGTGCTTGAAGAATTTTACAGACATCTGGATGTCGTCAGTGTGTCGGCGTACACCGGTGCCGGCATGGACGACTTTCTCGACGCCGTGAATCATAAGGTCGATGAGTTCAATAGCGAGTACAAAGTGGAGCTCGAGCGGGTCATGAAAGAGCGCGAAGATGCAAAGGCAGCACAAAAGCAGAGAGATTTGAGCAAGTTGATGAAAGACATGGGTATTAAAGAATCGACATCGGTCAAGAAAGAAGACTCGGCTCAGACCATATCTGATGCCGAGAATGAAGACGAGGATGATGATGATGATGAAGACGAGTACGCGGACAGGTTCGTGAATCCGGATGAGGCAGAAGGCATGCTTGATCCTGATTACTCTGAAGACGACTCGGGTGAAGAAATGTAATGTATATGAGCTGATTGTTCTAGATTACTCGGGGGGGTAAAGAATGATGTATATAACTATTGACTGTATAATAAACTGAATTAATGATTATTTACGACTTGACATCAAACGTAAACGATTCCGTCCTGACATGCTCATTCGTAATCACACCCGCCTTCTGTAAAATCCCTACAGTCTTGTCCACAATCACGGCCTTATCCACAATAGCCACATCGTCTACAAACTTGACAGTCTTCATCCACTCGCGTGCGTCCGCAGCAGTATAATCCAAGTTCGCAGATATGTACTCGACCGCTGTCTCCGGGTTGGCCTCAAAATACTTGATGCCTTTATTCACGGCCGTGAAGAACTTAGATATTGCCCCCGTCGCAGATTCAGCCTCAATAGCAGTGTCGTGAGCGGTGATTGTCCATGACGGCCACCTGCTGTGTCAGTAACGTCTTACTTCTCGGAATCACTCAGACATACGGAGTGTAGATCGATCCAATATGCTTGATTTCTTTCGTGTCGTAATATTTTTTCGACGTAAACAATTCCCACATAAACGCGTCCGCGGTCCCATCATTCACACCGTTGCGCAAGTTCTTGAAATTCGTCAATACCTTAAACTCAAACTCCTCACTCCACCCGTTCTCAACCGCCATCACGAACGGCATGACGTACGAACCGCTAAACTTTATCAGTCATATACTCTAATTCACGTCCGACCAGTATCACGCACCTGCCAATTCTGCTCACGCCAATCTTGCCCCCGCGTAAATCTGCAATCGATGAAATATCATTCCGGTTAATTCCAGTGCTAATAGCCCAACCTAGTTCTCAGCCCATGCCAAATCCAAATACATACAGTTCAAACATACACAAAGGCGACTGCACGTACGTCCCCACAATCTTATACCAATCCTGTCCCTTCCCCAACCCAGCAACGAATCCCTCAGTCAACCCAACCGCAACGTCTACATTCATCAGTCTTGTTCTTTACCATACAACTTCACGCACCAATTTCCCGCTCGTTTAATGCCTGGATCATGTGTCCGGTACCAGAAATATACGGCACAAACTCAGGCTCGACACCGGCTTGAGCGTAGTAGCCTTCAGATTTCGCGAAAAATAACGGCGTCGAGAAGTGTTCGGGAACATATCCGACCTTAAGCACAGTATTCGACCGTAAAATTGCAGAAGACGCAAACCCGCGTCTGAGTGATGGTATAAATGTTCGAATCGACATCATCATTTGTTCCTTAAAGCTCAATTGCAGTTGATACTGCGAATATACTCGACCGATCATCGTCGTCATTAGATTTGTCAGGTACAATACCCTTTGTCACTGTACTCAGGGGCTCGCTTACTCCCGCTTTAAGACACAACTAGTTACATTCATAAAGCATATTAACGCCTAATCAAATTGCACATTAAACACCCCCCGTTTTTCCGATACTTTTAACACCAAACTTCGTAATCTTTCAAACAAATCCAGCCACTCAAACAAAATTCCAACTTTCGTCTCGTTCTTCGCATCTGCGCCCTTCGCATCCGCAATCGTAGCATTCAACGCAGACTCACTCACAAACCTGACCCACTTCACAAGCTCAACCGCTTTGCTCAAATTTTTCTCTTCACAAACCACCCGGTCAAGATACTTCTCCAACAACGCAACATCGTCCTCGTCCGGCCCGACATGGTCAGCCACCGAGCATGAGATCCAGGTGTGGAGCAGCTGTCGCAACGCGGGAACTTGGCTCTGGCCTTGGAAAGTCGGCACAGGCCGAGGCGTAAACGAATGCTTAATACGAGCTGGAGTGGTCCGTGGTGGGACGGCTTGGTGCTCCTGTTTGAGATGTAAGATCTCGGCCCGGATATTAGAGGGTAACTCGTTCAGCACGGATTCGTCAATGTCAAGGTACTGTAACTCGTCCTCGGTACTGGTTTGTTTGGCCAAGACAGGTTTGTGAGAGTTTTGCTTCAATGACTTGAATTTCATCCTTGCAGGTCTGGACTCGACCGGCTTGGTGTTGTATTGCGCTTCAATCTCGGCCACAATCTCTGGCGGCAACTCGGCAAGGACGTCAGGATCAAGACTCGATTCAGACGGAAAACGTGCAACAGGCTTTATTGTCTTTTTCTTCAAATCGTCATGCTCAGCAGGTTTTTCTGGCTTATCGGTTTTATCTTGCTTCTCGTAATCAGTCTGCTTAACATGGAAACTTATCGTCTGCTGCTTGCCATCCCGAAACTCAGTTACTGACGGCACATCGCTACTCAGCTTCGTCATCTGCAGTCCCAATCCTCGAATCTCACAAACTTCAATCCCAAGTTTCTCGTTCAGCATTAACGCCTGCTGCGTAAGTAGTTCCGCGTCACGAGTGGCAGACGACAGGCTCGTGGACCTGCTGAACGCATCACATTGCCCACATCCAAGATACTTGGCCGGTTCCAGCGGAGCGTTTGCGGCCCGCTTGTACACTTTCAAAGTCAAATTGGTCCCGACCAGACTGAGTTTCGCTAATCGGCTGCAGAGTTCGCCTGCGAGCGAACACAAAAACGTGTCCAGCTGGCTCTTGTTTTCAAACCGAACGCCCCAGTTCACTTCCGCACTCACGCTTTTTCGAATAGAAACCTCGCCGACTTGTCTGTTGTCCAATCCCTGCGCATATAGACAAAGCTTGTCACCTGTTTTCGCGCCAACGACTTCTTGCAATTTCGCCTTTGGGACCTGTAATACCTCACCAACAGTGGAAATATTCAACTTGTCCTTTAATTGGCCATGAATACTATACCCGACCCCAGGCAAGTCATCTACTTTCAAATCACAAATTAACCTAGTCGCATCTTCAGGCCGTATACAGTATTGCCCTGCTGGTTTCGCTTTCTTGATTGCGACTTTGGCTTGTAAAATATTCGCGCCAATACCAACACTGACATTGCACTTGGTAAGCTCAAACACTCTGTTGCGAATACCCTGAGCAATTTGAAGCGCTTTTTCATAGCTGTCCTCATTCTCCGACCAGCAGATATTGGTCATGTCCAGTAATGCCTCATCAATTGACACGGCTTCGATCTTGCGAGCCCCGGTTTCAATCAAAGTGTTGTATAAATGAGCTGAAGCTTCTTCATATGCGTCAAACTCATACGGCAAGCACTGCAATTCCGGGCATAAATCTTTAGCCCGATGCATCCTTGATATTAGTCTAACTTCCCCTATTCTAAACGATACATACCACATGCCATTGCGAACGCCAAATTTCCGCGCCACATAATTGCAGCTAGCTACTTCCGAGTTCTGGTTTCCTCCATGCCCTACACATACCGGCTTATCCACCAAGTGCGGATGACTTCGCAGCGCGATTGACGCGAAAAAGCAGTCAAAGTCTACGTGAAACACAATTCTCTGCTTTGCAGTAATGTCGACTTTATTCCCATGTCCAGTCGCAGAGAGAATCTTGTTTTGGATCTTAACCTTCAAGTCTGCTTTCCATGTGCTTAAATGATGGAGTCGAGATTGGCCGTAGTACGTTTTTAAGAAGTCGGGATTCAACACTGTTGATTTCCTGACGTTGGGATCGGATAGTAAATGAGCATTATACTCTTCAGCCGTCATTGCTTTTGTATTAGTGATTGGTTCGGTATCTTGTGCAGTATCTAGTATAGTATCTGGCACGATATCTGGTGCAGTAACTGGTGCAGTATTTGAATTATCTAGAGTGGTTGGCTGAGTCGAATCTGGTGAAGAATGTCTAGATTTTCTGACCGTGTCAAGTTGCATCTGAGATTCAGCATTCTGAATCACCCTGTAATCATGCCATGGCAATAACCGACCAGCTTCTATACTTTCTGTAATCCATTCTGGTTTCACTATTCTGTACCGAGCAAACTCGACCATTTTCTTTGGTGTCTGCTCAAGTCAGTATAGCACCAACAAGCTTTACCAATCTTACTAAAGACGAAGCCACGATATGCGTCACACTGGTCTTGCCATCCATGTACTGATAATACACCCCACCATACAGCACGACAAGTTTATGAATCTCGATATTGCTGGGCTTGGTATACCCGTTCACGTGAACAATGCACCCTTTAAATATCGCAGGCCTGTCGCCTCGGCCGCCATCAGAGCCGAAAATATGTGCATCCAGATTCTGGAGCTTCACTTTCTTGTTGCGGAAATACTCGCTAAACCCACCGAACGCAGACCCGACGTACTCGGCGCCAGATTCGCCTTCAAACGCGGAATTCACACCAGATACCGCGACACGCTGTGAATCAGCAGACAAAACTGGGGGATGATGGGCCGGCATCAACTGTAGTCGAGTAACATTCAAATCATGCAATCTCTCTCTGTAGCATAAAATGAAAACGGTACGAGTCGCGAAGTCATGTGACCAAAACGCGTAAGAAAACCCTAACCCGATATAAATCTGACAATTGCAGTCTCATTGCCTCGTCTGCTATAAGACGCATCCACTACGCGTAGGCGTAGGAAAAATAGTATGCATTGAAATACTATATGGTTCTGGCTAAAGTAAAGAATATATCACTGAATTGTATTTATAACTGGAACTGTTTGATTCTGTAGATGATTTGATTCGTTTTAGCCACGAAGCGACATCTGATTCTTCTTACTGTTATACTATTGTATCTTCTAACTGCTATACTATTAGACTGTTGCACTGCTATACTGCTATATTGTGTAAATACGGAGATAATAATTGCTATACTATAAGTGGAGAAAGTATATCTAGATAGTCTAAACTTATCTATACTTATCCACTATCATAAGCTGTAAGTGAGCAGTACCTTTGAGTTTTGTTTTTGATCCGAAATGTTTCCGAAGACAAATTGAGTTTTTAAGGTATGAATAGATGGGTTTATACCGGATGTTGCACATGGACCGTGCTGATGTGAACAAAGCGGGATGCGTCAACTTTTCAACGGATAAATGCCGGTCTATATACTCCTTATCGCGATTCTGTATGCCATTTACTATGTTTGATTCTACTAGTTATAATTTGGTCGTGAATGTGGTCGACCACGCCAGTGTCTTTTTCCGATAAAAATTGATTCGAGTTTAACAATAAATAAGCTTACAAGTGGGGATGATTTGATAAGCATATTATTGTTTTAATACTCGGATCTTATTTCCACCGGCAGCCACACCGGAGACTAAGGTTACTACTACTCCGAAAATAGGTTGACACGTCTGTCTGTTTTCTGTGTTCTGTATTGAACGAATATTCTGATATGGCAATTATCGCTAAGGGACTTCTTTCAGAAACTTTCTTTTGTTTACTGGAACCTATGTATCAATTCGAAGAACTTTGTCGCAAAATCCTTCCGATTATAGTTGATCTGCTAGACGGATCCTTCTGATTAGCGATAAGTGATAAGTTTATGCCTCGCCCATTTATATTATAGACCCTGAACATTTAACAGCAACGGTGAGAATGGCATAAATCGCGCAGACTTGTGCACGTAAATAACTTCTAACCACCGTGAAGTATTCGTCATGCTTTTATCGATGATCTAAACAGCTATAATAGCACAAACTAGATCTTTCAGCATATTTCAGTCGCAATTCTTACTCACAACAACATATGACAGCAAGAATGTGACATACAAGACCTGAACAAACTAGACTGAGCTGGACTGAACTAGACGGAGCTGGACCGGTGACCTTCACACAAAAAGGGGATCGACCGCGAAGGCGACCGCATCGCTCGCTAATGACATCACGAACCGCACACTAGCGTTGCGGCTCGGCTTCCAGGGGTATTTAATGCTCCGTGTCTGTCGCCGAGTAGTGGCGTAATCTTTTACATATGGCATAAATGCGTAAATTTAGCAGTGAAACAGCCATAAAATACAGTGAACATAAGCTTTCGGGCAAATCTCGGAGACGTGCTTCGTGAATTGAGTTTCATTTGTCTTAGTGCCACCTTTTAAGTACTTTGCCTTTAATGAGTATGAACAATGGGCAAAGGTCCAGGAACTGGTCATTTTGCAGGACAATTTGACGGAAATGCGAGTAAAAAAATCAAGGAAAATGAGGTTAAAATGAGGAGAATAAGCTGAGCATAAATTCATGCTGTTTAAGTGATTTCCGCATAGTGAAAAACGTCATTATGAAATGAGTAAGGTTAAAAGTGATTTGTCCGTGATGGAGCCCGCGCGTGTGCCAGTGACTGAAAGTCCCCGCCCCGACCCGACTATACCCGCCATAGTCAAAATGTACGACGAAGTATATAAGAAGAACCTGATTGTACATGATTGTCCTCCCTTAAATATACACTCAGTATCAAATAGCTACAACACACACACACATTAATAGTTGATAGCATATAATAATCAATCATGTCTGCTAATGACAATCAATCACAAAAGTCATCCGATTCGACTTATATCGCTTCGTCTGAAGAATCAAATAATGAAAAGGCAGAAAACCCACATCCTATTCTAGGAAAAGATTTTGCTGATAATGGGCTTGCAAAGACTATATCTGGTGAACCAGACTCTACATTTCCTTTCAATACTGTAGACGTCAACCGGGCACAGTTCCCTAACGAGTACGAGATCGAGACTGAGACTGGTCTTGTGCCTCAGTCTACACTCGACAGTGCTTCTGGCGCCTTACATGCTACTGCAACCGCGCGCCTTTATCGAACAGAAACAGTACAGTCGTTGCAATCTCGTCTATCTCAACAAGCAACTACAGATTACAACTTTCCGTTTACAACTGAGCGATCAGAGGAAGCAGAGTTTCCGGATGAGTACACTACGGAGACTGAGACTGGTCTCGTTCCAGCTCAAACAATCAGATCGTTCCGTCGTATCCCGACCCGACCTTTCAGTATCGAAGAAGAAAAAGGTGAGGGGGAGATCGAGTACGTGACGTTCAAGATCGACGATCCAGAAAATCCAATGGTATGTTAGTCATGATTTGTTACAGTTGACTTATAATTAACTGTTATAGAATTGGACTAATACATTCAAATGGTATATCACTTTAATGGTTTCCGTTCTGGTCATCGCCGTGGCATTTGGATCATCATGTGTTACTGGCGGTCTTGGTCTTATTCAAGACAAGTATAACGTTAGTCTCGAGGTTGCAATCTTGACCTGCTCAATAATGGTCATTGGTTTCGCTGTCGGTCCTCTTGCCTGGTCTCCGCTATCAGAAGAGATCGGTCGACGACCAATCTACTTCATTTCATTGGTGTTATACACCATTTTCAACATTCCATGCGCTTTGTCTCCAAATATCGGTGGTCTCTTGGTCTGCAGGTTCCTTTGCGGTGTGTTTGCCAGTTCTGGCCTTGTTCTTGCCGGTGGCACGATTGCTGATATCTGGCCCATGGCGCATCGTGGTAACGCCATTGCTTACTTCGCTGCCGCTCCTTACTGCGGTCCGGTGTTTGGCCCGCTTGTTTGTGGATGGATCAACATCGGCTCTCGCCGTTTGGACTTGATTTTCTGGGTCAACATGGCGTTTGCCGGTGTGATGACAATCATCATTTGTTTGATCCCTGAAACTTATGCGCCCGTCATTCTTAAGCGCCGTGCCGCTAGACTAAGAACAGAGACTGGAAATATGAACATCATGACAGAACAGGAGAGATTGAAGATGCCATTGTCTGAAGTCATTCGAACTGTCTTGGTTCGTCCTGTTATGTTGATCATGACCGAGCCGGTTTTGGATCTGATGAACTTGTACATCGTGTTGATTTACTCGTTACTGTACGCCTTCTTTTTTGCGTACCCAGTCATTTTCCAGGACCTTCATAACTACAACGACGGTATTATTGGTTTGATGTTCATCCCAATTTTGATTGGTGCCATGTTCGCTTTAGTGACGACTCCAATCCTTGAAAAGATGTACACCAAGACAATCATGAGAAGAACGCCTAAGCCTGAGGACAGATTGATTGGTGCCATGATTGGTGCGCCGTTCGTTCCTATCGCGTTATTCATTCTCGGTGCCACTTCTTACAGACACATTATCTGGGTCGGTCCGTCGTCCGCGGGTATGGCGTTTGGATACGGTATGGTTTTGATTTACTTTTCGGTAAACAACTACATTATCGATTCGTACGAAAAGTGTGCAGCGTCTGCTCTTGCCGCGAAGGTGTTCACCAGATCGGCCGGCGGCGCCGCGTTCCCGTTGTTTACTACTCAGATGTATCATCGTCTTGGGTTGCAATGGGCCAGTTGGTTGCTCGCGTTCATCAGTCTTGCAATGGTGCTCATTCCGTTTGGTTTCTACTTGTTTGGTGCATCCTTGAGAGCGAGATTGGGAAACAGCTCGCAATATTCGGCATAATCTACTTTGCCAAATACATTTATAAGTAGATTTGTATTATTAGTGGGAGGGGGTTTATGCATTTTGTTAGAAACACAGTCTTATTAGATTGTGAAGTAGAATTAATACTATATGTCGCATCAAATAATCAATGAACAATAACTATACTAAATCATACTACGCAATACTGATTATCAGACTGCAGTCACTGAGCTGATTCAAGCGACTCGGTGAAGCAAAGTGGACCCAAACCCTCATTATTATGCACAAAAAAATTTGTGAGTACTTGACGATTGAAATCACGACAAATTCAAAGGTCACGACTTTCTGATTTTGTTTTAATTTATTTTCACGATACTTTCATTACGTTCAGTTCTACTGAGCCGGTCTAATTCACTCGGGCAAAGTAGTTGTTGCGTGTTTGTTCGGTTTTACGCCTCGAAATCAAAATCAAAAAAGAAAATGCCGCCAAAGAAAGCTGTGAAGGAAGAGAAGATCTTGCTCGGTCGTCCGGGAAATAACTTGAAGGTGTGTTGGAAGAATCGTGAATGATTTACTGGAGTAGTAACTGACTGTGAATAGAGTGGTATTGTTGGTCTTGCTAACGTATGTCGAGATGCTGTTGGGTTGAAAGAATTGACTAATTTCTTCAGGTCGGAAAATCCACTTTTTTCCAGGCAATTACCAAGTCGCATTTGGGGACAGTATGTGACAATATGAAATCACTAACCAGTTCTAATTTGAGTGTAGCCCGCAAATTACCCGTTCGCTACGATTGATCCCGAAGAAGCTCGTGTGATTGTACCCTCCCCACGATTCGACTGGCTCTGCAACTCGTACAAGCCCAAATCCGAGGTTCCAGCCAACATCACCGTGTTCGACATTGCCGGTCTGACCAAGGGCGCGTCAACCGGTGCCGGGCTCGGCAATGCGTTCTTGAGTCACATCCGTGCTGTCGATGCGATTTACCAGGTCGTTCGCTGCTTTGACGATGCCGAGATCATTCACGTCGAAGGTGATGTCGACCCGGTGCGTGATTTACAAATTATCCTTGACGAGTTACGGTTGAAGGATATTGAATTTGCGCAGAAATTTTACGAGGGCGTCGAGAAGATTGCGAAGCGCGGCGGGCAGAGCCTGGAGGTCAAGGCCAAGAAGGAGGAGATGGCGATTGTCAATAAAATTATCCAGTGGCTCGAGGACGGCAAGCGTGTCGCAAAGGGCGACTGGAACACCAGAGAAGTCGAGGTCATCAACCAGATGTTTTTGCTCACAGCCAAGCCTGCAATCTACCTGATCAACTTGTCAGAGCGTGACTACATCCGCAAGAAGAACAAGCACTTGCTCAGAATCAAGGAGTGGATCGACAACAACTCTCCAGGTGATGTCATCATCCCGCTCAGTGTTTCGTTTGAAGAGCGTCTGACCCAGTTCGAGACCGAAGAAGAAATCGCAGAGGAGTGCAAGAAAGTTGGCGCCGTCAGCGCGTTGCCAAAGATTATTCTCACCATGAGAAGCGCGCTCAACCTGATTTCGTTCTTCACTTCTGGTCCGGACGAGGTCAGAGAATGGACAATTAGAAAGGGCACGAAGGCGCCTCAGGCTGCAGGTGTGATTCATACAGGTAATGTGTCTTGACTTGGTGTTAGTAACCGTACTAACAGATAGATCTGATGAACACGTTCATTCTGGCACAAGTCACCAAGTTTGATGATTTAAAGGAGCTGGGCGATGAGAATGCAGTCAAGTCGCATGGCAAATTAATGCAAAAGGGCAAGGATTACGTTGTTGAGGATGGCGACATCATCTACTTTAGAGTAAGTGTTTACTTTTGTATTAAGTTGTTAATACTAATTTCTAGGCTGGAGCAGGAAAGAATTAAAATGTATTGTTTTAATAACCAGTTTATAGTAACCAATTTACATCGTAGAAACACCATTAAATACATATATAGCAAACAGCAGATTCTAAACAAGTTAGCAATATGAACTACATTAGTTCTCTCATAATCGGAATCAATTGACAAGATCAGATTTAAACATTCATTTCATGAAAAAGTTTCCACGTTAAAGAAACAAATCAACGAGCTGGGTTTAAATAGTTCGGGCCGCTTAGGGCCCTTTATCATCATGAAACGTAGTCGATTGTGAATGATAGTGAGAGCACTGTAAAGTGGAGCAGATACATACCTATCAGTATTCACAGCAATGAATCGTTACGAAGTCGCAAAAGAAGAGTACTAGGAAAACTAAAGTAGAATTTGCAAGGAGAGAAAAAGTTTTGACTAGTATGTTGAGCCGTTGGATATGAGGCTCAATACAGCACGAGACATCAATGCGGTCAGGCGGCTATTCCGAGAAGCAGATGATTGAGGAAGACACGATATCAGTCTAGAGGGACTTTAAATGACGTGATTGTATTTGTGGGATGAGGTCACTTTATAGTACGGGTAACTGATTTGCTGAGAGAGAGGTGTATGCGTCTGAGTGAGTTGGACTCACTACAACATGTTTATGACAAAGTAAATTATACTGTCTATATTTTCAGACTGTTAGTTGATAAGATTGATGTTTGTATTCGTTACAGTGAAAGGTGGGATGAGTATGGCGTGCCATCCCTGATCCAAGTTGTCAAAAGCGAGGCCCCCGCATCATCAATACGTTCAAGACATTTGGAAAATGACCGGGTACATCACTGCAAACGATGCGAGCTCAGGCTGCTCAGAAATTCATAAGTTATTACTGACATCACTGCGTATTTGGCAAGAATTAATTGAGGTTTGCATATGCTTGGCAGTACAGTGCCGCCAGAACATTAAATTGCACAGCCTGATTATCCTTTCAAATTATTTCAATACAAGCGAAAATGTCAATCAGCAGTGCAAATTTGCCCACTGTTCGTGATGAATGTGGAACCAGGTCTGGTTTACAAGCAGACTACAATATGCCGCTTCATATAGGCGCCGTAGCTATCGTGTTCGGTGTCTCAAGTTGTGCATGTGCGTTCCCACTGCTCGCACTGCACGTGCCATGGCTTCACATCCCTCCCAGGTTCCTCTTTACGGTCCGGCACTTCGGAACCGGTGTTTTGCTCGCGACCGCGTTCGTGCACTTGTTCCCGACCGCGTTTTTGTTTCTGACCGATCCATGCCTGCCGTCGTTTTGGCACACAGAGTACCCCGCCATGGCCGGCGCGATCGCGCTTGCGGCCGTGTTTCTGATTTCCGTGGTTGAAATGGTGTTTTGTCATGGCGGGAGTGCGTGCAACTTAAACGAGATGTCTGATCTGGTCAGTGTCAGGTCTGACCGGTCGCGAGCGAGTGTACGATCTGGATTTCAGCTGCAGCGGATGGTATCGAACAATGAAGAAATAATTGCAGACTTGACTGCGCCGCGAAACCGCATGTCGGAAAAGAGAAGAGTGGACGTGGTAGAAGAGAGCGATGATGGTGAAGGAACTCAACAGAGAGCAATGATGCAATGTTTGTTTCTTGAACTTGGGATTTTGTTCCATAGTGTGTTTATCGGTATGGCGCTTAGTGTCGAAGTCGGCAGTGACTTTATTGTTTTATTTATTGCTATTGCATTTCATCGTGAGTGGGTTGTTATAGAACAAAGACTGTGCTTACAGATAGAAACATTTGAAGGTATGGCTTTGGGATCTAGAATTGCAGCTCTGAATTGGCCAAACAAGTCTGTCAAGCCATGGCTAATGGCTTTAGCGTATGGCTGCACGTAAGTATCTTGCTTGTTCCATAGTCAAATCTGACAATCTACAGCACTCCAATCGGACAAGCAATCGGTCTCGCCACTCACACATTTTACGATCCAGACTCGCAAACAGGTCTGCTGTTAGTCGGTATAATGAACTCAGTCTCAGCTGGTTTATTGACGTTCACGTCTTTAGTCGACTTGCTTGCGCAGGACTTTTTGAGTGAAGAAAGTTGGAGTGTTTTGCGCGGAATGAGAAGGTACTTTGCTTGCACTTTAGTGTTTATGGGTGCGTTCTGTATGAGTTTAGTCGGTGCGTGGGCATGATTGAATCAGGAGCTTGAGATTGACGGAGTTATTGACAAGGATCATTGTAATTATTTGATGTGTTCACCCTTGACATGGATATGTTGTAGTCTGTAAGAGTGTGGGTATAGTACTATTCAAGTACCATTCAGTTACTGTGCCAGGGCAAGAGGAAACAAGCTGAATGAGTGGACTGAAGCGCCAGTTAACAACAAATGCAACTGACTGAATCACGTTACCTGGCAAGACGTATGTAAATGTATATAGGTGAATATAGGGACGATGCTGAACGTTACTGAATCAGTATCATTCTACAGCCATCCCTGTGCGCACTCTAAACACAGTTCATTCTAATCAAAACAATTCGGAAAGTTCGGCCGAACATATTAAATCAGTAAACGGACGGTTCAATCCACGTGAATGGCCCAAATTGTCATCCGAGATTTGTGTAGTGTGTCGTCGATATTCAATCTCCCCGCCAAAATGTCATATACCCAATCCGACCCGGAAACTCCCGTCGAAGGAATGCTTAATTTCACCGTAATCGACTATATTATAGCAAAATGTCACGATAAAATCATATTAAACACTAATTAATCACCGTTATTCTAATCAAATTGTTTTATATAAAAATTAATACTCTACTCTGATAGATCCACAGTTGGAGAGAGAGACCGGGTGATCAACATCCACCGGATCAGTCCCGTGGGCAGGGCGGCACTAGCGTTCTGGCTCCAAAAGTCACGCGCGGATCCGAGCTTTGCGTACTGTACACTACACACATAGTGAGGCGTCGTCATAGTGTGTCTGTATATATTAGCAAAGTATGTCTGTGTGGGGACAAAAGCGGGAAGGGTTTCTGTTTATCGGAAACGCTTTTTTTGGTCGCGTGGATTGGTTAATCTATTTGGTTTATATATAAACCCTTCGACTTGCCACCCATCCTGCTGGCCTTTGCTTCTATTGACTATCTGAAAAGTATTCACTAAATTCAAATAAAATCAAGTATCGTGATTTTTGTTATAGCTTAGTCTGTTTAGTGCTTTGCTACTTACATTTTACTTAGATTTAAATCATACAACATGGTCAGTGTCATGCGTTTACATGGTGGTTCGTCACCCTTTGTTTGTTTTTACTAATATATCTTGGCTAAAGGAAAACGTTGATCCTCTAGAACCTTACGATGGCGTCGTGCACGACGATCCTGAAGAAACTTATCCTGAAGGCGTCCATCCCGGCATCCCCGGGTTGTGGAAGAATCCGTATTTTAAACAAGACTGTGCAGAATTTGACGATAAGATTCACGAGCAAGTACATAAGCACTTCCCTGAATACGTCGCCCAAGTCGACAGTGCTGTGCCATACGAGCAGCCATCTCGTCGAAACAGTAGTGGTGCAAGTAGCCTTGCAATCGAGAAGCACGAAGAGACACATCACTGAGAGGGTCGGTCGGTTGTACAATACTATTCTTTTAGGTTTGTTGGTTTTGATGGCTTTTATCTGAGGTTTGGTTGGCGGCGGCTTGCAATATGCAATTTGCAATTTGACTGGTTTTTTTTTGGCAGTCTTATAATACAACAATATTGAATCATGAATACACAAAACACTGCGGTCATTCTACAAACCTTAACTCCCCTGTGGCTCCAGTCCCAGAGTAGTCAATATAGTATTTGTGCTTATACGTATCCCATAATCGTTGCAGCTCGTCCATATATCTTTGGTGATAAACAGAGATTTCAGCTTCAGTCGGCTGGGCAACGTAAGGCACCGGAATTGGCTTGCCAACCACAACGGTGATTGGTCGTCGATACGGCATTAACCCAAAGTCGTAGTTGAAGATCCCACGAGCATGCATTAACGGCAACGTGAATCCCAGCGCTTTCTTAATAAGTGTTTGAATTTTGTATAACAGCGATGTTTGACCGCCTTGAATTTGCTCGTACACGTCATTTTCTCCAAAACTCAATATCGGTACTAGACTCGTAGGCACGTCTGCTGCTGCCGGCGTTGCCATGGCCAGACGGACAAACCCTAGTCGCTTTTTGATGACCAGATCGATCTTGCCTGGCTGTGCTAAAAGTGACTCCTGCGCACCTCCAACGACAATGCAAATTGACTGGTCATGATTAAGCAAAGTCATACAAGACCGTCGAGATACCGAAGATATTCCAAGAGAAAGTAAGTATTCTCTGTGAAATGGGAGTTGAAAGTTTGCATCAAGAGTCAATAGCGACACAGGTATGCCCGGAAACAAATTTTCCCACCCCGCACCTTCAGTACCTATCGCACCAAACGCACCAAGACTAACTATCCCATGTGGATGATACCCAAACACGTATCTTGGTCCTCGTTTCTTATCTCCATCTAGATCGTCTCCACTTTGCGATTGTTTCAATTTTGGCATATCATCCTTTATAACCGCGTCTTGCATGTTAAACATTTTAGCGATCCAGCGCTCAAGAAGCGAGCTTGGCTCGCGTAACCTGTCAGGGAACGTAGGTTTCAACTCGACTTCGCGGTGTATAGTAATTGGGAAGTAATCGCAATATAACCGAAAGATAGGCAGACGCCGAATCAAAGCCGATTTACGTCTGGCAACACGAGCATAGGAGTCTCCATCAATGGTATATACAAAAATACCGTAAACAATTAGGATTGGCCAGCATGGTGGAAATGCAAGCATAAGAAAGAAAGCGCCTAAACAATATGGTAATGATACTGAATGAAACAGTACAGCTAAAGTTTGTAATCTTCGTTCGAGTGGGATCTGGAGAGGAGCGAAATGCACTCTTCTAGGTGAAGATCTTTGAATTTGTTTAGACACAAAAAAATAACAAAAGAATTGCATAATAGAAAAAAAAAAAACATACGAACGCTTGACGGAATCCGTCATTCCATACACCCAGAACTAGAATCGGAGTTACTTTCTAAATGATAAAAAATCACGAGTATAATGGAGGGCTCCGGGGAAGTAAAATTAAATGAGAGTCAGGATGACGGCAGATCTTGAGTCACAGAGATTCACGTGATCATACAGTTCGTTTGACATAAAGTTACTATGACAAGAATCTCCACATTTAAAACTTTAGCGAAAACTATTTTACTTGAATTTTTATAGAGAACGTTTTTCATTTTCAACGAATTTTATTCTGTAACTTTTTCCATTTTTAAACAGAAAAAAAAAAAAATAAATAAACAGATTTTTGTCGAGTAAATTAGCGGGACCGGGCTCAGGGTTTGGGGTCTGTTTATTTCTGATGGCACTTGCTTAGTGTGCACCGTGCACCATATTTAAAATATGCACCAATCTTAATCTTATCTTATACGATACTAGACGTTAATTAAGCAGCCGATAGCAATAAAGTTTATATATAGTGTGTAATTAAATTTGGCGTGCGCCTCGTCTGTGTCTGTGCCTTGTACTTTTTTCCAGTTGCCCTTCCCCGATCGCTCGCTCGCTCGCCCCCGTTCGGTTCTGGTAGTTTCGCTTCGTCTAGTTTTTTATTCTCAATTATTGTTGTGCCTTGTTCAGATTTTTAGAAAACTCAATTCGTTCACTGTAATTCCATTCAAAAGAATGACGACTCCAATATCTGCTGCTACTTCTGCTAATAGTCTACATTCAGCTGCTTCCTCCCAGCAAAATCAGTTTCCAACATCAGGGCAGCAGCAACAGCAACAATCGCAACAACAAAATAGACAACCACAGCCAATTCAACAATTACCGTTTCAACAACAGCAACAGCAACCACAACAGCAACAGCAACAGCAGCAAGTACCTCCACAACAACAGCCTTACATGAACTACTATCCGTATCCGATTTATTCTTCCGTTTTATCGCCGCAGCAGCAACAGCAATCTCATGCGCAACTTCAAGGCCAGCCCCAATCACACCCTTATATGACTTATCCTCCATACCAAGCAACTCCAGCCGGGTTCTATTCTCCTCCTGGGATGTCGTATCCGCCAATGATCCCGCAATCGCCTCGCTCGGCAAATGCCGCGCTAGCACCGCAATTAGCAATGCCTGTTCAGCCTCGGCCGGTCCAAGTCCCTGCTCGCTACTCTAGACGTCAATCGTCTGTTTCTGATCCGTACTTATCAATTGAAGCACAGCAACAGATGCAGAGACATCAGGGTCAGCAGGGTCAGCCTCCACCGGCTCAATTGCCTCTCCCATCGCCAATGTACACGTTCCCGCCAGCGTATTTTTCTCAGCTGGTGCAACAGCAACAGCAGCAGCAACAGCATCAGTCGCATCACTACCATCACTATCAACACCATCGACAGCAAGTCTCGTCAGGATCGATTTCTTCATCTTCTTCGACTACTGCGGCGCTGCCTCGAGGGCCTCCGCGAAAACCAAAACAATCCGGTCATGCGCTCTGGGTAGGAAACTTACCTCTTGTGACGACTGTCATTGATCTCCGAGACATGTTTGCATCCGACGAAATTGAGTCGGTGTTTTTAATCTCAAAATCAAATTGCGCATTTGTCAATTACTCCAGCGATGCTGCAGTACGAGACGCACTTGAGCGATTTAAACTCTCAGGTGGAATGCTTAGAGGTACGAAACTAGTTGCCAGGTTGCAACGAGGATCAGCAGCTGATCGGGTCGCTCCTACATATCTTGGATTTCCTGAACCGAATGCCGAGGCAGAAGTGCCAATGCCAAGAGTACATAGACCAGATGCTTACTTCGTGGTAAAATCACTCACGGTCGAAGATCTCGAGCTGTCAGTCAAGACTGGCGTATGGGCGACCCAGTCACACAATGAATGGGTATTAAACGAGGCTTATGCTTCAACAGACAATGTTTATCTCATATTTTCTGCAAACAAGTCTGGGGAATATTTTGGGTACGCAAGAATGGCAGGACCAATTGAGCCTGATAAGAAGGATAAAGAAAAAAAGGAAGCAGGCACAGAAGAGAAAGAAGAGGACAATTTGGTGTCGGTAGTCGAGTCTGAGCCGTCGTCGGAACAAGCGTCCGTCACGACTACACCGTCATCGCCTCCAGCAACAGTCACCACGACGCAGCAGTCTGTTGAGGACTTGATGAAGACGACATACACGCCCGCGACCGCGACCGCACCGGCTGGACGGATCATTGACGATTCTTCGCGCGGTACGATATTCTGGGAAGTTATTTCTGATTCACCGGCGACGAGTCCGGCCGCAGTATCCGACGCTGGAGAAGCAGATACGACTTTTAAATCTTGGGGTACGCCTTTCAATGTCGAATGGCTTTCGACAAAACGGGTTTCTTTTTTCAAGACAAAAGGCATGAAGAACGCATGGAACGCGAACCGAGACGTCAAAATTGCTAGGGATGGGACAGAGCTCGAGCCAACGATCGGGCGAGTTTTGATTAGGCTCTTTCATGGCACATCGCAGTTTGGACCAGACAAGGACAGAGCCAGCACAAGTTCGGGCGAGCTTGAGACTGAAATGCCGCCGCTGCAGGGTGGTGAGAGTACAGAGCTGCAGATGCCTGTGGTTGTAGACAGCGGTGCTGTCAACACGGTCGGTGAATAAATATGATACACACATTCTAAAGCATAATTTTGGAAAACAAAGTTTTGATTAATTGATGTGTTCGTCTGCCGAGTTTGATTTAAATATTTTATATACAGATATATATAGATATTTATATAACGAGTTGTGATGCTTACTTATTTTGAGCCCGGCGTTGAGCATTTTTGTGTATAGTTTATTTTGTTCATAATTTTCAATTTCAATTTGCTCTTCGTTACGAAGAACGGTTTTCCATTGAGAAGTGACGATGTTTGGTGGGCAATTGGTGGTGTCCGATCCAAGGGTTTAGTGTATAAAAGCTTAATTGTGCGCCTCCGGGCGAGTCAACTCGATAGCGCGATAAGCCCACTTGACGTTGACAAAAGGCTCAAAAAGGTTTATCTTCCCGTCGCCAGATCTAGAAACTTCCGAGGAATCTTTCCAACTACTCAAGTGACTACTCAATTAACAAGGTATCGACTCAATTGAGTGAGTGTATTTTATGCAATTGATACTGATAAACCGAGTAGATGACTGAATATACCCCAAACTACTACGACTTCCCGCGTGAATACAAAGGATACGGCGAAGAGTCAATTGACTTGAAGTGGCCGAACGGAGCCAAGATCGTCATCAACTTTGTCGTGAACTACGAAGAAGGTGCCGAGAGCTCGCTTGAGAACGGGGACGGCCACTCTGAGCAGTACATTTGGGAGCTGCCGTACGTGCCGCACATGGGCAAGCGCTCGTACGATTGCGAGTCTGATTTCGAGTACGGATCGCGAGCCGGTGTCTGGCGTCTGCTCCGGCTGTTCAAGAAGCATAATTACAAGTTCACGACGTTCGCTGTCGGTAAGGCGTTTGAACTCCTGCCCGAGGTGCCTGCCGCGATTGCCCGTGACGGACACGAGATTGCGTCGCATTGCTACCGGTGGAAAGATTACTCAAAACTGAGTCCGGAGGAAGAAAAAGCCCTGATCATCAAGAACATGGAGAGCTTGAAGGCGACGACCGGGTCATACCCTAAGGGATGGTATTACGCACGTCTGTCTCAGCACTCTCGCCGTTTAGTGTACGATGTTCACCAGGAACTTGGCGCACCTCTGCTATGGATGGCTGATGCGTACGCCGACGATTTGCCTTACTGGATGCCAGTCCCGCGCACTACAGACGCGATGCTGATGATTCCGTACTCGTACGACTGCAATGACGCCCGGTTCCACATGCCGACCGGCTGGAGTTCGACCGACGACTTTTACACGCACTTGCAGTACGCGTTCGACACGTTGTACGAAGAGGGATGCGAGCTAGGAACCACAAAAATGATGACCGTCGCGCTACACACCCGTGTGGTCGGCAAGCCAGGAAGATTCCAGGCGTTGGTCAAGTTTATGGAGTACATCAAGCAGAAGGAAGGCGTCCTTGTCGCGACTCGTGAGGAGATTGCTGAGCGTATGTTTTATTGTGCATGTGTTTTGAACGTACTAATACTGTATAGATTTCAAGAAGGTCAACCCATGGGAAGCTCCAGCCGAGCCTTTGGCCTACGGTGCTGAAAAGCCTTAAATGTCTTTAGTATGATTTTGTAGATAGCCTGTAATTGAAATAGAATATGATTGAGTACAATACTGTCTTTGACTGTAAATAGTCGTTCCATGTATTACCAATATATTAGCTTCCTTACAACAATTTTCAGAATATTCTATATGGAATTGGTACTAAATACAAGAGATTACATAATCCCATAAGTTAGTTAAAGGATTAATTTACGAGATGAATTGACTCCTAAACGCCAAACTCTAATCAATTATCTAATTAAACTCCGGTGTCCAAAAACAGAAACAAAATAATAAACAAAAGCAAACAAGCAAACAAAGACAAGTGAAGGATAAAAATATGCAAACGAAAGGCATGAAGACAAACAAAGGACACAAGTATCCAAACAAGCGCCAAAAAAGACAAACGAAAGGAATGACATAATAAGAAACTAAAACTTGACATCCAAAAGCACAATCAAAATCATGAACGCCTTGATCCTTCGTCTCGTTTACTTTTGCGAAATCATTTCAAAGCATACTTTTTCTCTTCTTTTTTCTTCTGCATCTTGTCGTACAATCTAATGCTATTTCTGCGTTGCTGTAAATCATTCTGACTTCTTTCTTCTCTGTAACGAATGTACTATGTACTCTGTTTATACACTCTGGACGTAACTCTCACTACTGCACTATTTCGAAAGGCCCATATCGGAGGAGAACTTGCAATCAAACGTAATGATTTTGTCCTTGCTTTGAGTCTCCCACACAGCCAATGATTTGGTATAATCCGCGGCGTTTAACGGCGTCACACTCCATTCTTGTGCGACATGGTCAACCGGGTCAGAATAACTAGCGGGTGTCGTCAACGGCTTAAACGTCAGTTCCTTCAGTGTCTCCCACTTTGTGCTTTCCCATTTCTTCTTTCCTGCAGCCAACTCTGGATCCAGCTGGATAAATGTGTACTCGGCCTGTTCGTCGCACAGTTTCTCGTCAGTCGGCGTTGTCGTTATTTGATGAACTGTGCTGTCAGACTTGCTCATGAAAGGAGGCGTCGGGTCTCTCGATGTTGCAGGTGAGATTTCGTTTGACACGCTCGCTGATCTCGAGAAAGTGTCTACGCTGTCGAATGTGTTCACCGAGCTATTACGCGAAATGCCGCTGTCGTCTGAATTGAATATCGGTTTGGTGCCGTTGCACGCGAATGAATGGTGTCCAGGCATAGGACAAAATCCGAAGCTTCCACTCATCAGAGGAAATTCTGAGCATTCACATATTGGAGAAACCTCGACTCGTTCATCCATCAGAGAGCTCTCGGAAAGTAGTAAACCGGTCATCGTTCCAGGAAAAGTAGGGTTATCAATAGGTAATACCGCGTGATCAATTTCCACTTGATATGTGCCAGTGAACTCATCAGTCGTCTGGACAGCAGACGAGGTAAAGGCAGACAAATCACAATCCTCTAGCCAGTCGAGGCTATTTGATACCAACTGTTCAACCGTGTTATTGAAATAAGAGGCATTCGGCTCAACGCTATCAGCGGGATTGATTACATTTTCAGACGAAGGGGTATCATCATTCACAAGGCTGGACAGGTCACGACCAATCTCATTCCAACTTTCTTGCAAGTTGAAGTCCATTTCCAAAGTCTGGTTTTTTGTGTTAGGATAGACGACATCAGACTCAAGATCATCTGAAATGACAAACAAGCCATTGCACAAAAGTTCATTTCCTGATTGGAAGTCGCATGCTGTCGCATGGAAATCCTCTGAAGGGTTGAACACCAGTGGCATTGGTTGGTAAATCATGTTTAACTATAGATGCTATAGAACACAAGCTTAGGATTAGTTAAGTGGCTACTGTGACGAGAAAAGCAGAAAAGAATACGGGAAGGGAAGGCGGAGGACTTTATGCTACCCATTTCGTCCAGATCGGTGTTGAGGAGGGCCAGGTCGTGTGTCGCATGGAAATACTAGCATTTCCATCACGATGGATATGCTGTGATATCGTTGGTGCATGACGGTTATGCCAGCCCAAAAAGAAAATTCATATCGAGACTGGTAGTCAGGGGAAGTAAACAGATCGCTTTAGTGGGGAATAGGGTTTCCGCTAGAACTTGTGATCCATTTGTGACACGCATACCAAGACTCACTCTACATCTGTCTTCATTGCTTTTTAACACATTCTAGCAAGTTTTCTGTCTCAAAAAATTGCTAATCTAATGATGCTTAACTTGATCAGACTATTATGAAGTTTAACTGCTTGACAAGTGAGCCATGAACTTCGATGCCGTTATGTGTCAATATTTAAGGTTTACATTGACCAGTGCTGCACAAGACAAAATTACAAGATTCTGCCAGTCGCCAATATATTCTGTCATAAAGCATATTCAGTAACATGTAGTAATAACAGTTTAAACAATAAAATCAAAGCAGTTTGGTGTATAATTTGCATTAGCAGTAGATGCAATTAAACACAAGTAAGGCGTTTGTGACGTTCAAATTTGACCCGGCTGAACAGCTATCCGACATGAATTTGAGTGTTGTTATGCGTCTTCTAACCCTGTCAATTCCGAAATTTGCACGTGCATCCCCCACACACGATCAAATCCCGTCTGGGGCAAAATAAAAATTGAGGGTTTGGTATCGATTATTTTGGCGAGAGAAGTATTGTTTTGATACCTATCAAAACCAGACTGGAATTAAACACTTACAATGTAAATCGTTAATATTTCTGGTTCTAGTTCTGCAACTTTAGTATAGATACATGTAGTAATAAGAACTGTTTGATGGCTCAACTTGACCGCTCCTTCTTTAACACATTTGCCCTAACCCTTGATTTTTGTATAGTCCTATTTTCTTATCTTCAAGCTTAACTTGGGGGATAAGGGCGCCGAACAAAAATTTCAAGTCAGTAAGTAGTAACATATAATTTTTGTTATCTCAACAACTACTGGATCAAATAACTTGAAATTAATACAGCTTACATAGTAACATCTACGCTATCTACTGTACAGGCTTGTTTTGTATGACCTGATTTACCACATTTGCTACATGTCCAAAATAGACAAGTCATTTACGTTCTCAAAATTATTTAAATGTTATTAAGGAATGACGGCTGGTTTACAACTTGGTGATACAAATATGATACATAAACTTTTGTCAAACTATGCAGTATTGTAACGACAATACTTAGGCCAAGTATGGATCAAATGAATCCACACGTAGAGCCGTGCAGTGATGACTGTTCTGTGGGTTATGTTGATAAAATGCGCAAGTAAACGGGTTCTGGACCACTCCAGCGTGCGCTGCATTGTCTTTGTTTCTGTCTTGTCTTGGCCACTTGCCATTGACGAGACGAACCTGCATGTACCGAGCAGCCTGCGTCAAGGCCGGACTTTTCAACGCATTGTAACTTCTCAGACACATGAGAAGATGGTACCGACGAGCAAAAGCCTCAGGTGTCAGATAGTCTTGTTCGGCCATGCGACGTTCTGCAACTGCAATTTGATGTCTTTTCAGTACTTCTAGAGCATGCGACTTTGCAATCTTGATCTCTCGTTTTCTCATTATTACGATTCTTCTTCTTAATTTTTGTATTCTTAACATTTTATCGGTTTCTTCTTGCAATGTAATCGCTTCGCTTGGTGATGACAAGACGATTGTGTCTTTAAGTAACTTCTGTTCTTTTTTTTGTTCTCTGCGTTGAAGCAGCTGCGATTGCTTTTTGATAATCTTCATCCCACCTAGTCTAAACGACCAACTTTTGTTGTTGAACTTCATTGTGGGGATGACCTGGGATTGCACAATTTCCATTGACGGAGGACTGAAACTAAGCATCTCAAATGATTCGCCGTGTTCCTCAACCAGAGACAAGTAGTACGCCGTGTCTTGCAATGGGATCGCAGTCCATTTGGTGGCGTTGATTGTCACGTTAATCGTTGTCTGGATCGCATCGACGTTTGTAGCGCAGTCGAGAGCCGGTGTAAACTCATTTGCAGCAGTGGTTTCACAAAGCACGTTATCCCTGCCCAGTTTCATCGGATCGCAATTAAAGTTTAGTTCGGAGAACCCGTCGTCTGACGACGGGTCGGTATCGTCGATAACGAGATACTCAATCAAGCTCTCGTCTGAACTGTCGCATAACTCAAGATCAAACCCACCAAAGACAGGAGCGGGCATCACCGGAAATGGGAATCCGTTGTCTGAAGACGGACCGGTCCAGGGAGACTTGACGCGTGTAGGCAGGAACGTAGGTGCAAGTTCGTGCAACAGGTAAACTCCAATGTGGGCGCTGGGATACTGCACAGCAAACTCAAGGGTGGATGGATATATCGGTACGCGGGCGCAAGAAGGAAAATTGTGATTCGTGTTGGTAGAAGAAGTCACTTTGCTCAGAATACAAGTCTTTGAACTCGCACCGTCAGGCAGTTTCACAACCATGGGCTTCGAGACCTCAATCATTTTGAGAACTCAGAAGAAGTTATATTCAAAAAAAGCCAAAGATAAAGCCGAGGTTAAAAGCGATAGAAAAAGAAAAAAAACAAGCAGCGGGAGCCATCTTTATGTGGTCTTCGGGGGCACACAATGAGAACAGAATGGGACGGTTCTCATCGAACGTGAATGACGTCGACGCTGGCGCTATCAATATCCAGGGTTAGGTTTAATTACACTTATTGACTGGGGTCTTGCACTTATAAGGTTATTGATGACAGCTCGCGTAAATTGTTCAACGGCATTTTATTTTGCCCTGTTTGACTTCTTCTATGGTGTTTTGTTATGGCTGATTTACACTATAAGTTTCATGTGTTTTAAAAAAACTATTTTTCGCTGCTTGTCAAATGCAGTGAATCGACTGGGTGCCAACTGATGATTTAATACGTCATCGTTTTACCAGATCACAGATTTTTGTGATCATCACCACGTTTTGCATTAAGGTTCCCGCTACTGTAGTGCATTGTGTTCAAATTAATTAAACCTTCGTATGATCGACGTCACAACCTACTCCACAATGGCTGTTTGACACTTCCATGGTCACGGGTCAAGATCTGAGCACTCTGAATAAAGTACAGTAATACTAGCTTGCAATCAAAGACTACTTCAAAAATCTTCAATCTAAAATTCTGTAGATCTATTTTAAGTTTCTACACGACAATATCAAGCTCTTTGGCAAGTTTAATGGTAGTAGTAAATCTGGTACTGTGTGCATTTTGTTGACAATTGACCGCCAGTCACTACTTATATTGGTTTAACCCAGACTACTCACCATTGTAGTAAGTACTTTTGGCAACAAAAAAGTATTCAGTGAAACTTATAGTAGGTACTGTTGGCACCAAAAAGTATTCGGTGAGAACTATTGTTTAAAGTGTTCGACTCACATCACCAACCTCAAATTCGGCTGTACATACTGTTAGATAACGTACCCCTTGTAAACGTGTGAGAGCTCACTCGCCATAACAGGTAATTTTGTGAACGTGTCGAAATGTCCCCTGTTACATTTTAACGTGTCAGGAGGTTTGTTATGTCAGGCTTACCTTTGCCAAATCGAGGTTTACTTTCAAAACGTGTCAAAATATCCTCCGCAAAGTCAGCTGTAAAACGCGCAACAGTTATATTGCTAGACCAGATATAACCATACACATGCTGGAGTGAGTTTATATCGTCAGATAATGCCAGTGCTGACATCGTTTTGACTCTTAGAGTTGTAACACCGAATATCTGCAGCAGCAAGAGTCAATCAAGGCAATTGCAAAAACACATTCACAAGCAACTTCCCGATCAAATTAGCATAGCTTTCTGTTAATAGCAAAAGCTCGATCGTTTTCACAGTCATCATAATCACTGCTAAAGCATTGTTACAGCAATCCCTTTTTATCGTCCAGAAAATTTTGAGCACAACAGACGATCAAGCAGATTCAGCAAGTAGAGTGGTTTTGAGTCGTCTTCTGGTTATGTACGGTAGCCCGTCATTTGTGCACCGACCCGGAGCATCCGCGTATGCAAATGTTTTACACTGTTGCGACTGGTAGGTATGGAAGAGCTTAGCTACGCAAATGAGCTCTAGACAACTCCCGACTTGGATCTAGAACTATACATAAAGCGCAAACCAAACGCTGCATACAGCCTGATCAGCATCCTCAGTAAACCTGAAATCCCGGCAACGCCTATATGCACTCATTGCGAAAGCCATGTGTGGCGCACGCCTACCGCTGCTCAAAATAGGGTATGGCCGATAAGCTTAAAGTTACATGATGCAATAAGTTTAATTTTTACAGAACGCTCTTTGTGTGGCTCAGTACAGCTGAACTGTAAATATTCGTTATTATTAGAGTCACGCTAATGTAAAAGCTGTGATTTAGTGCTATCTCTGCTGTTGATATGTCGTTAATGACTCCGGAAATTGCTCAGGTAAATAATTTACAAGCCAATAATTTATGTAAAATGTATCATATAAACGGAAAAATAAAACACAAGTCTAGACTTAAAGATTATTTGTATAAGAAAGTTTGCCTTTACAAACATTGAGATAAAACACATCCCATTAAAAGTCCACGAGTTTTAAGTGCCATCTAGGTGCCGACAAACCACTTCTATTAATTAATTGCCAACTCCATGATTCATGCGAAAACTTAAAATTTTTTTGGACTTGTCTAGATCTGACACAAGCCGGCTCAAAATTCAGTATCGAGAAAATCAGTGTGGGAGGATTAGTTTTGTCATTTGGAGATCGTGCACACTGGAATTTAAAAGTATGCTAGCTGAACTTTATCAGGTCGACCGGAGATTAAATAGCCCCGCCTCAGAAAATGATCGCATTCTTTTAAATTGATTGTCAGCTAATTTCATAGTACCTTATTAATACTCGTTAATGCAGTCGTAACAAGAACCGCTGGTACTGTATTTTTTGAACAGAGTCTGTACTTGCAACCAATAAGACCGAAAATGCTTTCTTGTATAAGTGCAAATAGTTGATTGACTGCGACTAACATCACTTGTCTACCCATATATCCACTGTGTTTGGTCTACTGTAATTCAATCTTGCGTGCACAGTCTAGACTTCTGTAAGTTAACTGCCACTTCGTCGTTAAATTTGGGTATTTTGGCTCGATCTTTTACACAAGTCTGAACCTGGTAGCACACTAGAATTGAACAGCAACCAGATCAGATATGCTCAGATCATATATTGACGATTAGAATGCTACAAGTGTCATCTGGATCATGAAAACCAGTAATTATGTTATCCTTTATTGCTTTTTCTCAACCAAATCAAGTCAGCGGACAAGGAGCACAAGCTAATCAAAATTTCTAGAGAACAATAGACGCATGAACGTATTTCATCAAACCCATCGGTAAATGATACTAATGATAACTCGCAATGAATGTGGGCAATGTATGATAGCGTGACTCACGCTTCAAATGAAGTAACCGTTGTCAACGTTTCACGGCTTTTCTGGCAATATGTCGCTCTACTGTCAAGACGAGATTAGATCAAGTTGCAAGAGAAGAGACTAACACGTTCACCAATTGTAACAGCTCGACTAGTAAATGCTTATTTTTACAGTCGTCAAAGACTTCCTTCACAATATGGAAATTAAAGCTCAATTGATTTAAGTAGCTAAGAGTAATTGGGAACATGTAAGACTTGCGACTCAGTTTTGGTCTTTGTTAAGCAGTCAAACTGAATAAATAAAAATATTCCAAATTCCCAATTAAACTACTTACGTATCCTCATAAACTAAACTTGGTCTTAAAACGCCTCCTATATAGACTAAAACATCTATGCCCAAGCAAAAGCCTCTTCATAATACTCCACTCTTTTCTTCGCCTGATCAACATTAGCAGCCGTAGCTCTTCGGCTAGCATCGTTCAGAGACTCTGATCCACAGACGGCCACCGCAACACTTCCGTTCGCGTCCGCAATCACTTGTCTAATGACTTCTTCAATATCTGGCTTGACATAGTTTACGCTCAAAAGAGCTGGAGTGCTGTCGAACGAGTTCTTTTCGCTATCTGACGTTTGGGGTTCAAGTTGGATCTTCTCAACTTCGTTGGAAGATGTCACATGTATGTGAAGTTCAATCAGACCTGACTCCTTTAGCTCGGCCATCGGCCGCTTTAACGCTTCCAAACTATTGTCACTCCTCATGATCCAGTACAAGATAATATGCTGGCCTTCTCGCTTCTTCGCAGCCAGAGTCTTTGCGTAGTTAACCATGGCAGAAATACCAATCCCTCCAGCAATAAGAAGCACCGTGTCAAAAGGTTCGACTAAGAATTTCTCTCCATATGGACCCTCGAGACCAACCCGCATCTCAGCAGATCTTTGTGGTTGTGATTCAAGATAATTCCACAATTTATTAGTCATACCATCCATGGGCTTTGCAACGAAAACATATTTTCCATCGCGCACTTCGACAAGCGAAAACGGATGATTTTCCCAGAACTTGAGCTTGGCAACATAAATGTAGTAATATTGACCAGGTTTCGCGGCAGGTTTGAAAAACCCGGGTCGTACTTCAAGTTGCATGATGTCTCCTATGACACGCACGTCCGCTACGACATTGAATCCAACCGCAAATATACGAATCAATCGAACCAATCTGTCAAAAGCCCAAACTGCAATAGACGCATAAACGTACTCCATCCAGCCGAGAGTAACGCAGTGATACCACAACCCGACAATATACACCGCAACAAAGGCAATATGGATGATCAGAAATATTTCGTACCATCTGTGTCTAAACATATAAGCAGCTTGCAGCATGATGAGACCGCCAATAACAGTAGCCTAGACACGTTATTAATTAAGGACCACAACCGCATGTGAATAAACTTACTACAGCCCCCCAACGCCAGTAGTTGTCCCCCCAGTAGGAATCAAACGTTTCTTTGCCAAAAACAAGCCCATAAGCCGTGTAACCAACTGAATGCAAAACCGCGTTAACGTACATAACTCTAGCAATCCAGCGATGGTACAGCATGAAAGACTGGAATGACCATCCAGTAAGCCAAATCAAGAAATTGTTGCGACCGCCAAACAAGATCAAAAAAGGCGTTTGCACGAACGCCATGATTCCAGTCCTATCAGCCATATATCTCATGAGCTGAATGTCCTTGCGGTCAGGCCAGTACACGTTGTTATTGTCGAGGTTGTAGTCCACAAAGAGGCACACAAAGTTGATAATAAAGAAACCCATCAGCACTAAGCCCTCACCTCTAGATGGCATAAGCGCATAGTCAAATCCAAAAACGCTAAAAGGGGCGGTGTGCTCGCCATTAAATAGCGCAGGCAGAGTCAAATGCTTGCGAATCTTATCTCCAAGCGTGCTTGTCTGAGTCGCAACTCGAGGACATACGGTAACCAGCATCTTCCAGCAAAATGAAATGAACATAAGCCCAGCCCAGTAAATCATAGTAGCACCTCTGTAACTGTTAAAGCTGTACAATCATATTTCAAATTCTGTTTACCCATATAACTCGGCGCGGTCTTCATTACCATAATAGGCCTTCTCTGTGGGGAAGTATATGTCATATACTAGCTTTGGAATATGGATCGGTGCTAGAAGTGGCGCCGTCGCGTTAAAAGCCTCAACCGGTGCAGCAACAGGAAGCGCTTTTGCGAGGTTCTGCTCGTAGGTTCCTTGGCCAACGCAGACCTGGTCAGTAATACTCCATGATTTGTGGACCTGAGATGGCGAACAGTAATCGTCGATACAGACTGCAATACTACCAAGCACGCTAGCACTGGAGCAAAGACATGCGTAATACTCGTCACTAGTTGTATATAGACAGCCAGTGTTAAGGCCAAGGACTACATCCTCGCATGCCACTCCACAGTATGGATAGCTTCTTGCTGCTGCTACCTGGAAAACGAGAGTAGCCAATGCCAAAAGAAAAGTTATTAATTTTTGCATTTCTGTAACTAAAATTCAGTGATAGTAGACGTTCCTAGCATGGGGATAGTGTCTTTATGTATCACTAGCAGAACGTTGAAAGTTCTAGACTCCAGAACAGCTAAGTTCAGAGATAAATAAAAGTACAGTAAATTAGCATTTCATGCAGAATCGGTTCAGTAAAATCAGAGTTTAAAGAAAACAGCAAACGGCTGTCGTGAGTCGCGGGAGCTGTAATGTCCGTTGACGAAGACATTAGTGTCCAAAGACTGCATGGAGCCGACTTAGATTCAATGGATGTAAACTTAATTTCAAGACCCGCTAGCGGTCAGACGGTCAATTACCGAAACTTTTCGCAGCTGGCCGCATAACATTCATAGTGAATCTATACGGTAGAGATGGCCCAAGCTGAGAAGTAAATCACATGCCAGCGGTCGAAAGCCAAGTCGTCTTGCAAATTCTTAAGTTGCTTAATTATTCCACAATAATCAGATCAGAATAGCAGACTCCGTCAAACATAACGCTGATTGGCATACCGACCAGAGCGCCACTTAGTGTTGGCTTGCCAGTCAAAGGATTTTCACATTTCCAGGGGCTTCAAAAGCCTTTGAGAAAATCTGATAACGCGGCGTTGTCTAGATCTGATAACCCTAACTTACGCCTCACCATCAACCGGTCAACTCTATTTACACTTTTCGGTTTTAGCCACATTATGAAATGAAGAGTCGAAAGCTAAATTTAAGTGGATGACTTTAAAGTTGGATGCATAGTGCAGTTCTAGACCCCGTAAAAAGCGTCAATCCGGAACTTATTCGTCATTGCGAATTAGATCGTCTAACCGAATGACATTTTGCTTTAACAGATGACAGGCAGTAGGCAACGCTACAATATTGGCAAGGATAAATTAGAGTTGGCATTACCTGTAGAAAGAGCCGATATTGAGAGGGATGTAGGCTGAAGCTATGGATGAATTGAGTGTGGGTGTAGTGCACGACATTATTTGTGACTTGATGTTACTCAAATTGGAGGGCTAAGCAGTGCACCGTCAGTGGGCCTCGCGGCCAGTCTAGACCGAATTACAAACGATAAAATTATGACAATAGTAGGTAGCAACGTAAATAATTCATCGCGACTTTTTTTGCAGTATTTCAAACAGGTCGATTCAAAAGTTGAGAGTGAATCTGTCTCATGTATGCATCGTGCACACAGATTCTAGCTTTTCTTTTAGCTTGCCTTGTTGGCTCTAGACCGAAGGCTCATCATCAATGTTTAAATCTAATCGACAACGGCAAACTTTTAGTAACTCCCACCAATCAATTTAAAATGATCTCATGCAATGCAAAAATCGTGTTATGTGAATTATCAGATTCCCTTGCTACGGCAATAAAAATACGTCCAGCATACTTTAAAGCAAAACACATCCCACGTACGCTTTTGAAACGCGAGCCTAAAAAATGACTCAAGCGAAACTGTACAAAGATAATGACCTTGTGATTTGATTAAATGTTTCACTACTAAATGTCTTTACTTGATTAACTGTTACATAGCGATGATGGCACTGTAGATCATGCCTGGCGTTGCCCGTTCAATTTAGGGCACATCATGATCAGATAAGATTGAGTTTCGGAGGATCGTTTTAACTTGGAACTTGACTCATCTTAGCGAAGCTTTATGCTTTCTAAAGCAATTTTAATTTGAAACCAGATGCATCGTGCTTACTAGATTGTAATGATTTAGCTCAAAAGTTTCGATTTATATGACTAACTGAATTGTCAACTTTGGCAGCTTGATCATATGTCATCTCTGCGACCGTGTCGAGTAAACCGTGTTTTAATAAATTTATATTTATACAAAAGTTAGAAGTTCTACAGATCGTAGCTTGTTACAAATCACAGTTCACAATTGATTGTTTTAAGACTTTATATTGTTCAGCAGGGGTTGGTTTTTATGAAGAGTCGGTTGAAAGACAAGATTCTAAAGCAAAGAAATAACAACTTAATAGAACATACAGATACAGACGATGAAATATGTGCATACACATTTTCATTTAACAAACAGCACAAGGCAGCAATTTAACGGGCGCATCTCCAATGATATTCAGAAACCTCCCCTCCAAACTTCTGTCTCTTATTCTATACATAGATGACAAAGCCATCAATTCAGTATTTCAATCATTCAATTGAATCGCTTCTATACTTACCGCAACTTGTATCTTAGAACAGAGGCAGTCAAGACGGAGCCCTATGCCTGAGTCTTTAGATATAGTAGTTAGTATTTTGAATTAAAAAAAATAGTCCGAAATAGTGTAATGGCTAGCACGGTCCGCTCTCACCGGGCAAATCGGGGTTCAATTCCCCGTTTCGGAGTTTATCTAATTTTTGCAAATTTATTTTTTGTAAATTTATTTTGTGCTCGCCGCAAAATAATTTTTTAAAGCTTGATGAAGCTATAATTAATTTAGGTTTCCAGGAGGAAAAAAAAAAAAAAATGAAAAAGTGGATTGCGTATAGTATATATAGAATAGTAATAAGTTTGTAATATCTCAGGTAGAATTACGAACAAATGGTTTCGGGCTCTTCTTACTGTTAATGTACAGACCAAATCTACATTTTTATGCAACAGAACTACTAACTAAAATCGCACTGTAATATTCCAAATCTATAATTTGAGCTCACACGAGAGATTTCCAGCTCTGGTTCAACTTCGCTGCGTCGTCTTCGTCGTCTAACACGCTCTGGCTTGGACTACTGCGCGCAGACGTCGAGACTGGGCTCACCCGTCCGTACACTGCGTCCTGAGCTTTATGGCGCGGAGGTAGTTTTGGCGGCATGTCCGGGTACGTGGTTGCACTGTTGAACGACGGAGATGTCATTGGCGCGTGCTGCACGGCACCAAAAGTGTTGCGGGGTGTGTCTGTGAATTTAGCGGTCGGCATTGCTAACCGGGAGTCATTGCTAGACGAGGCAGACATGCTCACGGATGACGACGTCGGGGTGTGGGATCCGTAATTCGAAGACCGGGAGGTCGAGGGATGAATTTTTGACAGGGAAGCACTAGGAAACTCAGCCCGACGCATGGGTGTAGTGCTAATCACGCTGCTGCGACTGCTAGCTCGGCTAAAACTCTGATCTTCGTACTGTGTAGACTGTCGGCTGGCGCCAGAAAATGTCTGTAATGGCGTCTCGACAGGCTCAGAATCGTGGCGCGAAGCCACAACCGAATGACGTGGTGGAAGTGGTGGCGGCAACTCGCTGTTGGGGGAGTTTGACGCGAGACTGTGGAGTGAATGCGACGACAAGGTCTGTGGTTTCCGCGGTATGGGCGGGGCATGAAGACCGTGGTTCAGCAGCGACGTCGCAGCCGCGCTAGCGGCTAGTTCCTGAGATGTCGACTTGATATCGCCGGTTCGCCGAGAATCAGATTGGGCAATAAAATCAGGCTGGTCTGTGAACGAAAATGGATTGGCCGGTCGTTGCGGGTTGAGTACCATGCCCGACCTTGGTGCTACCACTGCAATCTTGGAAGATTGTCCGCCGTCGTTCCACCACTTCTGCTTGTCTGTACTTGGCGGTGGCACTATAATTTGTTTAGCCTAGTATTACTTTTCCAACAACTTACTTACGTCTGTTTGGATCGTCATTGTTAAAGTCCACCAGTTGTCCAACATATCCTCGTCGTCTCGCATACAACTGCTTGCTAAGCTCTTCTTTTACAGGTGCATCCACGGTATGAACAGTGACCCGGAATGTTGCGTAGACAGGCCGATGATCAGAGAACATAAGCTGTCCACAACCGTAACCGATTTGTCTTGCGTTCGCTCCCCTAACAAGAATCCGATCTGTCCATGCCGGCGTCCGAGCCTTATCTGAAGTATCGTAAATGTCTGTTCCGTTGTCGTATTTGTAAGTCGGGTTGAATGTGATTGGGGCCTCTTCGAAGAAAGGAAACACCTGGCCATCTTGCATTTGCCTGTTAAGCTGGTCGTTCTGGTACAGAGCTTCAAGGTTTCCCTCCCGAATGAACTTGCGGACTTCGCCGTTCGGCATATCGACTCTGTAATTAAAATCTCCCAGCCAGAAAACTGTATCGTGATCACGCAGTGTTCTGCCATGAGGAAATCTGATTCCGCGAGCAATCGTGCGGTAGTCATTGTTTCTATCCTCGACATTAGTCGATCCAGCCGCAAGATGCGACGTGATAAAGCACAGCTTTGTTGCTGCGTAATCGCAACTAAATGCAACACCACCTTTATTACCAGCCATGCCGCCTAATCCAGTCTTCTTCATTGCGCCGTTGATGTTTCGCACGTACCGCACTTCGGACTTTTTGACGTACATCAACAGGGCAGTTCCAACCAACTGACCAGACCGTAATAAGACGTAGTCACCTCTAGTTTCCAGACATCTTGAAACTTGGGATTCCCAAAATACGCGTTTGGCCGGATCCGCACTCAGAATCTGACCTGGCGTAAGCTCAACAATTTCTTGGAACCCGACAATGACCAAGTCAGGGTCGTCGATCCCTGATTGTTCTGGGAACAACCATCCTGAGAGATCACCTTCGTACAGATAACCGTTGAGGTTAAATGTGCCAACAAAAACCGAAATCTCTTTGGACGACGTAAACTCATCTCTCAACTTGTTCAATTCGGCCGTTACATAATCGTTAATAGGATCATATAAAATAACCTGTTGTTGGCCTTCGAGCCTACCGAGTAGCATGTCCATCGTGTTTTGCTTTCCCTTGTCCACAAAGTTGTTTATATACAGCCGACTGACAGACTTTGTTGCATCCGCGATAGCGCCGGCAATACTCATTTTACCTGACCTAGTGAAACTCGTCTTCAACGCGCCAGTGCCGGCGTAAATTTTGGACAGCTGGTCACCGTTGTCAGCCCAGAGCACCGAATGCCGTCCCCAGAGATCAGGCCCAGGGCGAATTTCTTTCTGCTCAAAGAGGACTTCAAGCGCGTATTTAGAAATTATTTGCTGGATCAAATTTGTACGATCGAGACAGTCAAGACAGTTTGTCCGAAACACACCAGATTGCTCGAGCTGCATGGCCCGTGTATTCGTGTCGAACAAGAAAAATCCAAATTCTTCGGCATCTTCTTGCAAGAATCGTAAAATCCTGTTAGCAGCTGTATACCCTGATTTTGCAGTTTCCACATGGAAATCGAACTTAGTTTCGTTCAGTCGTCTATAGAGTGAGCTTTCTGGATTTTCTGCCGCCTGTCGAATATGCTGATGGTATCTTTGCGTGAGTTCATGCTCGCCAGGCTTGGTGGACAGCAAATTGACGATATGCACCGGTCCGTATTTTTCGACTAATGGTTTGAAATGAGCCAGGAATGCAGGTTGTGTAGCATCGAATGCTCGGGTAATGTTGACTTTAGCAGTCAAGAGCTGTATATCTTGCTCCCAGAAAACTAAATTGTCAGAATTATTCAGAATGCAGACCAAATACAAAGCATACTAGGCACACTGCCTCTGATCTGAGTGTAAGAAAAGCAGAAGTTCTCGGTGTACAAGATAGTCTCAGTCTCGACAAAATTGGCGACGTTTCCTTCGTCGTCAACACCACGGGCATTATACCGTGTACCAGCACGGCGGCAGCCTTGTCTCGAGATCACAGTTAGTGTAGCTGGCCGTCTGTCCAGTCTAGTTGGGACCGTTTCCGCAAACCCTCTGATGACTGAGGTCAAGAACCGTGAAGCATCAAGAGCAGATTTCTCTTCCTCTTGAAGGTGTGAGCGATAAGTAACTAATTCTGAAATCATGAAAGAGTTCCACATAAATGTTTCATCGAATCCATCGATATCAAAGGTTGGCTCTGCTGATCGCGATTGTAGTCGATTGGTAAGGTCAAAGTCGTTTGAATAGTAGAAACTACCATCACTAAGCAGTTTGCGAAGTTGGGAACATGGATGTTCAAGCATTCCAACACTAGGATTGCCAGCAGCACCACCACCACCTGCTGTTGCCAAATCAAATTGGTCTGCACTGAGAGAAGCACCGGTCATATCGAGTGGGTTTCCGGCTGGATCAAGAACAACAAAGTCCCATGTCGATCTAGATACACAGTAAAATTCCACTCCGTGTATTCTAAACACGGTCTCGCTTCCGGTGATGGGCTCTGCCACTTTAGATGCTCCTGTGATTACAGCCAGGAAGACATCGTTTTCGACCGAAATCAGACCGAGACAGCCGAAACAAGGTAAAGACGATAATGCCCTGTACTTCTCATAATCAATTGTACTTGCATCTGCAAAATCTACCAATACTCGAGGCGGAGGAGTGGCTTGAGATTCATGATAGCCTGTTGAGCCGTCGGGAACCGTAGACTTCTCGATATGAATCTCCCTTTTCTCGTCGGACGAGTCGACGACGCACTGGAATGAAAGTGTGTAATCTTCTGAAGCCAATAAAAGCGTTCGAGGCTGCTCACAGAAAGATACACGCATCGCCATTTGCGTTGCGTACAAATTGTATCTTTCTGAGATTGATTTACAGAGTGTGTATTATTGGTACTAAACCCTTATATATAATGCGCTCTAACGCGAACAAAATGTGTTTTTAAGTGGCTATTTGAAGGTAATTCCGTACTTGAGCAGGGAGATGGTGTACGTTTGTGTGATTTATTGATCTTCAGGCAATTTGCATAACAAATGACGTAGTTCATGATCATTATTTCTCAGTGAATAGTAACAGGGAAGTATTTAATGAGTCTTTATCATGTTGTAGCTGCCATGCAATAAGGCATTATATAACGGTATATACTATTATACTGCAGAAATATATAGTACTGTTATTGTTTAGTTTGTGACCGTAGTTCAATCAACAAAATGCTTACCGTTATTTCCTCGAATGAAGACATCTCCGTAACTATTCTTCAACTCTCCTTCAACATACTCCTTTGTCTTTTCAAGCGCAATATTCATGTATCCGTCCACACATTGTAAATCTCCTATTCCTCTCCATCAGTACAACATCCTCATAGAGCAAGCAACACAAGTTACCTCGATATTCAACACCAGAATTTAACTTGACTGATACTTTAGCACCCGTGATCTGTGCTAAGAACGCAGATGGGTTATTGCTAACCGAGGGTTCATCCGCACTAGGCAACACTGGTGATTCCACCGCTCCGTTACTCATTTTACTTGAGAATTAACGCGATATCTGGTCTGAATTGTGAAGGAAGTTCAAGCGCGGTGTTGAAAGCGTCCTCGACAATGACACCATAAGGGGCTCGTACTATACCGACGACTACATGTTCTTCATGATGTATTTTATGGTCGGCTTGTAGCAATTCAAATGTTTATATTTTATTTCATTTTATGACTTTGTATAATTTATACATTTCAAAACGAATACATAGCTTTAACTTCAGTCACAGTGGTAAACAACCTGCTACACTAACCACAATACATTCAACCCATATGAACTCTTCCTTCGACTTCAGCATTTCAACTCAACTAAGTCAGTCGGTCTCTTCTTCTTTCCTTTTATATTACTGTAGACTTCTAAAGCCACTCAGAATACAAAATATCAATGAAAATTACAAATAAGGAATGCTAATGTGTGGCACAGTTAAAGTTAAGCTTTCAGGGGTGCGGCTCATAAATAAAGTAGTGGCTGACAAAGCACACAGAATAAAGCGTATTCCGCAAATCAATTATCCACCTACAAACAGAATAGAATACATTTATATAACTTTTATTAATTAATTTAATTTACAATCCGTCATAAGTATACCAAAAACCCTTGACATGAGAAAAAAAAGGGCAAGTCACTGGACTACATCTAAGGAGTAATCTTAGAAATGTCAAGAGGAGTGATACGCAAGTAAGGCTTGACGGCCTTGTATCCAGGGAAGAGCTTATCAGCGTCAGCGTTGGAGACAGACGCAGCGACAACGACATCATCACCAGGAACCCAGTTGATGGGGGTAGCAACCTTGTACTTGTCAGTGGCCTGGAGAGAGTCAATGACACGGAGGACTTCCTTAGTGTTACGGCCAGTGGACGCGGGATAAGTCAAAATCAGACGAATCGTCTTTTTGGGGTCGATTATGAAAACCGATCGGATGGTAAGTGGAAGGCCCTTCCCGTCACGGTTGGTAACATCCTGGTAGTCAAGCATATCGTAAAGGTAAGAGATTTGACGGTCGGCATCAGCAATGATGGGGAACGAAAGAGAGCTTCCGGCGATCTCATCAATATCCTTAATCCATTCCTCATGGGAAGCAAGCGAGTTGGCAGAGAGACCAATCAACTTAACGTTACGCTTAGCAAAGTCCTCCTCGAGCTTAGCAAAAGCACCAAGCTCAGTGGTGCAGACAGGAGTGAAATCGTCGGGATGGGAGAACAAGATGACCCATCCGTCACCAATGTACTCATGGAAATCAAGTTCACCTTTGGTAGTGGTAGCCTTAAAGTTAGGAGCTATATGACGATTAACAATTAGGATTAACATAAGAATCAAACTAACGTACCCTTAGAGCCAAGACGGAGACGAGGAGCTTCAGACATTTTGAATTATAAAAGAGGAAACGACGAAGAGTGTTGAAGAAAAGAAAAAGAGTAGACGAAACCGATGATTTATACGTTTTCGAGTTCTGTCTACAAAAATTTTCGATGACATTTTGTTGCGATATCTGTGGTGTGGATGGTGAGCTGGATCTAACTTAAACAGGTTTAGTGTCCATTGCGTGCTTCTTGCTAACTACTATGAATAAGCCACAGTTATCCGCCCGTTCTTGTGCGCATACAGCATTTGCACGGCCACGATTTTACTTAGCCACACTAATTACGTGATTGACGCATTGAATTCCATGATCTAATATACGCTGATGTATAATCATATGAGCAGTTATCAGTACGAGCCACAGCACATGAGGCTCGACTTTTATTTAAAATATGTACATGCGTTCACTCAGACTCGAATAGCTCTTCAATTGCTTCTGATTTTTCATCTCCCCAGTCAAAAATTCCGCGCCAAAGTCCGGTCTTGTGTACCATAGAGAACACAAGCACTGCAGGAAGCTGCCAGATACTTGCCCAGAATAATTTTCGCGCACTGGCAGTCGCACCCCGGCCAAGTATTGGACTCCGGCACTCTTTCCAAAACTGTACCGCACACGTCGAAAGCCAGATGTTCATGACTGTACTGTCGACGACAAAAAACGAGTCTGTGACCCCAAAGTACCAGATGCCGATACAGAGCGGGATCATTGCCAGTGAATACCGCAGTGCGACACGGGCGTTGAGCTGCGGGTTTACCCATGCTGTCATATAATATCCTGCCATTTTGTATTCCTCGCGGATTGGGAATGATAATGCATTGAAATGAGGAAACTGCCATGCGTATAATAGTCCTGCCAGACACCAAGCGGCTGGATCCATCAATGATCCACCGGCAGCACTCCATCCCATCAGAGGTGGAATTGCTCCTACCACCGCGCCTGCCCATGTATTGATAATTGAAGTTCGTTTAAGCGATGTGTATACTCCGGCATATAGAAATATGTTAAACACTGCAAGAGCAGCAACGTCAGGATTGACACCGAGATATAATGCCGCGGCTCCGAATGTACCTGTAAATGCGGCAAAGATGAATGCCTGCCTCGGACTGACTAAACCTCGTACTATAGGTCGAGCCCGTGTCCTCGACATCATGCCATCAAATACTGGTTCTCGTGCCATATTCAGTGCATTTGCACTCATACTCGTCAACCCGGTTCCGACTGTAAGCCACAATAATGTGCCGAGCGACGATCCAGTCTCATATGCGGTCTCTGGTGTGACGGCATATGCTGACATTGTGCTCAGCACGATCAGAGCAGTCAAACGCGGCTTCCCCAGCTGCATAAATGCGCGAAATCGAGTTGGTGGATTTCGCATTGTCATTTCTGGTGACCCGCCATGGAATAATCCCATTGTCTGTGAAAATAGCTACATATGACATGTCAATTTCTCCTTTCTTACTCTTTATATCCAAAACTCACTCGTGTCATATTTTGCCTGCTATCTATAGCTTTTATATCACCATTTGACCGAAAAAAATCAATTGTTATCGTCGACATCATCGCCGTTAACGCGCGACTGTTACATCTCCTTTGTGCCTGCACTGTGCTCCGAAAACCGACCATTTCTGTTGACGACTGATTACACCAGCGCAAACACTGCCGCACTGCCAGCGCCATTTATTAAAGAAGTCTAGATCACACTAAAAGACCCGAACTTGTTACCGAGTCTTTCGTGATTTTGGCGTGAATTTCGATTTCGAGATTTTTTTGTTCGTCCCGGCTTCGACAAGCGACAAATTGAGGGGTTGGTGTCGTTTTCACGCTACTATTTGCCGACCATGTCAAAAACTATTCTATGATTGTAAATTTATTATGAGATTTACTAAACAAATTGAACTTATTTCCTCTATTACTGTTACTAATATAGTATTCAGGGCTTTGTTAATGTATAAATTCCGATTTGCAGACTGGACATCAAGTTTTGTGCGGCTTTCAAAACTGTGCGGCGTAAACTTTTCATAATGAACAAACTCATCGTTGACTCTACTCTTTAGATCCACAATGGCAGACACAAGCGTGGCTCCTGTGCTCTCATCGCAGCCGACTTACTTTCGTGTATCTGCTCAGAAAGAGACATTTGTGCGAAAAGCAGATCTCTCGGCCCAATACCACTTGGATGAACTGGCACGGTACATCACTGAACTGGAGTACAAGCGAGTGGCACTGCAGTTTCCGGACAGTTTACTGCTGCACTCGACTGTTGTTGTATCTGCTTTGAATGATGAGCTGCTGAATCTTGGAACTGGAAATGTTATGGTGTTTGTGCTTGGAGACACGTCGTATTCTGAATGCTGTGTGGATGAAATAGCCGCCCAGCACGTTTCGGCTGATGTCGTCGTGCATGTCGGTGTAGCCTGTTTGAACCCGTGAGTGTTACTGCCCGAATGAGATTCTTGTTCTGATTGTGTGCAGTGTCGTGTCGTCGCCGGTCGTGTACTTGTTTGGAGAAGAGCATCTTGATTTAGACAAATGCGTGGAAGTCTTTAAAAATCAAATCCCGGATTCAAATACACATGTCCTAATAGTGGCCGAAACAACACTACAAACTCATGTTGAACCACTGAGACAACGACTAAGCGAATACACGAACATCCTTACTACACTACCAATCCTTTCAGGCGAAGCCACAGCACAAGAGCACATTATTCCCCCATTATCTCCTCAACCTACATTTAGAGTCCGGTCCGAAATCCCGCGCCGGTGTCATGAACCGCTACAAACAGATCTCTCGTCATATACATTATTCCATCTTGGTATCCCTCCGGCGCCTTCCCATTTGCATCTCGCCACATTGTTCAAAACACCCCCAATCATAATCGACCCAGCCACATCAAGCCCGGTGTCGGCGTCCGCCACGCCTCTAGCCAGACGGTACAAGACCATGCTGTCTGCTCGTGCAGCATCTACCATCGGTATCCTTGTCAACACGCTGTCACTCAAGTCGTCCGCCAAGTTAATCTCGTCGCTCGAGACCCAGATCAAGGCTGCGGGTAAGAAACACTACGTCATTGCGGTAGGAAAACCGAACGTCGCGAAACTGGCAAACTTTGACGTCGTGGATGCGTGGGTTGTCGTTGGGTGTGACAGAGGAGGCGTGATTATTGACACGGCTGGTGAATACTATAAGCCGCTGGTTACACCGTTTGAGTTGAGTCTTGCGCTCAAACGAGATATCTCGTGGGGCGGTCAATGGATTTTGCAATTTGAGAACGTACTCAAGTTGGATGATGACGACCTCAAGAAAGACGGTGACAACGATCAAGAAAGCGGGAACGAAGGAGACGATTTGCCGCCACAGTTCGACGCTGTAAGCGGCCGGTACGTGGCGTCACGACCTTTACAGTCACGGAGTGCACATGTAGATATCGCAATAGAAGAATCCGGACCTTTACCGAAGTCGCAGCAGTTGATTGGAGTCAAAAACGCGGCCGGACAACTTGCCACCCGTGGCTCGGAACATTACTCGACCGCAGGCGCATTTCTACAATCTCGGCGGTTCTGGAAAGGTTTGGGTTCAGATTTCATTGATCAAGACGACGATGATTCAGAAGATGATACGAGCAAAAAGACTGAATTTTCTGTCGTCGAGGAAGGACGGAGCGGCATTGCTCGGGGATACGATAACCCGGAATAGAGACATGTACTATAGGCTGGAAAACTTTTGTATATATTTACTCGATTACTACATCAATCCCGGTTGACCATAATCCGAGCAAATCTCGCAAATCGCCAACCTCAATGACCCGGCCGCCATGCCGCAACGTGACATCGCCGCCAGGGCTTGTCTCTAAGCCTTGAGTGCGCCTGACGTATATTGCACCCCAATGCGGGAGCTCACTGGTGTTATTTAATATCCCGACCACGTCCTTTCGTACTTCGTCGCCTATATGCCAGTAAAGCCGTTTCGAAGCGACTGTAACAGCGTCGCCTGGAACCAGGTTAATTGATAAACCCACGTCATGCGATACCAGCGACTCCGCAGCCTTAAACATCTTCGGGTCAGGTTTCTCGACCCCAACCTCACACGACAATACCACATCCTCATTTTTTTCGACCCATGCATGCCCGACAATTCCGTCCTGATCCCCGCTAGACTCGTCTCCAGCTAACACCCCGATAGATCTCAACACCTCTCTGCATCGCGTATCCGAGTTCGACAGCACACCCACACGGGTCTCTTTTGGCACACTATCCAAAAACACTGTGATATCCGGCATCAACTTGTACGCAATTCCACCATTAAACCGTTCGAACAACGCATTCACAAACGCATCACCAACCTCCCCACTAACGTCGCCGCCCGCGAGCGTAAATGTCGACCGTATGACTGCAAACCACCATTCCTGTTCGCCGCCTTTATAGTTTGCGTGGCTTTTTGCACGTGCTTTAAACGCGGTGTAAAATGCAGTAGCAATTGCAGAAGGCACTAGCGGGGGTGTCGACGGGAAAAACTTGTGGTGCAGAGTCGAATATTGCTCGGGAACGGACGGGTTGGGCGAATATATTGTCTCAAATGCGTCTAGTGTCAGCAACCGCGGAGGAGGTAGTCGGATTCGGGTCTTCAACGGCATTTTTCCGTGCCGTTGAGCTGAATAGCTGTTCGCAATTGAAAGCACTTTGTTAGATCTACCCCTGAAAGTAGAACTACGTAAGACATCGTGACCAAAAAAAGATATACTTTGAAAACTTCCAGCAACAACCGTACTCCAAACTGTTTTATTACATCAACAAATATAGTCCCAACTTTTGAATAATCAAAATAGAAGGTAAAAAACACCAATTCCCAAGCGTTAACCCAACAAAAGTTCCCAACCCCATTCCCGCATGACGGTGGTCCAGTGCGTGAGTCCGACCTTATACCTGTGTTTACCGTTGTGAGCCGTCTTCCGTCTCCAGACCTCCTCCACTACGTCCAATGCTCGGTCGACGTTACCCATGTTCAGCATCCGAGCCAGCGCGAGCCAGCGTGTCCGCGCAAGATCGCGGAGAGGCTCAGAATCAACCTCGCATGCGGCGGACAGAAGCGGGAGAATGTGCACAACACACGTACGTGACGTCGTGGGAATGGCAGACAACAAATTCAAAACCTTTGCTGCTAGCAATGACACTGCAGACTCAGGACCTTCGGACCATCTCATTTGATCAGGGATGGCCAGTCCTTCAATCACTAGCACTTCATTAGCCCACGATTCCTTCGTAATATCGACCTCTGCGGCAAGCGATGGCACACATTGAAACAAGTATAACAGTGTCGCATACTTGTACGCATGTGCGGTCGCTAAACAAGAACCGCTGTCAAAACACGGATCATCGCTAACAATGTATGGTGCCCTTGCTGAAGGCATCCATGATTCCAACTCTTTCTTAAGCTCGAGCGCACTTGCAACATACAAATCATCGCGCCCAGAAAGTCTGACACGTCGGACTAAAGACGCCACTTCACCAATTAACGGAAACAACGTAGTCGCAAATCCCATCAAGGGGTCTGCATTGTCATTCGACTTTTCCAGGTCAAAAACAGACTGCTCTTCCTGACGCTCCTCAACCGTGCCATCCGTGTCGTCATCCGAAACGAGTCTAGTAATGACTGCAATGTATTTCCATGCGTTGAAGAGAGTTCTAAATCGCGATAACCGTGCTTGCTCGGTCGGAGTTTTTTGTGAGGCTGAGGAAAGTAAGAGCCGGCTAGACACGAACTGACGGATCAAAATCCGGGCACCTCGAAGATGCGCAACACCCGTTGAGATGTGTCGATCCCATGCCTCGGAAAAAGCAAGCGCGATTGTGGTCGCCAGCGCGACGTCTGACGGCATGTTGTTGTTCAAACCATGCACCAGCTCATGGATGGCGATCCGCATGTGATCGACTGCTTCGACACGGAAAGCCGGATGTGTGGCCGCCGCGTGGAAGTTTGCCATTGCTGCTACGCCATGGTATAGCGCCTTATGAGTCTGTGCCAGAGGCCAAAAAAGCGACCGCCATGGGTTTTCAAATGGAGTGTCAATGATCGACATGACACTGCACGTATTTGTATGAAAAAATAAGGCTGTTCTTGTGTGGGCGTCCAATGAAGGTAGTAAAGTCATTATGGCTTGTTGGTGACCTTGTGGATTGACTAACGCGTTATTTGGACCCACATTCACGCTTTTCGCGTCTTCGGTCTCGTCAGTGAGAAATCCAGTTCGCGGATATGCGACATATGAGGCAAGCGGCAGTTGTGGTAAGTCATCATCATTTTCTTCTTTTGTAACCTCACGTGGAGTCTTTGAGTCAAACTCTGAAGCTTCTATGCCCACAACCACGTCGTTTAGAAGAGAAGGAGTCGGCAAGTTGCTAACGGTCGGAGTTGAATTTGTAGTAGCCGGAGATGTCACCAGAACGGCCGTGATGCCTTCGATGTCTGAAATTTGGCCTGCATTTGGCGGCGTATTTGTAAATTCGGCGAAATTGATTTGATTGTTAAATGTGGAGGGACTGACGGCCTGTTGAAGCGCAAACCATGGCAATGAATCTGCACTTGACAGTCTTTGGCTCGATGGAGAAGCGGTCGAGGAAGCTGATGATAATGAAGCGTCTGAATTTGCTGAAGTCGCTTTAGGTCTTCGTTTTGTCAATGACGGCTCTTCAAACAGTCTCCACTTAAAGTCGCGCTTATATCCACCACATTCGACGTTTCTTTTTTGACCTAGGGCAATTGTTAGAAAAAGTTCAAGATGACGAGCAACTGAATGACGAACATTGCAGACATGTCGGCTTAACTTCGTCACACTTTAATCGCTTTGCTTTGCAAGTCACACAGCCTAGAATCAAGTTAGAGATCTAGTGGAGTTGAAATAAAACACTAAGAACTATACCGTTTCTACTTTTTGAGAGCTTTGGCTTTGGCTTATCTCTCCCAGTGTTAGAAGCAGAAGTAGCTGTCATTCTCGCGACAGCACCCAAAAGACAAAGCAGTAAAGTACAAAAATAACACGGCAAAAGTTGAACGTAGTAAAGTGCTCTAAGCGTAAAGTGCTCTAAGCGTAAATCTATCCAAGGTTGAAATTATTACAATGAATGGTTTCACAGGCACGCAGAATTTCGGCAGCCCTTCCTGTCAAGTAAAGTAGGTGAAAAACCTTGACTTGATTGTAATTTGGAGATGAAAGCACGGAGAGTGGAGCAAATCAGTAATATTCTGGAACCGAAATACGAAGAGTGGATTAGTCGGGTACACGGGTTGTCCCGGTTCAGGAACGCCGAATGCAAGTTTTTACTACAATTTAGCCCAGAATTACATGATTCCGATGGGAATGGGAGATATTGAAGTTAAATTTGAGTTCACAGTAAACGAGACCACGGTGCAAGTGCATAGGAACCAGGATAATATAGCATGTTATGAACAGGCATGCCCGAGACGAGTTTTTAGGGCTCTGCACGCGCGATGTGGGCGACATGCGCCAATCTGAAGTAGTGCAAATAGAAGCCTAGAGTTCATAAACCTGAATTTCATAAATTCAATTTCATAAATTCAGGTCTCTCTTTCAAAGTTGGTACTATGCAGGCCAACTGAGAGTTATCGCTGGGCTCGCAGAGTGCAGAGACGATTGATCATTACCGAATGAACTTGTTCACACTCGTACGAATAAAAAGTGCAGTAAAAGGACAGTGAGAACTATGACGTCGAAAGGAAATCATTGTCACTCTCAACGCTATTGAAACTGACCAGTATACAAAACAAAAGGACGCAATAAGCTCGCTTCACCGCAAGATATACTCGAACCTAATCTTATCCGATAGCATAAGAAGACGTCAAACAGTCAAACATTTCTCACTTATTGGTACAAAACCCATGCAAGATCATAACCCGCTCTAAATAGAGTAGATTGACTTATTAGCGTCTGTTTACTTCAGAACCACGGTTGCGCGGCGTTTTGCAGATGATCGAATCCATGATTCGTGGCACGTCACTTTATTAACCAAAAGTTCAAACTATTATATCGTGTGATTTTATTTGCGACGGGAAGAGTGCAAAGTAAATTTGCAGACAAGTTGGATACAGTCACTTGATTCCTCTCGGTATATTTCAATTGCAAATCGAATTTCGAAACACCACAGGTGAACAATTACTGCACTGTAGGCGGGTAAAACGGCGATGTGGGGCCGTGTCTGCTAACATTGACACACCGTTTAACTCTGCCCATCTCTGGCGAGAAGCAACCCTGTCTTTAGAGGCATATCTTTATCAATGTGATCTTTTGAAAATCAATTTGTATTATTTGGAGTAGTACACGGTTACAGTGTGTGAGTGGATTCTTGCTTATTTTAGAAAGATAGCAACAAAACGGTCTTGTGTAAAGCCGCGAACTACTCATCACGGAAATTCATGGCGCTGAGCACAATTTGCTCTGTCCCAATAAACGAAAGTCGTGGTTATGGTTAAGAAAACTAGGGCGAGCCGATTTGAGCTAGCGTTAAAGTGAATTAGGGGTTGTGGCCATATGTAACCACTGTCTACGAGCTCAGATAACGGGCACTAAATGACAACATTGTCGAGTATTGAAGTATTCGCGCGAGTAATTTTTATAAGTCTTTCTTATCACTCACTGACTTGGTTCTGCACAATAAGAAATTTTAAACCCAATTGAAAGAACAGTTGCGCAAAGTGGAGTGTAAACAAATAATATTTCTAAATGTTTTAACATATACCTGTATATGCACATTAAATAAATCATGAGCCATGGCTTTTACTGACCTAAAAGGAAGTTGCGACGCCAAAGCGTCTTATTGGCCGAGAGCATTTTTAGCAGCGTCTAGAACATGAAGAAGGCATTCGAAATTCAGGAGCGTCTGGCAGAGGAGCAGTTTTGCTTGGTCATGGCGGGATATATTAAATATACTTCGAGTGAGTCCTGCCATCTGCTTATCGTGCAATTACCGCACTTACTTTTCGGCTTTTATGTCACATCGGCATTTGCGCAATTTGAGGTCACAAGAATACAAATTCAACTTAGATTAGAAATATATCGCAGCTGCAACCGCCACCAATAATCTAGAGCCAAAATGGGACTTATAGTTAATATGACCGTAATGCTTAGCACTGATGAAGCGTTGCCCTAAACACTCGCGTGGCGGATGCATTGACAGTAAGGTGCCCGAACCACTTGATATCTCGCACAGAATTAAACCAAGAAGTGTTCTGCAACTTGCTAATCAAATATGACTGTTTGAATAATAATTATTTTCACCTGTTAGGCGACTTTATAGTGTATGGAGCAGCTTATCGACTAGATTGTGGGTCCGATAGTGTGCCTGTAGTTCATATGCTTCCAACGGAAAAGTTAACGCTATGGTAAAGCTGCGATTTTTAGGCTAGTTTTCAGAAATAATGCTATGGAATTTACGATAATTTTACAGTGAAACTAAAATTCACAGCTTGAGATAACGGACAATACAGGGCCTGCCAGAAAAAACCAAACACACTTAACTGGTTAACGAACCCACTTTTGTTCTTAAATCGACTAAATTGCAACATCCTGACCTCTGTGTCAAATACAGCTTCTCGATGTCAAGCGAGTTCAATTGTTGTCTATACAGTAAATCATGGGCACAGAACATGATATGGTAGTTAATGACGAGAACGCGTCAAAAAGCGAGCTGAATTACGATTTTGTTCTTGATCCCTCTCATCCTGGGCGACAGTTTAAATTTTCGGATCCGAATCGAGTACGGTCAAAGAAGCAAAGAATTTTTGGTGCAATCTGGGATGCTTTTGGAAAAGAACCAGAGGAGAGAAGATTTGTGATGCGCTTGGATTTTTTCTTATTGTGAGTATAGACGTGGAACTCTTAGAAAATAATTGACAACTTTCTTAGCTCTTACTCTCTCATATCTTACATGATCAAAACTCTAGATCAAATTAATATTAGCAATGCTTATGTGTCTGGAATGCAAGAGGATTTGAATCTTCATGGCCAAGAACGTAATCTATTCACTACTTTTTTCAATATGGGCTATTTGGCAGGGTCATTGCCTGGACAGATTTTAATGAACGGACGTGTACGGTCTTCATATTTTATTCCATCATGTGAAATTGTATGGGCCGTGTTTGTTATGTGTATTGCCGCATGCCAGTCTGCGAGAGCGATATATGGTTTGCGTTTTATCATCGGGTTGGCCGAGTCTTCCATATTTCCTGGCTTCAGTGCAATTCTTGGTGCCTGGTATACACCGTCTGAACTAGGAAAAAGAATTGCTTTGTTTGAAATGTCTTTCCAGATTGCACACATGTTTTCTGGATATATACAGGCAGGCGTGTATTCATCGATGAATGGTCGTTATGGCATTGCTGGTTGGCGCTGGATTTTCATTATTGACGGAATCATTTCAATGCCTGTTGCCATAACCGGATTTTTTGCTATTCCAGACTTTCCTACCACTACAAGGGCTTATTATTTAAAACCGTATCACCGTGCATACGCCATGGCGAGAATGGCTCGAATCGGACGGGCAGCGCATGTGCCATTGACCCTGAAAATGTTTATTAGTATATTCAGGAGTGGTCGTCCGTATGTGTACGTGTTTCTTGTTAAGCTTCAGAATTTTGGCGGATACACAGGATATTTCAATCTTTGGTTGAAATCGTTGCATAAATATTCTGTACCTCAACTAAACGTTATTCCAACTGGCGGAAACGCTATTGGCTTGGTTTCGGCATACCTCATCTCTAACTTGTCAGATTTGACTAACACCCGATGGCAGTGGATTCTTGTTTCAGAGTCATTTTCTTTATTGGGGGGAATCTTATTGACTGTTTGGAATATTTCTGATAAAGCCAAAATGTTTGCAAATCTCATTGGGTATGCGGGTGTTCCAACCCAGTCGATAGCTATTGCATGGGCTGCAGAGTCGTTTCAGGACATGTCTGCCTTGAGAGGTATTAACCAGGGATTGGCAAATACTATTGCTTTCGCAATGAATGCTTGGCTGCCACTCGTCTTCTTCCCCACAACTCGTGCCCCGCATTACAAATTCGGATATCAATGGACAATTATATGCCATAGTCTTGAGATAGTATCGGTTTTTGTTTTTATGTGGTATGTGAAGTGGGAAAGGAAGCGTAATGGGTATGTAGTCAATGATTTTGGATTGCCTATAATACCATCGCATAGAGACGTGAACAAGGTGGGGTCGGATGCGGAAGAAGAAATTAGCGGTGAAAAGGGAATGAATGGAAAGATTGTTACTGCATCGCCAGTTTAGTGTACACTAAATATTGAATATAGGTCATACTAAGATTTATGAAGCGTTGAGTTTTCGAGTTTTCGAGTTTTCAAGTTCGTTTTTTTTGCACTGTAATAGTTATTATTGCTTAAGTCACCCTAAAATTTTTGATATTATTGTGGGAAAATCGGATTCTTTACGACTCCCTAACTATTCTGAAGCTTTTGTCCGAGCTAACAACACCAAGACCAGTCAGTTCCACAGTATCTGGGTTGGGTCCGAATAGCCTATGTTAGTAGTTTTTAGGTAGTGTGGTTGTTGTTGTTGCGTTATAGCGGAAACAGAATGGGTACGATGAAGCAGCTGAGGCTCTTCAGAAGATTTTGTTGGTGGTGAGGTGTAAGAACCCTTTCCTTGAGCCGCTTTGTCTATCCTAAATATACACGCTGGCAATTAGAAAAACAATAGGAAAAAGAAAGAAGTTGGATTACTTGAGCTCTAGTCTTCTTTCGTAAAACTCAATCAGATAGAGACGATTCCTATTTCACGGTGAATCAGTGAACAATGGGCTTCAAATTTGATTATAAAACTATTCACGCCATTGCCTTAAGTGCTTTGGTTATGGGGGCTGGTACTTATGCTGTTTTTACTGTTTCAAAATACAATAAACATAAGAAAACCCCTCCGAAATCAAATCCTCCGACACTTTCATATCCCGAATACGCCCTTTCTGAGCATACTTTTCTGTCTCCCACTTCTGGCCGTACAATTTCGTATGCTGAATATGGATCACCAGAATCGAAGAACATCATGATCTACGAACACGGTCTTCCTGGAAGTCGTATCCTTCCTGTTGGCCCAAATATCAAGGGTAAAAATATCCGAGTTTTGGCAATCGATCGCCCCGGAATGGGCTTAACTTCTCTTCCTTTGCCTGGCACGACTGTGATGGAAACTGCTATTAGTGACGTTTATGAACTTATTGAACATCTCGAGATCACCGAAAAGGTCATGCTTTGCGGATTTTCTGCCGGCGGTCCTCATGTTCTTGGAATCATGTTCACTCATCCTCAAAAGATCCGTGCTACTTACTGTCTTGGTCCTGCTACTTATCTTGACGAAAAAGTCAACTGGTCTGAACTCTCCCGTGGCTCACGGAAGTCAAATCTTCGGGCCATGTGCTTTCCAAAATATTTTGCTTTTGATATGATCCTCAACGCTGACAAGGCTACCGATTGCTCAAATGTAATCGCCAACATGCAGGCGCATACTACTCCAGGAGATGCTGCGTTCTTGAGTTCACACCCGGTTGAAGCTAAGGGATGGCAGAACGTCAACTACGAGGCTTACAGACAAGGTCTTACTGGATACTTGCAATCATGTCTTGAGATATTTGGTCGACATTCTTCCAAGCCATGGCCTGTTGTTGGCGATATTATTCACCAAGAGGGAATCGAGGGACAGAAAGTAACCATCATTCACAGAGAATGTGACAACCTGACACCTGCGTCTGGCAGTAGAGACCTGATCAAGCGGTTGATTGCTGCTGGTGCCGATGCTGAGATGATTCTTATTCCTGGCACTGACGGGGGTCACTTTGACACACTTAACATCGCCATGGATTATATTCTTGAACACGAATGTTAAGTTATGACATTTATCGTAAATTTCTTTGTATATCTTTCTGTATGAACTCCATTTTTTAGCTAGCAATAAAAATCTGATTTTAAATTGGTGCTGTGTATCGGCGTTTTCCTGAGTACATGTGCTGTCACTCTACGTCTAATTTGCACCATATTTATGTGAACAACGAAAGTTGTTCCGACTGGTCCAAATTGTGCAAAACGTATCGTCAAAACTTCCACTAAGTTAAATGCACGTGTCTGGTCTTACTTTGGACAAAATCGAGCGTCTAAATTATGAATCGAACAAGTTTCATTTGGGAGTCAATTGACTCGAGGAATTACAAGCAGGCGTTGCAACATGTCACGAAGGCCTTAAAACGAACTCCGGACTCCGACCATTACTTGGTATTTTCAACCTGTTTTGACTAAATAATACGGAAATAACAGAAAATTCAGGCATTGAAGGCGTACATTCTTTCATTACAGCGGAAATCAGACGAAGCAGTTCAAATTGCGCGGGATATCGCGTCTCGACAACCGACCGACTCCAGAATTCTTGATTTGATATTCGGGGTCATTCTTGATTCTCAAGGTCGTAAGTCATATATCTGGTTTCTGCTTAGTATTGATTTAATTTGAGAACAGCAACTGAAGCTGGAGCGCTGTATGAATCTGCTGCTAGAAAAAAGCCAAAAGATGAAGACTTGATCTTGTCTTGGTTCTGGGCGATGTGTACTGGGGGAGACCTTCGTGGTCAGCAAAAGGTAATGTTTCTATGGTGATTTTATTATACCGAGCTAATGAACAGGCGGCTATGACTTTGCACAAATCATTTGCTCGCAGACCATACACTCTTTGGGCACTTTTATCCTGTTACATCCTGGCCATATCTCCTATCGTGACACCACAAGAAAGGACTCTATTTTTGACGCTTGCGGTTCGCTTTTTGCCGTTAGTTGAGCCAGTAACGACAGCCGAAGAAGCCATTTTAAAAGCACGTGTACTCGAATTACAACCTACACTAGACGGGGCATTGGAATTTTTATACGACCCCGCGACCGAGAAATATAACAATCTCGAATTACAAATTATGCAGCTTGAAATTTCGGCCAAAGCTAAAAAATGGGAAAATGTCTACAACACCGCGTTGAAGACATTATTGAAAGAAAATCGTGATGATTATGACAGCTGGAAAGAGTTGGCAAACGCAGTCATGAAATTGCCTGCGGAGACTGAACGAAGATCTGCGTTTGAAGATTTGCTTACTGTCCGATCACACACCCGAAATGGAGCGTTGGCTAGTGTGTACTACGGCTCATTACGGCACAAAGATGATCTGATGGCAGCTGCGAAGCAATACTTCAATGAAATTGGAAGCAAGCAGTGTGCGTTTGAAGACTTGAAGCCGTTTGCGTCTATGCTCGATCCTGAAGCGTGGCTGTCGTTTTTGGATGAACAAATTGTATTTAAGGACCCATTAAGTAGGTATTCAGTCAAGCAGCTCAATGCGCTTGTGAATAACCGCAAATTTCATTACTTGCTGGATCACAAAGACGAGTCTTATGTCAAACAGAATATTGAATTGTACAATGCACTACTGCCGACGCTGCAGTCAAAGTCGGTTACGGATTATTACGTCGGCGATGACTTGCTACTGTTGGCAGCGTGTTGGATTCTAGAAGAACGGCCAATGGCTGAACCTGTCTCCAAAGCCGACTCTGTTTACGCGGTCATTGTCCTTCTCGAAACAGCGTGCAGCCGTGATCCGCATCAGTTTTATGTTCGGTTATGGTTGACACGGTTATACTTATATGTGGGAAGCTTTCAGCAAGCTACAGTCCATTACAACCGGCTTTCAATCAAAAACATCCAGACAGACGTCTTGTCTCACTTTTTGTTGACTCGCGTGTCGTCTATCCACCCGGCGTACAAAACATTGATGTCGACCCGGGATTGCTACGACATGAACGCGGTCGAGACGCCGCAGAATATTAAACGCGCTTATGAATCATCTGCGTTTTCGCAGATTGCAGGGTTTATGGAATTCAGTCAGCGCATGTCCGACAGCGTCAATAAGGGGATCTTGGTGATTGAAGCTAAGCGGACGGCAAGAATGCTGGGATTGAAGATGGAGGGGTTGACGATTAATCCGATGATGGCTGCCTCGCGTTGGTGCGATAATCGAGATTACGGTATCGTGTTTGACGTGTCGATGCCTGGGGAAAAGACAACGGAGGAGAAGTACAGACCAGGGCCAAAACAGAATGGAGGATGGATAAATGCATTTATTTTTAGAGAAAGCTTGCTGGACAATTTGACAGCTGCAGACAATCGGGCGAATAACGTTGACAAACTCAAGGCAGTTCTAGAGCCTGAGCAGGAGGCAGGCTTGACTGAAGCAGAGAGGTTTACTCTCAGTACGGCTATGAAGCTTGCTGCGGTCGCTGGCGGCCCTAATCTTGAAGGGTTGAGTGCCTTACAGACATTTCTAGCAGACGGAGTTGCCCAGCTTTGCAAAACAAGCCAGACTGCACTTAACTGGGAATGGTTCCATAACAGGTATACCGTGATGGAGACGGTCAAGACTACCATTTACTGTCTTGACCAACTTGCGCTTGTACCGGCCATGAGGCGGAACGGGAAACTAACTGCATCTGTGGCTATGATCAAGAAACAGTTGTTGGACGCTGGTAACAGTATCAAAGAAGACGCAAAGAACATCAAACTTGGACGCGAAATTTGGGCACGTGAGATAGCGGACCGGGTGTCGGCTTATCCTGTGGTCAGCGATCTTGACGTAAGTTTATATTGTTAATGTTTTAATCGAAGTGCTAATGAAATTAGACGTCGACGATTGATGTCGCGAGTTTGCTGGAAAGTGTTGCAAAAAGTCATGAAGAAAATCTTACTATGTTACGGAATGTTCGACTGATATAAAATATTAACTAAGCATTTTGCATTAGAAAAAAGCTTGTATAAAATGCCGTTTTTTAAGTAAAAAGCCGAGGAGTACGAGAGTCCGGGGTAAGGGTGTATGACGTTCGAGCCTCGAGAACCGAGTGTGGTAGAAGCCTGCCTTCAACAGCACGTTCATCCCAATTGGCGTATAAAGCAATTTCAACAGTTCCAAAGGTTTTCTGTTAGTATAAGTAGGGTTGTTTGTACTTTGCGGTCTCGATTATACGGGTATTCAGTTATTTAATAAGATATAATGGAAGACGAGAAAATTCAGAACTTTTGCGCATTCACAGATGCAGATCCAGAGCTCGCAAAGCAGTACCTCGCGGTTTCAGACGGTGACTTGGATCGGGCTGTTGGGCTGTTTCTTGAGACTGGTGGTGCTGCATTAGATGGAGGCAGTAGTCGTGGATCTGGTGGTGTGTCATCAGGGTTATCACAGAATCCTGTTATAATTGTTTGTTAACTGTGATTTGTGTGAAAAGGTGCTGGTACTGATTAGGTCAGGATGATGACGAAGATGATGCAACGATGGCTGAACGTCTTCAAATGGAAGAAAATCAGCGGAGGCAGTCTGAAGTGAGGGAGCGGATAGCCCCACGGACAGAGACTTTGGTTGAAGATTACGGGTACTATCCACCTCCAGAGATGTCAGCTAGAGGTATGTTTGATGGTGAATTGTGTCTATGCGTTAATCTGATTTGGTAGTGGCAGCAGCAAGACCGAGTGTGTTTAATCAGACTCCCGAAGGGCTGCCTCGTGATACCACTTTGACAGACAAGCAGTCACGATTAGAACAGCTGTTTCGACCACCATGGGATATTATGTCGAAATACAATATTGACACTGCAAAGATCAAAGGACGAGAAATGAAGAAATGGTTGCTGGTCAACGTCCAAGACGTGTCTGATTTTCAATGTCAGGTGTTGAATCGGGATTTCTGGTCAAACGAAAACGTGAAAGAGACAGTGCGAGAGAATTTCTTGTTCATGCAATACTCCAAAGATACTTACGAGGGCCAGAACTTTCTGCAGTATTATCCCGCTACGAAATTTCCATACTTGGCTATCCTGGATCCACGTACGGGCGAACAGATGAAAATCTGGAATGAGATCCCATCGCCTGAAGACTGGATTGTGTCGGTGTATGAGTTTCTTGACCGATTTAGTTTAGATCCCAAGTCGCGCAATCCGATAGGCAAGATGGCAAAGCATAAGCCGGTCGAACGGATGTCAGAAGAAGAGCAGCTCAAGTTTGCGTTGGAACAGTCTATGGGCGGGTCAGCAGGAGACGACACAGAAGAAGCCAGTGAGATGTCGAGTGTGAGCGCTGCCGGAAGCGCGTATGACTCAATGGACGATGTCTCGTCGTCCTCGCCTAGAGATAAGGGCAAGCGGAAGATTGAAGTCATTGATCTCGATGAAGATGAAGAATTTGTCGAAGCCGAGGAAGAACTCACTCCTCTAGGTCAGTTACACTTTTTTTGTGTGGTTTTATAGTACTAATCATTAGACGCGTTTGCCGAAATTCTGCCTGTGTCTAGACCAGAGCCGGATGCAGATCCAAAGACCACGACCCGGATCCAGATCCGACTGGCAGACGGCTCAAGACGAGTTCGACGAGTGAATTTGAGTGACCCGATCCGGTCGCTGTTTGAGTATATCAAGGCTAACATTCCAGAGCTGCGCGAACGACATTTCCAGATTGTCGATGCTGCGAGCCATAAAAAACTGATTGAGATTTTAGATGACACGATCGAGCAGGCTGGGTTGAAGAACTCTGTCGTCCTTGTTGAAGTGGACGATGAAGAATGATTTACTAATAAACAAGGAATTGTAAATTTGAGAAGGAAATTGCATTATTAATATATGAAGAATTTGCGTGGACCATGAAGCTTTTTTTTAATTGATACACACTGCATCATTTAACTATATAAAACAGACTATTTGGTGATGTGGGCACAATCACCCATTTCCAACTTCTGTGTCTCGCCTTCTTTTGGCATGATGTCAAAGTCGAAGATATCGGCTGGGATGCCGATAGTAGTGCACGAGTTTGGAATATCGACGATGGACGCGATGTGCGCCTGGACAGGTGCAGCCGACAGGAGCAAGTAAATCTGCTCACCAGTGTAGCCAAACTTCTTAAAGTATTCAACCAACCGTATGCAGGCACCACGGAACGCAACAGTTGCATCGAGGAAGTACTGTTTTCCGTTCTCGTCGACAGAAATACCCTCGAATGTGAGGTACCGCGACGGGCCGTAGTGGTTCTCGACCGCGCCGGGCAAAAACATGGGAGTGTTCATGGCGAAGTCAGCGACACCGTTCTTGATGATGGAGCACTTGAGGGTGATGACACCTGCCATTTCAATGGCACCGCAGAAGGAAATCTCACCGTCTCCTTGGGAAAAATGGAGATCACCGACCGAAAGACCGGCACCCTTGACAAAGACCGGGAGGTACGCTTTTGAACCACGAGACAAGTTTTTGATGTCGGCGTTACCGCCGTGTTCACGGGGAGGAACGGTTCTGGCGCCCTCCTTTGCGACTTTGTCGAACTTCTCGGGCTCGATCTTGTTGCCAGCGTAGGTACCCTTCTCCTGTGGCAGACGTGCGACCATGAGCGGAGAGTGGATAGACTCATGGTGGGCGTGGAGCTTGCCTTCACGCTCGTTCCATTTTGCCAACAACTCAGGTGACGGCATAGTGCCAAGAATACCAGGGTGGATCAGACCCGGGAACTTGACGTGAGGGATGTGGCGGGAGGTAGCGAAGATACCCTCAAAGTCCCAGACAGCTTTGATGGCCTCGGGGAAGTACTCGTCAAGTAGCGAAGGACCGTCGGCCTTGTCCAGAACACCGGTGTATCCCCATGGCTTGTCAGCAAAGGGCTGGATATCCTGGATCTCAACAACAAGAACATCACCAGGCTACGTAAAAGTTAGTAATTGGTAGTCAAGAGTGAGCAAGAGCAAAGAGACTTACTTCTGCACCTTCAATACCGATAGGACCAGACAAAAAGTGCACTCCATTCAAGTCAAGGTTCTTAATATCGTCAGCAGAGTCATCGTTCTTGACCTGGCCACCAGTCCAGTCAAAGCACTGAACATGGAAGACCTCGCCGGGCTTTGCAGTCGCAGCAAAGGGAATGTCAGGGTGCCATCTGTTATGGACACCGTTCTGTTCCCACGGCTTCTTTGTAAAGTCGATCTCGATAGCGGTACGAATTGGTTCTGAGTATGTTAGGATCTAATTTCTAGTTCAATTGATGTTTTAGAGCCTACCTTTGCCCATTTTTGATATGAATTGAGTCTTAAGAAAGTGGTGAACTACACTAAACAGGAGAAGTATACTACTACAATTTAGAGAGTACGGGGACGGAAAGAACAGGCGCCGGTTGCAAATAAACAGAGTTTGAACCGAGCGTTTAGTATGGTAATTTCAATGCTGTTGGTATGTCCATCTGGCCGAAGACGTATCTCGGATTCTAGTTACTTCTGTTATTGTGTATTGTGATTATTGCTGATTCTACACTACTAGCTATATGTTTATAATAGTATAATCGCTGTGAAAGCATACTGTTCATATTTTTAAAGAAATCCCGGATAAATTACAGCACTTTAGTGCCAGTTCAGTGCAAAAACTGGTATAAACTCTCGACGTCAATGGACAAAGCTCTTAGGAGGAGAGCGCCAATCAAAGTGAACTCAGTCTATTCAAACTTATTCCGGAATTTACAAATACAGACACTCTAGTACTTATTGCCATTTGTTATAATAAAATATCTATATATATACATATACAGAGAATACAAAGTGAATGCCGATAAGCAGAATCATATCTGATAACGATAAGAACCAAATTGTCTGAGTCACCGGCGGAGAAAAGTTGATTCAGATAAGAACTTTGAATCTCCCAACGCTTTCCAATTGAATTTTTATGTGTTTAGGGTTTTCATATACGCATAATGAGCCGCATACTATTTTATATTCAATTGCAGAGATTAACCAGAACTGAACCGAGCGGTTCACACTTTTCGGCGAATAAGGCTTTAAGTTTGTAAATTGAACCTGAACCGACTAGTTCTCTATCCCGAGGCGCGCTGTCTCCATTCTCGACTCAAGAACTACTTTCTTCCAGTGCTCTCTGTTTAAGTCGTTCATTGCAACTCTCCTTTTCTATTTCTTGACCTCAATTCTTGCTCAATTGCACTTCAAGTTCTTATACAAAATGCCAAAAGGTTAGTATTGTACTTCATGTTACCTTTCTGATGCTTATCTAACCCTAATCTATAGAAGCTATTCGTACCGCTGTCAAGGTCGACCTCAATAAGCCTGCCTGGGAACAACCTCAGCTCCACAACAGATGGCATCCTGATATTCCCTTCTCCGTATGTTTGCCAATTCTTTTATAGTTAATTGATTGAGCATATCAGAAGAACTCAGACTAACATGGGGGTTAATAGTGCACTGTTCAGCCAGGTGAAGTTGTCAATGTCGAATGCCTTGACTGGACTGGTGGTCAGATCGGAAACAATGACTCGGCTGATGATATCAAAAACTGCGATTTGAGCCGTATTCATTACCTTTCTGGTCCCATTGAGGTTCCTGGTGCCGAGGTATGTTATTGCAATGTTTACTGGTAAAATTAGTACTGATCCATTAGCCCGGTGATGTCCTTGTCGTTGAGATCCAGGATGTCCAGCCTTTCGCTGAACAGCCATGGGGATACTGTGCCATTTTTGACAAGAACAACGGAGGTGGTTTCCTTGACTCTCACTACCCCAATGCTGCTAAGGCTATCTGGGATTTCGAAGGTATCTTCTGCTCTTCCCGTCATATCCCCGGTGTTCGTTTCCCCGGTTTGATTCATCCTGGTATCATGGGCTGCAAGCCTTCCCAGGAACTTCTTGACACCTGGAATGAGCGTGAGACCGAGCTTGTGCAGCACCATGCTTCCATTGGCACCGAACGCACCGTCGCAAACTTGCCATTGGAGAAGTTCACTCATGCCGGTTCTGCTGACAGCGACTCTGCCGCCAAGGTCGCAAAGGAAGGTGCCCGCACTATTCCCCCAAGAGAGCATGGAGGTAACTGTGACATCAAGAACTTGTCTCGTGGTTCCAAGTCATACCTCCCCGTCTACTGCAAGGGCGCCGGTCTTTCGATCGGCGATCTCCACTTCTCCCAGGGAGACGGTGAGATTTCCTTCTGCGGTGCCATTGAAATGGCTGGAATCATCACCATCAAACTTGACATCATCAAGAACGGTGTTGCCGACATGGTCATGAAGAACCCGATGTACATCCCCGGCCCAGTCGAGCCCCATTACGGTCCATCACGATACCTCACTTTTGAGGGTCTTTCCGTTGATGAGTCTGGCACTCAGCACTACCTTGATGTCAACGTTGCCTACAAGCAGACCTGTCTGCAGTTCATCGAGTACTTTAAGAAGTTCGGATACACTGGTGAGCAGCTCTACATTCTCCTGTCTTGTGCTCCTGTTCAGGGACATATTGCAGCTATTGTCGATATTCCAAACGCATGCACAACTCTTGGAGTCCCAGTCGACATTTTCGAGTTTGAATGTCTTCCTAAGGAAGGTGGATTCGACAAGATCATCTCTTCTAACTGTGCGTTGACGTCTGAATAAGCCCGTTTACGTTGTTTTTGTTTGTTTACTTGTTAGTTCAAATGTAAAATTGAGTCACGATTAATACAGGAACATGCCAATAAAAGTATTTCTTACGCTCAACAATAATACGTCTAGACCGGGTTTAGGGTATTTACTCAACTGGCCCATGCGCCTGTCGGTCCAAACGTCGTCTGCTCGTCCATCTCCACTTCATTTTTTCTTATTTCGTCTTTTTCATTTTGCTTAAGCCCTACTAATTTGGTTTTGGTACATTTTTGGGTTCAAACGCATTTCTTTATAAGCAATTGGCATATTTGTAGGAATAATGCCGACATCGAGCAGAAGTTTCTCAACCTCGTTGATCTTATGCTGTAAGCTTTCCTCATTGCTGTTTATAGTAGTCAAATGCTGACAAAATAGCTTCGTCGTTCTTTTTGGGTGCTTTGTTTGTAAACTGGACGTATGACCATCAAACATTATGGACACCCGCGGCGCCTGATTCGGCCTTCGATCTGTCAAAGACACATTACACCCAGCTCGCGACAGAGCCTGGTCTGATCCAGACCATTTTCATTGCTGTGATTGGGTTTGCACTGCTAGGGTTTCTTATTAAGCTGTACAAGCCATCCGAATCGAACAAGCTTTTTGACGGCGGCTCGTTGGTGCTGTTTATGGCGGGGCTGATTGTGTTTATGACGAATGTGCGAACCGGATATGATTCTCTTTTGGATGACGATTGGGGCGATGTAGACGAGCATACAGGGATTAACGTCATTGCCGCGAGTCAAGTCATGATCGCTCTCACTCTGCTCGGCGTGCTTGGACTCCAAGTCGGCCAATATTGGGCCGAGGTCCAAGACGACGAGGAGCAGAAGGAGTTTGACCGCGAACAATCAGAATTGCGTGCAAAGCGACAAGCAGCTGCAAAGGCGGCCGCAGAAGAAGCAGGAGAATCGGAAGCAAAAAAAGACAGGTAAACGTATTACCGTAAAAAGAACTGGCAATGTATAATAAAACGAATCTATGCAAAATGCAACCTTTAAATTACTCTGTCTCTGGAATATACTCGGCACTCAAGTCTCCAGCATGCTGCAATGAATAACTATCTAACGGATCAAGCGTGACCCCACTTAATTTAGCAATCATCTCCTGCTCCGCATTATTAGATAATTCTGTCACCTTCTCCGGCTCTGTCCGTCTATAGCTGCCGCCCGAAGGCAAAGACATATCTGACTCTGACGCAGAGACTGATGGTGTAGACATCGACGACGCCGGCCGAGACGTGCTCTTTATTGGCGCGCTAGGAATAGGGGAGTCTGTGGGTGATGGCACGGCGTCAGCATACATCGACGAGAAGTATGCTGACGACGAGGTCAAGTACGGCGACGCCGCATTGGCCCACGAATTTGACGCGGACTCCAGCTTCGATGCCCATGATGACAACGTAGAACTTGCGGCTTCACGAATGTTGTCGTAAGTGACTTGTTGTTCAACGCGTTGTTGCTCCTCAAGCGATCGCTGTTGCTGCTGGCTATGCCGATGTTGGTACTGATGGTGCGGTCCATGCCTCCTATTCTGCATTGATGCGTGTGCAGTGGCAGTCGACCCGATCCCGTTCAGCGTCACAACAGACATCTCCTCCTCAGTCCGGCCAAAGACCTCATGCCACCACCGAATGTTTTTCGGGTCTGGAAAAATCACAAACTCGTCTCCACGTCCTTTCGCTACTTCTACTTCAGCTGAGTACCGGGGGTTAATGAACTCTTTTTTGCGAACCACAAAATAGTTCCAAACACTTTGCGCACGCTCGGAAACATGTGCGTCAACTCTTTCTTTCTCGTTGTTGTACAAGAATGTGCCGTACTGGCACGAATACAAATGATACATCATCCGCCGCAGAAACCGCTCTGAAAACTCAAACCGGTTTGGAAACTGCCGCAGTAACTGATAGACACAGTCCAGAAACTGGTGGAAAATGGGCGCGGTGTATTTCAGCGACGCACCGTGTCCACTAGACCCTCCACCACCACCAGCGCCAGCTTTTTCGGCCGCAGACTTGGCAGCTGACAAAACGCTACTGAACGCTTTTTCAGCCGTGCTTTGCGTCCCGCTGTTTTCTGACAACTGCACAAATGACTTCTCGCTTGACAAATGACCACAACGCTCTGCGAATCGGTGACCGAATGAGAGCCATTCTTTTTCAACCAAGACTATAAACCCGTCAAACGTTCTAAAATACGGATCCAGAAATATCTGAGCGAGAGATGAAAGCTGCGCGGTACGGTCCCAGCCATCAGAACAATGTACAAGCACATGCGAGTGGTAATAATGAATGCGCTGACCCATCAGCACGGCCCCTTCCATAACTGTGGATATGTGCTTCAGCCAATTGGATTTGTATAGTAACTCTCTATTTGGAGGTAGCGGTGTAATGTCGCTGTCCTTTAGTGCTTCGTACACTTTGTTCAAAGAATCGCGCATCACGTGAATGTTATCAATTCCCAGATACACTTTTCGTGCAAACTTGTAATTCTCCATGTTTTCGGTACCGGCACCCAGCGCTGTCTGGGCAATCGCGTTTGTAGTCGGTCGGGCGTCCGCAATTAAATTCTCTTGACGAGCACCGTATGTGTTTGGAACTTGCGTAGTTGAAAATATAGCATGAATGAACCGTTCATCCTGTGCCGATCGGTTCTGCTTAAGACCTACCAATGGCTGTGAGCAACGAGTTATTGTACAATTATTTAGAGGATGAATGTATGACAGCGTCGGTATCCGAGCTTTCGACCGATACCGACCAGCGTATGTCAGCAATGAGTCCTGTACCGAAGAAGGAATGACAAGAATCGCTGGGTATGTTGCACAAAACTCGTACTGTTCGTTTATGGTTGTGAATCGCCAAGCTTGAGTTCTGATACCAACACCCATGCGTTCAAACTCTTTAATTGGATCATAAATATTCCACGTGTTAATTGACCGCTCGACAGATCCTGGATGATAATAAAATGCATACAAATTGTCAACCGAAGCTACAGAAATGTTAGTCGTATAGTGAGATGCAGACTAGATACAACATACAGACACAAGTCAACGCCATGAGTGTGTCAAACACCGCTTTCGACTCGCCTTCATTTCGAAAGTTGAACGACAAAAACGCAAAGTCACGGCATCGTATCCGTAGTGCTGAGAAGCCTGTGAAGACACTATACGGCCGTCGCTCGACTAATGCCATTATGGGATAGCACACCCATACTTCCTTCTTTGCTTGTGCGTTTTCCTTATAAATAAGATGATGGGTAGTCAGATGTAATGAGCCAGTAGAATGGACTCCCCGTCTGACCATCTCGACGTCATTAACCTGGTTAATCATGTTAATTGTGTTGAATAACGATGTAGTTTAATTGCAATTAAGAAAAATCAAGCTTCGCTCGGTCGTGCTTTTTTGATCCTGATAGCCAGAAGTAATAAGACAGAAACAAACACAAATTTTATACAAAAAAACAAAACAATATTCTATGTCTAGAATGCGTATTTTGCGCAGTATTGTCTGTTCTTTGTTGTGTTTGTCTTGGTAGCAGCGGTCTCGGGGAACTAAATTGACTTTCCACGCAAAAACCTTATATAGTCCGGGTAATATGAGGCATAGACACTAAGTTCACCACCACGAGACATCAGTGTTCAATTTGACCTTGAAAAGTAGAGATATCTCTTTAAAGCTGCTTAAGAACTACAGAAGATGTGAATGAGTACAAACCTGAGTAATCTTGATTCTATCAAGGTTATCCATTGCGCGAACCAAGACCTTCGTAGGACGCTTTCAAAGACGAGCTTCAGATTTATCACTGCAACTATTTAAAAGAAACAAATATGAACTAATTGTAACGTATGGTTTCTTACTTGTTCTTACAGAAATAACCCCTTGTAATATAGCGAGTAATTGTCGTTAAACAAGCAAATCAATAGTGAAGACAAAGTCTTATTTCACAATTGTTGTTTCAAGGGTTTTGTATTGCTCATTACAGCCGTACACGTCACATGATCAATGTTGTACGCAAAACATACGCCAGTGTCAGTACCGTCATAGCTCTTCACAGTGGCACACGACGTTTCAGGACTTTCCATTGGCCGCATGACCATGACTAATAATTGCAGGCTTTCAGAAAGTAATTCTATTTGACGATTTGCAAAAGTGCCAAATGAAGACTTGTTGAACAATCATATCAAGTGCTGTTATGCTATGTAGATTACGCTGACAATTTGGAGATGAAGTTTCTCTATTAAAAACAGCCTCTCCAATTTTCTTCAATGCATTATTTAGGCCTATTTCGCTTAAGTGTACAATACTGTAGTTAAGCTCAGCTATACAGATATTGACCCAGAGATACTTGTTTACAATTTCTATACATGGTCAAATTGGTTGCTTGTATCCAGTTTCGCTGGAGAGCAGGATTACGCTTCTGTCGATGAAATTGCCTATTTGCTAAATAATGGAACGGTTCATGTAGGACAGCATGTATATGACTACCACTCTGGGGCTTCCTTCATAAGCTTTACGTTCCAAGAACTTCAAAACAAATGAACCCAGGTAGTGATATACGTTCTTAGACCCAACGCATGTTCAATTTCTCAGCTGCAAGATACTATATAAGCTTCCTTTGGAAACTTGCAGCCAAAATAGCGGTTCTGGAAGGAGTTCACTGTCCACGACGACCTTGAGTCCTTCATCGCAAATAGTTCAGAGGTTGTTCAATAGTTAAAAAATGAAGGTTTAGTATGCAAGACTCTAGATTCCTCCCCGCGAATCCTTAAAAATCATCACTCAGCTCAATGAGGTCCACGGGCAGAAACTGATTTTGCAGGGTTGGAAAATAGTTGCCATCTACCCGGCCAAAAGATTTGCAGCTGTATTAACTGTCTGTTTTAACCGCGGTGATGGCTACTAGTGCTTGTGTGGTACAGCCAGGTTGTATAGACACTGTTAGATTGACAGTTGGAATTATGTCAGAACAATGAACTTTGGCCTGTGATTAAAACAATAAATGTCCGATGAAGCTGCATCACTAGTAAGAAAAGGCTAGCTTTGCAATTGTTGCTTGCCAGCCATTGTATGCGACTTAACGTTAATTGTAAAGACTATGAAATGCTCTACATGCTTTGAATGTATTACCGGGATGGAATCGAGTCTGTTAACAAGGTTCTATTTTAAACTCTGTAAAGAGATCAATGGGTACCACCTGATATAGTACAATACCCTTTTAAATATGGACTTTAATAAGCTTGCTCTCTCCCAACAGCACTCCCAGCCTCTCATCATCGTCTACTTCTGACTCGTCACGACTGCAACAGAGCGAACAAAACAAAATTTTCCGCCAGGTGCGTGACTTAACGGCAGAGATGGGGCTTTCGTATAATGTTTACTTGAATGACAATCGAATCTTTGGCTGTAAAGTCTGCAATACTCATCTGTCTAACTACACCGACATCATATCTCGGGTAAGTTTGTTTCTTTGGGCATACCAGTTGTGCACAATTGGCATGATATGAGTGTAGTGAAGCTGACTTTATTGTGTGATAGCAATTTCGTGGCCAACATGGTAAAGCATATCTATTTGAACGAGTGTGAGTAGTCTAATTATTGCGGTTGTACCGGAATGAAGCTGACTGAAGTGATTTGTAGTGTGAACATTACAGAGTCTAAACCGGAAAACAGAGTAATGACTACTGGGGAACATACAGTGAGAGACATATGCTGTCGTCACTGTGGTACTTGCGTGGGTTGGAAATACGATCACGCTTACGAACCGTCAGAGAAATATAAAGAGGGAAAGTTTATTCTTGAGGTAGAACTACTGGCCAATGTCAAGTGAAATTGCTGGCGAGTGTATTCTCAATTTAGTGTATCTTGTCTAGTCGTTGGTGGTGTTTGGTTTTACGTCTCGATGTCCGTTGGCTCTTGTTGTCGTCTCGCATCGCACGTATCCTCACTTCCTTTGACAATTCTCTTTTTGTCATTGTGTGATTTTCAAAAATTGTCTTCTCTAAGGATTCAGCTTGTCTAGGATTTGCTATATTAGGTGTTCTTACTCAACTCACCTAAGGCTCTTGGGGTTTAATTTGTGCTATTATGGAGTTTTGCGTTTTATCTGATTTCATATCTAATGGTCGTTCGGTGTTCTAGGTTCTTGCGTTTGCGTTTTGCGTCGTTTTTATCATAAGCCAGGGAAAACACGTTTCGTGGTATCTGTAAGATTTTTGGTTCTGATATCGCGGAATACGTTGTTATTAGCTGTTGGATGTGTAGATCTTCGATTATTGTAATTTTGCACAAAATTTGATTTTCATGTCAAGAAGTGTATGCCGTCTTAGCCTTGCAGGCTTGGAGTCAACTGTAGAGTTTGAAATTCTTGTCAGTGGTAGTTTGAAATTCTTGTCAGTGGTAGTTTGAATTGCGTCATAGCTTACTCTGCCTCGTAAACGGAAGGCTGCGCGTATTTACTGTGATCTCAAATTTCTTAGAGTTTTTGCTGCTTTTAAATTTGTGAGCAACGCTCTATTTTGAAACCCAGTAGACAACTCGATCAGAATGATGCAACTGCCAGGATTTGGCTGAGGAAACTACTGAAGTCGATTGATCTGAAATGTCCCAACGGCTTCAGAAGTTGGGAGTAAAGGGTTAGGTTTCTATATTCATGGGTCAAGGGGCCTTTCATCTGCAGATTAAAACTCAATAAATTCGCATACTCTGCCAGACAAAATTACGTCGCTATATTGTTCCGATAATAATACGCTGACGCAAACTAACCTATCAACTTGCTTTCGTCAATTTCTTCGATTCTGTTGTTCTTCTTGTCAAGTTCAGCAAACCAGCGCATGAAATCTGTCTCGATTTGGAATCGTTTCTTGTTTAGTTTTTTGTACTTGCCTGGCATCCGAGGCACGTCTTTTGGTTCTGGCGGTGGAATTAGAATGATTTCGTACTCGACGCCTTCCTTCACAGTTTCAGACCATACAGAGGGAAGGATGCTCACGCCGTCAGTCATGCGTCTGATTTCGTAGCAACCTTCCATCAGTAATGGATATGCATTTGCGGTAAAACCTTCGATTAGTCTTTGCCGTAGATCCTAACTTCGTTAGAAAAAAATCGCATTTGTCAGTGTATAGCTCACATTCCACGTCTTGACTTTGGATAACGGAAACTCCCATGTTTTTTTCATTATTTCGCTTCGAATAAACACATGTTTGCCGTCACCGTCCCTGCCTTTTTTCAGACGCTTGACTCTATGTTTCAAATGCTTGAGTTCCGCTTTATACGAATTCTTGAGATACTCCTTCTCAAGCTCTTGTCTTTCCTCTTCCAGCCTTTGTTCTCGATACATCATCACCGGGTCAAATTGTGGCCACATTCCGGGCATGTTATACCCTGGTGTAGGTACCGTTCCACCGCCGCCGCCTCCTGCACCAGGCACGACAACAATTCTGTCACGACTCCGGCTGTGGTGCCGGCCGCGGCTTTCCTCACGATGCGCTGTGTGCCGCTCGTGCTGGCAAATCTGACAGTTAGCTGGGTCGTGAGGGGGGATCATATGGCGCGAAGAAGTGTGCGGTCGGTCGTGAGGTTGTATAGGTGGGTTGGGATATTGTGGTATACCTTGACCGCTAAACATTTCTGGTGGAAACATATTTGGCTGTGGAGCATAGTATGGGTTGTTAAAAGGAGGTAAATTGTAACTCTGTCGTGGTTGCGCGTATGGTTGCTGATTTGAACCCGGCATCGGTTGCACCGTAGGCATTGGCATTTGCTGATGCACTTGTGGAATTGGCTGAAATTGTGGGACTGGCTGAGATTGTGGAATTGGCTCCTGTGTAAATTGCGGATAAGGAGTCTGCACAGGTGTAAATTGCGGCGGAAATACGCTTCTATGCCCTGAATGTTCAGACCAGTCCAAATACTCGTTTGAAGCAGAATCTGGCCGAAAAGGTGGTTCATACAAATATCCCTCCCACGGATTAAGTGCAGGCCTGTTAGATTCCGTCCTTGCCTGTTCGTGTGAAGACTGTACTGGATCTGTAACTGGTGTTTTGGCAGGTGTAAGTGGCCGTGGTGATGATTTTCTTGTGGCCCGTTGCTTCGTGTTCAAGCCTGTGTTTGTAGTATGGTACCTGTCCTCGTCATCATCATCGTCTTCTTCTGACATATATACTGCGCGATGAATTTCTTCGTACTGTCTGTTTCCAGCAAAGGCGTTTTTCTGGCGTTTCACGCCTTGCACCGCTGGCGATGCCACTTTGTCGCTGTTGTCCGTGTCCGGATCAAGCAGGTTGATCTCATAAACCAGCTTGTCTGACGTATCTGTAGCCGGAATAGTGACTCTGACCCAGGCTGAGAATTTGGTGTCTGCGTTTGGTGAAGTTTGAAGGTGGCCGGGATGATCTGGACTCTTGGTCGTGAAACTATATACAAGCCGTAATAGTCGTGAAATGAGGTCTGTTACCAGGACGAACAAGTATTGCAGTATACGTGAAGTAAATTCATACATAAAATCCAAGCTAAATTGGCATACAGAAGCAGTTTGAAGTTTAGTTTTAGGACAGAAAAGAAAAGTAAACATTTGGGGCTTTTGAAGTCACAGACCGGATTCTCGAGGCCAAACCCCGGAATTTCAACTCAGACAAGCGAGTTGAACTTCATTAATTGTATAGGCAGTTTTAACGTAAAAATCCGTATCATTTTATATATTTTATAAATCCTAGTTTATAATTATCGAGTATATACAATTCAGACCAGTAACTAAAGATCAAATATCGGGTTAGGGTATTTAAACCTTATTTTAGGTGAAGAAAATTTGTTCTAAGTCCCAGCTTCTGTTAAGAATTACTCCACTAAACTGTAGGCAAAATGGTTGGTCTTTCTGGCCCTAAGAACAAATTAAAGATCGCGTCTGATCCGAGAAATACAAATTGGGCAAATGGTAGGTGACACAATCCAAGAAAAAATGTGACTGACAGCTTTGCAGATACTGAAAGATTCGGACATCGACACCTGCACAACCTTGGTTGGAAACCAGGTACTGGATTGGGTTCTAGCGCGGCAGAATATTCCATAACATCGCATGTCAAAATCCAAGTTAAGGATGATACGCTTGGCTTGGGCGCCAATCTTGCAAAAGCCAAACAGGATGCCGACAATTGGGCGCCGGGACTAGATTCGTTCCAGGAACTGCTGAGCAGATTGAATGGCAGCGGGACTGAACCTGAAGAAGGCGAGAGGAAAAGCATGTGGGAAGTTGAGACCAAAGTCAGTCAGACGTATAATCGGCTTGGAAAATGGGGAAACAGGGTACAATTTGTGCAAGGCGAGAAACTTGGTGCAACAATCGAGGACGATGTATTGGAGATCAGTCGTAAGAACGTGAAAACAGTTTTGCTTGACAAGGCCATGATCCAAAGTGAGATTGACGTGAGTGCGAGCAAACGTCGGAAACACCGACATTACCACCGCCATAAAATGTCCGAGGACGAAGAAGAAAAAGTTGAAGAGACGGAAGTTCACGAGACCAGGAAGAGTAAGCACAAACATAGAACAAAAGAGGAGAGAGAGGAGCATGAGAAGAAACGACTTGAGAAAAAGGCAAGGCGTGCAAAAAGGGAACTGAAACGACAGGCAAAGGCTGAGAAGAAGCAAAGCAAGTTTGACAAGGAAAGTAAAAAGCATAAAAAGTAGTTTACTTGACTACATTGGTAGTGACAAGGGGTACTACAGCATAACAGGCGAAAGCCTATTCGGTTACATTGGAGTTTGGGATTGAGTACTGTAAATATATGCTACATTAATAATACACTACCACAAGGTATACAAACCTCCTCACAGCAAACTCTATGCACGCATTCACGTATCTACAATGTTCACAGTTTGCAAGCCGCGCCAAATTTCCTCAATAAAAGTCTCCCCGATTCCGGGCTCCTCAATCTCGGCTGCCTCGATCGCTTTCTTGAGCTTCCGCACCACAGACCGCGTCTTTTCTGTTCGTGCCCTGCGTTCGAGCTCGAACAACGCCGGTGTGATCAGTCCTTCAAATACGCCGAGTGGTTCCTCGTCCTCGTTCGACGTCGTAAACACGTCTTCTTCTGCCACTGTTAAGCGTTTATTATACCCACCCACGGCCTGAAATTCATCTTCATCGTCATCAGTAATGATGACATCCTGCAGTCCGCGAGGAGTGTGAAGTACCCGTGGGGAATTGGTAGGCGTAAATAAATGCTCTCGCGCAATGCCGGTGTTGATGGGCTCGGGCACGCCTCGACGATTGATGGTGTTTAATATCTTTCTCTCCTCGCGTGAAGGCGCGCCACGATTTGACACGTTCACGACTGTGCTGGGATTCGACAAGTTACTATTCAGATCTAGTTGCGACAGAATCTGCTGTACGCTTGGTGTCTCTGTCCTGGCTGGCGTGGCCACACGTTTCTGCCCCGAGACATGTCTATGCGGTGTCGTGACTCGATCACCCCCGTGCTGGTGATGAGATGACTGATGTCTCTGATGCAACTTAATTGTTCCGTATTTCTCTAAGCCAGGTCCCTGTTCTCTTTGCTTGTTTGGCCTGATTGTCTCAAACTCCCATACCGATGCGGCACTCTTGCGTGTAGAGAAATTTCCAGAAAAGTCTTCATCGTCCTCGTAATGTTTGGTATGGTTCTTGCGTTTTGGGTCAGCGAGCCAAGTCTCTTTTCTGTCAATTAGTTCCGTCAACAGTGAACTCTTTCGAGCATTCCGGATAAACCGTGTCTTCAATAAATCTTTAGCAGAGGGTCGCTGATCACAGTCAGTCAATGCAATACTTCATACTTAAGAAACGTACTTGTCTAGGATCTTTTCGAAGACAAAGCTGAACAAACTCTTTAAACGACCGAGAAAAGTCTCCTTCAAGCTCTGGAGGAGGATTTTTGGGGATCAAGAGCAATCCGTTCATCGGATGGATGTTTGAGTACGGAGGCTCACCCTTTGCAAGCTCAATTGCTGTTATCCCTAGTGACCAGATGTCAGCTTTAGAGTCGTATCCACTCATCTTGATGACTTCCGGTGCCATCCAGAACTAACGAGTTAGGAAGTCTACAGACTATGATGTAAATACTCACGGGAGTGCCGACGAATGTCTTTTTTTTAAGCGTGGTGGCGGTCAACTGGCCACTGACTCCAAAATCAGCTAGTTTGATCTCGCCGTCAGATGTTAGAAGAATATTAGCGGCTTTGATGTCGCGATGAATTTTTTTTTCTGCATGCAAATAGTCTAAACCCTTCAAAACTTCCCGCATGATAATCGCGATGTAGTCTTCTGAAATCACACCTGCTTTGAGCTAGAGGAGCATTAGACAGCCGCTTTTGGTGAATAATAAAGCCACTCACTAGATCCGCACAAGACCCTCCACCACAGAACTCCATGACAATCCAAAGCTTTGCACCATTCAAATAGCTACCGTAGTATCGCGTAACATACGGCGACTTCATTTGGCTCAGGATCTTTATTTCCTGAACAATGTCGTCCACATCATCATCTGCAGTCTCGAGATCAATGATTTTGATTGCGACCGCTTTTCCAGTCCTTCTATCAATTCTGCAATCGATCAGCAAAATTCCCCACACTATGCAATAAAAATGTAGTACTCACGCTCTATAGACATTGCCAAAACTACCACCACCGATACGTTGTTGTTTAATGTAGTAGTCGTCAGGGTTAAGTGACTTCACACTACTAGGCGACGATTTCCCAGACGGCATGCCTTGTAAGCCAGTTACTCGATTCAATAGTTTGACATTGCAACCACAAACACGTGCAAAATGTAGTACTGAACTAGAAGAGGTCTGTTTGCAAGTTGAACTCTGAACTGGTCGAGGGTAAACAATATCGAAACTTTATTCAAGCCGCATTGCACGTCAAACTCAATTTAATGGCTGTTCAAGTCGGATTACAAAAAGTGTTCGCTCCATTTACAACAAAATTAATGGTAATATAAGTTGTACTTGTATTTAATCATAGCTTGTGAAATTTTAAGAAAAATAGCAAGATTTGGGCTGGTTGCTTAAGCCAAGCTCAAAGCATTCTAGTACAAGACCCTTACGCACACTATATATTTTTTGCTTTGCCTCATGTAGTTAAAACAAATTTAAAATTTTGCTGAGTGACAAACCTGAATAATTCGAAGAATTAAGTTTAAAGAGCCTTGAGTCTAAGTTATGAGTTCTAATGATTAATGCATCGGTACAACAAGGAAGTAACTAATAAAAATATAAAAATAAATAGAAGATTATAAAATAAAGCAACCACAACTACAGAAGAGTAAGTAAATGTAACAAAATGTCTAAAAAGGTCCTGAAAGATGTAGATATATCTAAAAAGAAAGTTCAGGGGTAACGCTAAATGGTTAGTAAAGGCTTGTTTTTTTAAAACATTTTGAATTGGACAGACTGTCCGAGTGGTTAAGGAGTTTGACTTGAATTTTCGTGTTCTAGTTATCAAATGCGGTTCCCGCGCGTAGGTTCGAATCCTGCGTCTGTCGAATTTTTTTTGAATCCTATAGCTATATATTATGGCCCTAACCCTTCAAATGGACTCATTTAACGTCTGAAAGTAAATACAATCCTTTTATTTTTGATTATATTCACGCAAATAACCATTTTGTGACGAATGGTACGGTGAAATCTTGATGTCTCAGATCGTAATTTGAATCATATTTGCGTTTTTGTCTTTCGATTTGATTAGGCAAGACGAGGAAATACAATTCAAGCTTAAAAGTTGATAATGGATTTCAATAATAAAGCAAATACACAATCTGGCTATATAAGGAAATATGTTAAAATTATTCAATTCTTGTTTGTCTTGTATTTCTTAATTATCTTAACGTAAAATCAATTTCTATCGATTCATGTCGTTGTAGCCGTGCTGAGGCGTTTGAAATATCAGCAATATGTAAGCAAGCCATCGTTACACTCTTGATAAACCCAAGACGACTACGCCATAGCAAAAGGTCCAAACTAATTGAAAAATATCTTTTATTTTCTACACAAAGTGTCTGTACGCGGCACTGTCGGCAGTCAAGTACAAAGGTCTCAGATGAGTTCCCCTGGAAATGGTGAGACTGCTGCTGACGACGGGATTGGATGTGGCGGCGGACTCTCTGGTGGATCTGAACTTGAGTTAAGCGCGTTTGAGGCGGCAGAATTGAAAAAAAGGAGAATCGCGAGGGCGTGCGATTGTTGTCGGAAGAGAAAGGTGAGTGTGTGAGAACTCGGATGTTACCAATGGCAAAATGTTGATTGTGGGGCGATATAGGTCAGATGCGATGGACAGATGCCTTCATGTGCGAACTGCATTAATTACAAAACAGAATGTGTGTTCACTTATACAGAAAGGAAGAAAAGAAATCCAGCAAAAGGGTAAATCAGATCAAATGGTTTGGAATGATGGGCTTACAAAGTAGAGCAAAGTACATTGAATCTCTTGAGAGTCGATTAGAAAAGATGGAGGATTTAATTTCAGCTTTCGTTCCAGAATACAATATGGACGCGAATGATGATCCGGCAGAGTTTGATTCGACCGTGCTGAATAAGATCAGAGACGTTATGAGAAGTAAGGTCGGATCTGTATCCGGGATCGCGTCGGCGTCAGTGGATGGAAGCATTAAATCTGTGTCGCCTGCTACGCACGACTCGGTGGGTGAGACCGGACAGATTCCTGAACAGCAGCATGCAAATGACGAAGCAGAAGATAATTCTGGAACACGATCCAGTAATGGGCACGAAGCTACGAGTTTTGTCATGAAAGGCTCTGACGCAAGGTTTATCGGACACTCGTCGGTTTTCACTTTGTTTTCGCCTCGGGGCTTGCAATGGATTGCAGAAAAACTAGGGAATACAACGATGCAAGATGTAAAAACCGGCATGTTTTCGTTCGACGATACCAATTGCGAGCGGTTTGAGTTTGGGGAGTTTGATGTCACGCACCTGCTCGAGATTGAACGAAACTCGACGACCGGTGCTATTTTTAAAGCGCAGGACGCATTAAAATCGCTGCCGGGTTATGATACAGTGACGGAATGCATCGACATGGTTTTCAAAATCATGTGGCCGATTCTTCCAATATTTACGATAGAAGATATGTACAAACTTAGGGACACAGTCATGAACAATTCGTCAAAGTGCAGTAGGATAGAATACTGCGCGCTGAACGCTATTGTTGCCAACGGTATTCGGTTACGGACGTTCAGTGGTTCCAACTTGCATCAACAAGGTGAGCAAGGTAAAAGCAAGGTAGACGACGGCAGTTGGCTTTATTTCAAAAACGCGATTCAGTTTTTGACTGAGTTGATTTGCGGTTCACACAGCATGCTCGGGGTGCAAACTTTAGTATGTCTGGCGTTGTACCTCGAAGGCTCGGACACGCCTGAAGCAGCATACATGATTGCGTCGAACGCGACCCGGATAGCGCTCTCGATCGGACTGCATTATGGTACGTCAGGCTTCAGATTACTCGAATCCGAAGCGGCCGCTCGTAAACGGATGTTTTGGATCTGCTATATTTTGGACAAAAGCTTTGCACTACGGAGTAACCGGCCGCCTGCGATTGTTGACGAAGAGATTTTGATCGACGAGCCGACGGAGGCAGACGGAAGCCCGACCATGTTTTGCATTATCGTCCGGTTTGCAAAGATCCAGTCCAAAACGTTTCGGCGACTATACTCATCCGCGGTTGCAAACATCTCCGAGGCCGAGATTGTCGAGACTATCGGCGAACTCGACCGAGAGCTGCTTGAATGGCGAGACTCGATGCCGCTGGAGTATCGTCCCGATCACGAAATTGTGGAGCGAGACCCGCTGATGCTGATTCACTACGTGTACGTGCACTTTGGATACTACAACTGCCTGACGGCGATTCACAGAATGTCGATTCACCACGCGACGTGGCGGCGTCGCCGCAGCGGGGCAGCAGAGCCGTCGTCGTCGCCAAACCCGCGGGTGTTCGCGTCTGCGGCGTTATGCGTTCAGGCCGCGCGGTCGACAATATATCAGCTCAGGTATTTTGAGAACTTTGAACAGTCATGCGGATGGCTAGTGGTGTATTACACGATGACATCACTTGTGACGCTGTTTGCAAACTGTTTACAGAATCCCGAGCGACCGACGGCGGAGTCCGACGTCGCGCTCATGTCAAGCGCAGCAAAGTTCATTACGCGTGTGATTGAATCATCGGACTATCATCAAAACAACATTGCGTTTGTCACGTTGCTGAGCGAGTTGGTCAGATTGGCTGGTATGGCGGTACAGCGGGCAGAGGACGCCAGAGAACGCAAGAAGCGTATCCGACTTTCTTCTGCAGTGCCTCCCGCGGTACCGCTTCCGGTAGCCGTCGCTCCACCAAGCTCTGTCGCACCAATTCCAGACCACTACACAATTCCGGCCGAAGCCGCAGCTGAATACGATAATTGTGGAAGCGGAGTCATTCCGTCGGAAAACACTGTGATGTATAATTCGATGGAAGCTGGGGCCGTGCTGGACGGAAGGTTTATATCGGAACAGCCATTCATCCCCACCGACATGTGGAACTTACCAACGATGTTGAATTGGGATTGGGGAACTGAGCCGATGACAAATGAGAATAGTAATTAGACCTGTACAATTTTAATAATTATAAGAAATATTATAATTACGACAAATAAATATCACCTATGTTGCGTAATAAGTGTGGAAAACAAGCGAATGATACATGTGCGGCTGTAGATACGCGGGATAGCTTTACTTAAATCGGTTAGACCAAACGTGTCAACATGCGGTGCCTAATTGTTAGCAAGGTACTCATTTGGAAACAAGCTTCTTATGTAATGAATCAGATACGCAAAAATTAGATGTCGATAAACATTTGTCAGTACTAAATTGAGACAAATAGCAACTGTATAAATATAATACGAGGCAAAATTCGGGATTTATGCCACAGACTAGGGATGGGCTGAACTATGAATGAGAGTTGAATTGAGTACGCACAGATCAAGTACGAGGTTCCAGGGCCAAAAAAAAATCACACATAATATGTCAGATAAGCCTAAAAGTTGAGAGTATAAAATGGACACAATATCCCCCCTGACTTTTTTTTCTTCTCTTTTCATCGACATATACAGATCTTTTATTCATTTCAAAATGCCTATGACATTCAAAGCCGGTGCTTCCTCCGTGAAGCCACCACTTCTTGCTAACGACAATGCTTTCCTTGGTGACTTAATGACTTCCGAGACTGAGCCTGAGTTGCAGATTACTTCTGGATTCTACAGACAGGAGAAGGGTACCCCATTGGTCTACACCTACACCTACGTGAGTTCGATTTATATTAGTCAATTTGATGTAGACTTATAAAATAGGACGAAATGAAGATCATTCTCGAGGGTCACTTCACCATGGAGGACGAGACGGGCTACAAGGTCGATGCCGTCCCCGGTGACTCGTTCTACTTCAAGAAGGGATGCACCATTACCTTCACCTCCCCTGACTACGGTCTTGCTTTCTTCGTTGGCCGTCGTCCTGCTGGATCTGGTTAAGCATTTTTTAGTATGAATATAACTGTTCAGATATAAAAAAAAAGCAAAAAGCACTTGTTATAACGTATTACTTAATTTGGAAATGATAATGCGTTTTGGGACCAACAGTTTAATTTCTGTGCGTCTAATTTGCCTCAATTTGGCTGCGGTCACACCAAATCCAGTCACTTGATTGTTCTTCGCCTTGTAAACTGCGTGTGTTTTGACGTTTATTCTGTTTTAAATTTGTAAATCGAAGGGTGTTGTGTATTGTCATACCCTAAACCGACTGTTTCCCCGCAAAGTCTCAAATCTGGCGGAAACATGGCTTTGCACGTGTGAGAGAGATGATGTTAATTGATTAACGATTCAGCGCAGAACAATCAAAATAACACAAATAAAAGGATTTTTGAGCAGGCAAAGAACATGTTCAAATATCATATCACAATTCATTCCGGACGGATCAATGGCATGTATTTTTCGTGCGGCGGTTGTTATGGGCGTTAACTTAAACAGACGAGAACAAATGACGTCGAGAATAATCTTCTAAGATGTAAATGAACGGCGAGAAATGAGACTTTGTATGGTGTTGCCCCGCACTTCCCTTTGGTAATTTTGCTTGTGACGCGACGCGCCCGTGATTCCGGGATGTCGTGCGTGACTTGTCTTTGTAGTGAATCTGACCGTCGGGTTGTTTACCCTTCCAATAATCCATATAAACTCTCGTATATCCCCCCTTCCTTTCTCTTCCTTTTCTCTACTATCTTCCTTTTCATATCTTAAACTGTAACAAAATGGCTTACGAAAAAGAAACAGATATTCCGATGCAACAGACTGGTGGTCAAGCTGCTAATGGTTCGGCAACTTCAAATCGGAATGAACCGTTGATGAATGACGATTATGATCTCGAGGCTGCTCGTCAGAAAGAAAATGGGTCTTTAAACTCAGATAGAGACGAAATGTTGCACCGAATTCGTACATCAAACTCGGTCACTATTTCTCCTGAACTGTTCGAGAAACTTTATCTTTCGCCTGAACGTGCAGTCAAAGGTAACCTCAGACAGACTTTCGCCAATCCTACTCCATTGTAAGTATACATGGTTTTGCTTAGCATAAATCTAACATTGACAGGGCACTTTTGGGCCATGTTCTGTGCATTTGTCCTCTTGCGTGTGACTTACTCGGTCTTCGAGGTGCAGGTCAGTTCGGCGCAGCATCAACTGGTACCTATGTCTTTGTCGGCGGGTTACTCCTGGTCCTCTCCGGCATTTTTGAGTTTTTCCTCGGCAACACCTTCTCGTTTGTCGTCTTTTGTGCGTTTGGCGGGTTCTGGTTCTCGTTTGCAGGTACATTGATCCCTGCATTCAACAGTGTCGGCGCGTACTCTCCCACCGGAGACAACCAAGTCCTTGGCATCGTAACCCCAAGGTTCCAAGCCAGTTTCGGATTCCAGCTTCTGTTCTGGGCCGTCGCGGTCATGATTTTGCTCATATGCTCCGTTCGCACAAACATTGCGTTTTTGTCCTTGTTCATCTGCCTCGAAGCGACTTTCCTGTGTCTGACTATCGGGTACTTCACTTTAGCTGAAGGTCACTCCCAACTCGGTCAGAACATCGTGCATGCCGGCGGGGGCTGCGCACTGGCATGCGGCTGTGTAGGCTTCTATATATTCCTCGTGCTCATGCTCGTCGCGGTCGATTTCCCGTTCTTGCTTCCTGTTGGCGATTTGTCGCATCTGATGAAGGGATACCAGCAGAAGCACGGCCCGTTGAAAACTCGCTAAATCTAGTAGCTCTGTGTATTTTTGGGGGCGTTTTATCTTTTGTGCTCAATCGCAGTTTCAGTCACAAGCTGGAATTAATGTATGTGTCATAGTTCATTTGCTAACATGGTTTCTGCAACAGACAATGTCTGTTATTGGGCGTTTATTGTATAATAAACAAAGTGTATCAACCTAAGTTAGCGCAGTCATCAGTGTAGATTCAGAAATGTAGATGTATTTACAATATGATACACGCTCCCCTTTAACTATGTATAATGATTAGAGACTTCTTTTTAGTTGCCGATAAACTTCACCAGCTCCTCAATCGACCGCGTGTCGGTCGTCTTGGCCTGCTGTCCGCCAACTGGCTTCGCACCTCCTACCACACCCGTTGCCGCCAGTTTCCGCGCCTTTTTGGCCTGCATGTCTTTCGCCTGTCTTGCATGATGCACGGCCGATGTCGTTAGCTGCTCGAGCCACACCTCGGCCTCCTTCGTGGCCTTATCATCTGGTCCGAGCTTGTCGTTGAAAACCTTGTACGCGTCCCGCATCCGCTTGACAGCGCCAGCCGAGTCCTGTGTCAGCACAAGCGCCTGAGCGAGCTGGAAGTACAGCGTCGCGGCATTCACGCTGGCAGCGCCGAAAATGCTTTCGCATAGCGTAAGCGACGACTCAAACCACTGGCGCGAGTCATGGTACTCTTGCAACGACTGCAGCATTACGGCCGTGTTGTTCATCGTCGTGACCTCGTCCGGATGGCCAGGGCCGCACACGACCCGCCACAGTCCGAACGCGCGCCGGACGTACGCCAGCGCGAGGCGGGGGTGACCGTTTGCGTGCTCGCATAGCGCGAGGTTGAGGTACATCAAAATCGTTTCAGAAGAGTCCAGTCCGATCGTGCGCTCGGCAATGACGACCGCTTTGTGTGCGAAATCCGCTGCAGCAGGCTTGTCCTCCAGGCCAGAGTAAATCATTGACAGCTGACTGTACGCGCGCGCGACCTCCGGGTGAATCACACCGTACACTTGCTCGTGCAGAGACAAACTCTCTAGCAGTAACTCAATCCCGACGTCTTTTTGGCCTTGCATTATAGACACCCGGCCAGCCTCGAGCGCTTCTTCAGACAAACGACTTTTCATAGCAGAACCCTTAATCACAGGGTTCACGTTCAGCAAATCCTCGGCCACGAATGTGGTCTTGGCTACCGGGCTCACTGGCACCGCAGGGCTGGTCTGGTGCACAGCTTTTCTGCTTCGCCTTCCGTTTTTGCCAGTATTCGGCTTGGGCTCAGGCACGGCGACGATTTCCTCCGTCTCGACTTTTTCAAACACATACGCCTTGCTGCGCCACTGGAACCCAAGCACGATGGATAACTCCCTAAAGAGCTGCACGTGCCTGACCTGCGAAACCCAGTCATCAGCCAACGCGTACGCGAACCGCTTTTCAGCTTCCTCCTGAACGCGTTTCTGAATCGCGGCCGGGGTCATACCAACAAACCCAAAGTCAGGCGACGCACCGCCATACAGTTTTATCAGCACCGGGTCAATGGTGACGCTGGGCGCAGCGTTCAGTTTTGTGCCCAACACGCAGTTGAAGATATGTGCTGCCGCATACGGCACGATTGCGACCGGCAACCGAACCAATAACGAGTTAGCGACGTGTTTCAGCGAGCGTAGCATAATCTCCTGCACCAGACTGATCTTGAACACGTCAAGTCTGCCCAAATCTTTCTGGTCGTCGATCGCGGAAACAAGAGCACCGAGATACCGCATGTTGATTCCGCGCTTGTGCAGCGTCTTGGTCAACTGTGAGCTGTCAAGTGGGATCGACAATGCACCGGTTCGAAGGTCGGCAAGTAACATCGGGATCAGCGACGTGGTCACATGGCCCGACAGTTCCCGAACCGCGACCTCGTCTTCTGCATACTCAACCTTGTCTTTCTCGGTCGCTGGTAGCTGGCCAGCAAACACGTCCAGATTGATTCCAAACTTGAGCCCAGAGATCACAATGTCCTCGGTCTGCAGCTTCTCATCGTTGGACTTCTCCTCTGCAGGTTCTGCAGGAGTTCCATCAACAACCTCGTCGGCAGTTGCAACCGCGGGCGTATCAGGTTCAGTGACAGATTTAAACACAATCCGACCTTCTTTGCCTTCAGACTTTAATCTATCGGACTCCTGAGTGACCCAAGTCTTGACCTTATCTTTCCACCAATCCTCAACCGCTTCCGGTCGCAGAACCGGCATCTTGTGCGGGTATATCTTTCCGTTCTTGGCCAAGAACTCGACATCGAGCGGAGTGATTCTATACAAGTCCAAAATGTATTTGCGGCCATCAGTGCCTTCAAGACCTTTAGTCTCGACCGACAACGCGAGCTCATGCGGCGCACCTTCTTTGTCCCAAACGAGGTGGGGCTTGACGTGTAGCTGTTCTGCAATCCGAGTGAAGATTTTTCCAAAAGCCGGATCGTTCGCAACCACGTCATGGCTGTCGACACCACCGTACACGATCTGGTTCGAGCCGTCCTCGCGCTGGCGAAAAATTCCGGGCACAGGACTTTGGGCCACGATCCGGCGACCGCAGTAGTCGATAATGACCGTGCATAGCGGGCAAATGCCATCGACATCGAGTCCGTTCACAAGCCGAACGCCAGCCAGGTCCTTGCCGACCGCGTACCGAGCCGCCGCGTCACCGCCTTCGTTTGCAAATGTGCCGATTCCATCCGCACCGTAGGAGAAAAAAATACCGTTGTACAGATAAATCCGGGCATCGGTTGTCTCTGTCGGGTTCAACGCCGGAATCTCGTCTCTTGCAATAAGAATCGCGCCTTTTGCGGCGGCTTCCGTAAAGTCAAAGTAGAGTTTGTTGAGCAGTCTCTCACGCAAAATCCGGTCCTGAATCGACTCTTTCGGCATTTCTCGTGTTGACTGTAAGTCTTCGTTCCAGTCTCGGATCGTGTCGAGGTTGTCACTTCCACCAAGCAGGAATTGTTCCTGCGACTTTGAGATGTCAGGCTGTGGGGGAGGAGCGGGATGTGAGAGCCATGGAAATGCGAGAAGCGCGTTTGTGGGTGCGAACACTGTCATTGGGTCTCTCTCACCGAGCGCGACCTGGGTCGCTTTGAGTTGATCGCCGAACATTGGCGACAGTTTTTGCAGTAGGACCAGCAGGGAGTGGGCATGATACGCCTTACCGGATCCTGTTCGTGGGGTTGGGTCAAACTTCTGATTAGTTGAGTTTGACGTGTAAAACCCTGAAATATCTGCCGTGATGTGATGTACGCCGCCTTCGAGGGTGAGCACGTAAAGGTACAACAAATGGCCCCGCAAATGAAGATCAGGTGGGGGAGGGTTCCAATGAGACAGGCCAAGTGATTTGACGCATTGTGTCGAGGCTTTATCTGCATGTGGCACAATCGAAGTTAAAATGGGCGGCGAGCTGAGATCGAAGCCTGTCATTGGATGAGGACCTTCAGTAGCCTGGCCATCCTTTTCGACAGAGTTTAATGCAGACACACCACTGCTTAACCCTGTAATAAGCGAGTTCTTTGTAGACACTAGTCCAATGATATCACGAACTTTTAGCACGTGAGCACGAGCTTCTCTATCTGTGTATGGCTCTTCACGAAGTTCAAGTGTCGCGCCGTCATAAATTCTTTCAACTGAAGAAAGTTCTAGAAAATCATTAAGTTTTGAATTTTCAAACCAGAGTGAGAAACAGGTGTACTGCACAGTCGAAGGTAAGTCAAGAATTGACTGGCGAATGTCGCTAAATGTTTCATGAATTGAAACCTGGTTCGTATTAGCGAGGTCATAGATGTGGGCGAGTATAACACAGTTACATACAGCTATTGAAATGGCAAACGGCTCGTGGGGAAGCTTCACAGTTAAACTAAGCATTTCCGATGTTTCCTGCGCGACCTCGACCTGAATCGAGTTCTCGCCATTTTCGTGCAATTGATCTTCGAATGTGAGTCAGGCGAGCTTAATGAACAAACAGCAGTTTACCTTCAACAGTCATTAAAGATCAAATAAACCAAATAATAAACAACAATCTAATTGCAATAAAGCAAGTCGAATTTGTTCACTCGAAGTGTGCTCGAAAAGAAAATTCGTCGGAGCAAATTATTCGAAGGGTTGGGGTTGCACTCTTCCCGGTCATTCCCGTACATTGTTCCTTCTTTGACTACTATGTTCTAAATACTATATATTCTAATATTTAATTGGCTTATTTTGTTTTGCTTTATAGTTTCTAATTAAAAGATTATTTAGAACAAATGCCTGAACAATAACTCAAGGAATACCGGATTTGGCTAGCCGATTGATGTTTAAAGCTTATTTGTATAGTTTATTGTACCCCTGAAACCTTATTTTTATGATTTGCAAATTTGTTTCAGTTCAACTGTACTGATAAATTGAAATAAAAGCAATTGGTGTATCATAAAAATAATTAAATGCAATAACTTTAAAGTATTAAGCATAACAAAATAGATTTGACGGGCTTTGTTGAGGTGGCGGGGTTCGTGCTTGAATTGGCAGCGGCGTTCCATTGTTCTCCTGTTGCTCTCGACACGATCACACACAATAACAATGATCCGAGTCCAGTCTCGACCGGTTCGCCAACTTCGCCGAGTATTGAAGTTTCAGGCACGACATGCAACAACTGATGCTAATGAGAACGCTAAAAAGTATCACGAAACTGTACTGAAAGTAGTTGAGGCTGCTGCTGTAACGTTTGCGTCGGTGTCGATTTTAGGTCTATCTGGGTACGCGTACCACGCGTACTATCAGCAACGTGTCTTGCGTAAGATCAGACATGCGTTTAACAGCGACACTGCTCAATCTGCAATGACAGATGGCGACTGGATTGCGAGGGAAGAACAGTCGGTCATAGACAAGGCTGTCAATGGTACAACGAGAGGACGTTACTATCTCTTGATTGGCGAAAAGGGAACTGGCAAGACATCTATGCTGCTTGAAGCCGTACGCAGGGTTGGCGGTCTTAAATGCGCGATGTTTGAAGCCCACGCGGACCCGGAAATCGTACGAATTCGACTCGGGAAAGCGGTCGAGTATAATTTCCACGAGGATTACATTGGTTCGCTGTTTTCAATTCGCGGACCGCGTGACACGACCGCGTTGCTTGACATTGAGCGCGCGTTTGACAAACTTGAGGAATTCGCGGCCAAGGAAGTCCAGAATTCAGACGGACGGCCGTTGGTGTTGATTGTAAACTCGACGCATTTATTACGAGAAGACGAGGACGGCGTAAACTTGGTCGAGCTGCTCCAGCAGCGGGCAGAATCTTTCGCAGCAAGCGGACTAGTTACGATGATTTTCAACTCGGACGACTACTGGGTCTACGAACGATTCAAGAAACTGGGTACTCGACTAGACGTCGTCACTGTCCGAGACCTAAACCGAGCTCAGTCGGTCGAGGCGCTCAAAATCTGGCGGAGAAAGTACTTTGCTACCGACAAGCTCGACGACACGCTGTGCAACAAGTTATACGACATTGTCGGCGGGCGGCCACAATTTTTGAACCGGGTTGCCCAGCATAGCGATATGCTTGCCCACGCCCGAGCGGTCGTCGAAAACGAACGTATTTGGCTGCTGAACCAATGTGGCTTGCTAGGCGCAGACATGGATGACGACGTAATGGTACGCACGCACGCATATACGCATATACGCACTACTAATACATAAACCAGGAAACAGGGAAGTTTTCGTCTTCCGCAATGCTGCTAGTCAAAGCACTTGTAGAGATGCAGACCGAGCACATGCAAACCAATAATGGCAATCCACCAGAGCACTTTCTTCCCTCGCTCCCGCTCTGGCGCGCCCGACAAATCATGACCAGACCAGACTACATCCAGCGATACGATAATCTTAACATCTTTACGATAGACTCTCACTCAAACGTCCGCGCAGACTCAGTCCCGATGATGGACGCGTTCAGACAGATCGCGACGGAACCGGGATTCAACGACTTGCTGAACGAGACGTTGGACAGAGTGTCACAGATTGAAAGTCTTGGTCGAACACGTGAACTTGTAGCCAAGGACTTGATCAAAGGCCGGTACCGAATCACACGCGAAAACAAAAACGAGCTGGTGGTCGCGCTCGAAAGCCCGGACGAAGACGAATAGTATAATTTACCCCAACCCTAATAGAAGGGTAATTTACCCTGACCCTGTAATTGTATGGCCCTTACCCTGCTTCTAAAGTCCCAACGAAGTTAAAAAAAATAATTTTGCTCGAACAAGCAGACACAAAACACACAAACCACGCACAGATGGGCAGATCAGTCAAGGCACGGAGACTTGCGAGGGAACGGAAACAAGATGAACCGATTAATTTTGATGTTCCTGCAAGTATAGTACACGAAAAAAAGTCTGAATCTGAGTCTGAATCTGAGTCTGAATCTGAGTCTGAATCTGAGTCTGGAAGCGACTCGAGCTCAGATGAAGATGAAGACGAAGACGGGGAACTATTGACTGAGGATCTGGACAGCAAGATTTCACAAGTTGTGAGCGCATTGAAGCGTAATGATCCTATATTGAGAGATAGTTCTGTGAGGTTGTTTGACGATGTCGAGTTGCCTGACAAGGAAAAGAAGGACAAGCCGGTTTATTTGCGAGACTATCATCGCCTGAATTTGCTTGACAAACTTGAGGACGACAATAGCGGGGGTTATACTGCACAATTGAAACGGGATCGAGATCAGCTTGTGGCCGAGATGCATGCGACGGTTGGAGACGATGCCGAAGATGATGAGGATTTCGTGCAGAAGGCCAAAACAGACCGCAAAATCGAACCGATTGAGTTGCCTGACCCGACCGCAGACCCAGAAATGTTTTTGGATAAGTTCATGGCAGCCAAAGCGTGGTTGCCAAATTCGCGAGTCAAGTCGTCATCCAAACCTGATTTGGAGGAAGACGACAGCGAGTTTGAAGACAAGGCGGAAGAGTTTGAGAGTAAATACAATTTTAGATTCGAAGCCGGTGAAGAAGCTACACAGATTGCTACTTATGGCCGAGAAGTTGTTAATGCTCATTCAGTCAGAAGAGAGGAAGAGACCGCGCGACAACGAGCGAGAAGGTTACGCAAAGAAACCAAGGCGGCTGAGAAAGCTGAACGGAAGAAGGAAGTGACGAAGGTCAAGCAGAAAAAAGTGAAGCAGGTCATGGACAAGCTTGAGAAGATCAAGCAGGTTGCTGGACTGGATGATGACGTTAAATTAGATGAACTTGATCTTGACGGTGATTTTGAACAAGGCGATTGGGATGCTAAAATGGAGAAGTTGTTTGGTGATAAATTTTACGCTGCGGAAGTTTCAAAACCGGAGTTTATTGATGATGAAGAATTAGATGGACCGGATGAGTCAGAAGAAGACAGGCGACCGTCGAAACGGCAAAAGAAGAAGCAAAGAGAACAAAAGCAAAAAGAAGACAAGAAGTTAAAAAAAGCAGTTGAACAATTCGTCGAGACAGAACTGATTCCACTCGACGACTCACTCGTCAAATCACCAGAAACAAAGTTCAAGTACCGTGAAGTCTCACCAGACTCGTTCAGTCTTGACCCGACTGACATTTTACTCGCAAACGATAACGATCTGAATGAGTACGTTGGACTTAAAAAACTGGCGCCGTACCGTGAACAAGCCAAGAAGGAACGGGATCATAAACGGTACGCAAAGAAGAAACGACTGAGAGAGTGGAGAAAACAAGTATTTGGAAACCCGGCGAAACCTAGCTGGGGTGTTGAACAAAACCAGCCTACAGAACAGAAAAAATAGTATATAATTTTCTTTATATTATACATGCTGATATACATGCTGATTCGTATACGTTCATAATTAACACCAAAATTTATAAGTGCGATAGAAAAAATTCCTTTGCTTAAGCGCAGCACGCTCAGCCTCAAGTTCTTCAATGAGAGCAGGAATATCAATCTCACGTCTGCCAGTCACGAGATCACACTCGGACGGCGACACGAACTTGGTCCGTTTCCAGATTTTGTAAAAAACGTAAAACACAATGACGACAGGTGCGGCCAGATACGCTTGGAAGAAGTCAATCGCGTTGGGCTTGGTGCCGATAGGCCAGACCGCGATCCAGAACTGCGCAATCAAAACCAAAATGTTAAGCAGTAATCCAAGGTAAGAGCCAACGACACCAGAGTGAGCCTTGAACGCCAGCTCGTTGAGAGTGTGGCCTTGCAATTTCCAAGCCTTGCGGAACATGATGTGGCACGCGCAAACGGATCCCCATGTGAAAATCGATGACAAACCGGACAATGCCAGTAACCAGTTGAAGACGTCTCCCTCAGCAGGCGAGGCGGACACAAATGCAAGCAATCCAAAAATAGAAGTTACAATAATTCCAGCCAATGGTCGGCCGGCACGGTCAATGTAGCCAAGGAACTTTGGCGCCTGACCCATCTCGGCGAGCGAAGCAAGGGTACGACTGCAGCCATAGACAGACGAGTTGCCGACCGACAAGACGGCAATCATAATGACAACGTTCATGACAGAAGGCAGGCCCGAGATTCCAGCGTTTTCGATTGCAATGACGAATGGCGACGCGGTCGCATCAACGGATGAAGCACCCAAAAGACGATCAGAAGTGTATGGAACCAAGAGTCCGACAAGGGTGAGCGCGACAATGTAGAACAGAGTAATACGCCAAAACACCTGTTTGACAGCAGACGGAAGCGTCTTGCGAGGGTTAGCGGTCTCGGCAGCAGCCAAGCCAACCAGCTCGGTCCCTGAAAACGCAAACGCCGCAGTAACAAAGACAGAGCACAGACCCTTAAAGCCATGGTTGAACGCACCAGGATCATGCCAGTACATGCCTCCGATATAACCTCCGTTAGGACCACCGCCAGCAGTCAGAACGATTCCAAGAATAATGAATCCGACGACAGCAACGACCTTGATAAGCGAGAACACAAACTCGGCTTCACCATAGCCTCTGACACCAAAGAAGTTGATGATGACAATCAAGACCCAAAAGATGGCAACCCAGACAGCATTGTTTACGTCAGGATGCCAGTATGTTATAGTAATTGAAGCGGCAACAAGTTCAAGAGGGAACACCACCAGCCATTGCATAGCGTAGTTCCATCCCATCGAGAAACCCCAGGCAGGATCAATGAAACGAGTCGAGTAAGTTGAGAAAGAACCAGACACAGGGAACACGACCGCAAGTTCACCGAGAGCGTGAACAACAGTGTACAACATAATACCAATAATCCCGAACGCAATCAACAGCGACGCCGGTCCACCACTTGACAATGCACGACCAGAGTTAACAAAAAGACCAGTACCGATTGAACCACCGATGGCAATCATTTGCAAGTGGCGGCCCTTTAAATGTCGAGCCAGAGGGGACTGTGCTGTCCGTTTTGTTGCAGCTTCGACGTCGAAGTTGTGTCCTTCAGATTCGCGCATTCGCGAGTTTGCCAGGTAAACTTCATTGGGCTTGAACGAGTCTTGGAACCGACCCCAGACGGTGGTGCTCACCGGCGCGTGCTCGCCGATATAGGCCGAGTCTGATGCGGTCTCGTAAGATGGAGCAGAGCCTCCGTTGTCTATTTTGTAATTCTTTTCAGACATGTTTTGGTTGAATGAGATGGAGTAGAGGGAGGCCACGAGAGATTAGATGGGTCGGGATAGAACAGTTTTTAAGGGGCGATACGGCATTAAAAGTGTCGTTTGATGCTATATGGATGAAGAGACCGGAAAAGTGATAGACGTTTGATTTTCAAAGTGTAATGTAATAAACATATAAGGTGTGTAAATTAAAATGCGATATTGCGCAAGCGGCGCTCGCTCCATTATGCTAGTAGTGTCTTGGTACTAGACTCAAGCATTAAGTGCACAGACCATTAGCGGCCGTGCCACTAGTTGCATCGTTCAATCGTCTTTAGTGGCGCCGCTGATCGTTGCATGTATTATACTATATTAGAACGGCAATTACAAATTTTTCGTTTTGTTTTGCTATAGTACTTGAATTTAAGTATGTTTGATATAAAAGAAAGTATGCGCATTCGAACAATGACGGCGTCAATGAGCTAAAGAGCGCTCATTGAGTCACAGCGAAACTCAATACAATGCATCTCTTTGAGTATGGCCGGCGTTGTCCGTTACCGTTTAAGCCATGTACTTTAGCGTGCCTGTACCTGTTTGTATGAATTACACTAGTGTAGATACACTCATTTACTTGTACCATTTTGAAGATCCTCATAAAACTCCGGTTTTGCTTTTGAGACATTTTGGCTGAGACATTCATTCAAGAGCCCACTTTTATTGGTTTCTTTGATTTATTTAGTTTTTCCTAAACCCACTTGGCACGGCACTTTGCGTCTTTTTTCTCTAAATTCGTCGTGCGTTTGTCTTAAATTGAGGCAAATGAAAAGTTTCGGTGCAAGGATTTTCCGGGGTTTTACTTCAAGTCTACTCCTAAACAAATCATTTTGAACGACACGAATTGAGCGAAATCGGCAGAGATTTGGAGGTAAACATCAAAAAAAAAAATTTTCTGCTCTAACTCTGTGTGTATGATACCCAGCTCTTAATGCACTTAATTTATACTTTGTTAGTTTGCATGTCAAGTCAGCCGATATTTTCTGTGTTCGGTATTAAACAGCGCCAGCAGATTGTCGTACTGCGCCGTGAAGTTTTTCCGTAAGCCAGTGTAGTTGATGCTGCTGAAAGTACAGTGTTGTAAATATGATGACATAACATCTGACAAAGCATAATGACATAAGGGTATTACTAAGCATGCTGACATAAGATCTTACTACGCTGCGAACCATATTCTATTGCACTCCATCAGCACCGCATCATTAGCAATCAATCATGAATCACGCTCCAGAGGAATGGGGTCGCCCAAGAAACGACATATACGGGAACTACAATCCCGCATTTCATAATGCCACCCCTTCTGCACACACGCAGCAGCCATCAATTACCGGTACAAGTGTGCTTGCCATCAAGTATGACTCTGGTGTTATGCTAGCGGCAGATAATCTTGGTGCGTTATGCTGCGTGTTTTTATTTTGACGTATTAATAGAGTAGGGTCATATGGATCACTTGCTAGATTTACTGATATTGAACGATTGATCAAGGTCGGAGAAGAAACAGTTGTTGGAATCAGTGGTGATGTTTCTGATATGCAGCACATTGAACTTGTGCTTGAGAAGTTAATGTTAGTTTGTTAGTCGTTAAAATAATGCGAGGATGCTGACTGCTTAGGATCAAAGACAACTACGAGCAAGACGGGCACAGATTGCGTGCTCCCCATGTATATGAATACCTATCCAGACTGATGTACAACCGCCGAAGCAAAGTTGATCCGCTTTGGAACGCAATTTTGGTCGCAGGACGAAAGGATGACGGGTCGCCATTTCTGGCCTATGTCGATTTACTCGGTGTCACGTACTCGGCCCCCACGCTCGGAACAGGCTATGGCGCATACCTTGCTGTTCCATTGTTACGCAAACTCGTATCAGATGAAGGCGATGAGAAGAACGTGACTAAGGACCAGGCCAGGGCAGCACTGGATCAGTGTATGAAAGTTTTATTCTACAGGGACGCACGGAGTTTGGATAAGTACACTGTTGCATGTGTTGATAACACGGGCGCGGTCTCGATTGAGACAGGGGTCAGATGTGAGGACATGAGCTGGCGGTTTGCAGAGAATATTAGGGGATATGGCACTCAGAAGATGTGAATATACTCTTTTTGTCGGTAGTACATAGAAATACCATATATTTTACATACGCCACATGATTCATGGAATGACACAGTATGGCACATATTTTACATTCACTTCTATCAATGCACGTCACTGTAAGATCAAACTATTTTGACATATATACCATATAGCTGTAAAAATCTAGTCACATGATTTACGTGGGTTGGCTGAATTGGGTAATAAGGCGAAGCATTGCCGGTCCCAAATAGGTAACAGAAACGTGACTTAGAGAACGTGACCTGTGATCTAATTGTGATTCGGCAGCTGGCGACGTCGAGACTTCGACATTTGGCCAGTTCAGCGAAAGCGACGTCGTCGTCGATTTTATTTTTTTATTTTCGATTTCTCGGACATTTCTCATACCTCTCCTCCTTTTTGAATTAGTTATCATACTGATGAAATCTTGTTCTTTATAACAAATAGCAAAAGCAAAATCAATTGCACAGCTCAAATCAAATCTATCTTTATCTTATAAATGGCTGCTATAACTGTACGTCTATATTTAACTGGTCTGATTGCACAACCCATTTAACTAACTGTTTCTTTCAAAAGGAAATTCCAACTCCATCAATCTCATCTTCGAGAAGAAGATCATCAGTATCGGTCGCGCCGTACTCAATTCCAGGCGCCAGATCTCATGCTCACAATCTGAATCTATCGTCTTCCATGTCTTCCTCGGCTGGAACGTCATATCCTTCCCCGCCTTCCTCAATCTCTTCCTCACTCTCGAGCTCGCTTTCTCGTCGAATCTTGGCCGCTAGAAGATTTTCGGATTCGGAGTCTACGTCGGGTAGACTGAAGGAAGAACTTAAGTGCGAAGCGTGTGGAAAGGGCTACAAACACATCTCCTGCCTCACTAAGCATCTGTAAGTGTCTATTTCTATTCTATTTTTACGCGTCAGAGTCTCCAAGTCTGGTTTTTTTTTTATACGATTATCCTGTTTTATCGGCATTTCCCCCCTTATAGTATCTGTCGCGACCGGCCCCACATATACCGGTCTATGCTCTCCTGTTGTTGTGCTGTTTACTTTCCGCAGATTGTGCTCCATTTTTAATCTGCCCCAAATTTTTGTCTGCTTCGGTAACTATAAGACCGGGTAAACAGCACGCAATCTCGACTTAATTTTTCTGCAGACAGAAATCAATGCCCTGTCTTTTTGCTGCCTTCAGAATTCATTTGAGCGCCCGTGGCTGAATTCTATGGTGCGGGTCGAGCTTAGGCCTCGTGTCCGCTCCGCTCTGAACCGGCAAAGACTCCTGTTATCTGATCGGCACTCAACACTAGTCAATTCCGGGTAAACCTCGGAAAGAGAGAGCCCGAGTCTGATTGCACTATGTACTGTGACAGATATACCATAACCATACCGGATTTGAGACTCTGGAATGCGATGCTATTTTGAGAGTAGTGTGAACTAACATATGACAGGTGGGAACACACTCCGGAATGGAACATGACGTCAAAATTGTTAATCTCCAAGCACCAGCAGGTTCAGTTGCTCGAGGCGGCATCAATTTTGGTGTCCATGACTGAAGAAGACGAGTTGGCAGAGATGCGCATCTCGCGTGAAAATTCGGCCGGCGATATGGATGACGACGAGTACAACGAGTCGTCTCGGGACGAAGATGATGTTGGTGTTTTTGGCCTGATGGAGGAGTAAGTCTCTTCTTGTTTTACCAAATATATGTTTTTCCTTTATCGGTGGTCGGTGTCTGTCGGTCCAAGTTGGCGGAGTGTATCAAGCTGTTAGTTAGCAGGAGGCGTTTAGTCATAGCTTTATTTTGTTGTGCCACTATATGTATTTATCATTGTCATTGTCAAGAATTCATCATATCGTTCATAAGTGTTTTCGAAGAAGGTTTACTAGGCTATATATGTATATCATGGCTTTAGACGACCACGCTTCTCGAGTAAATCTTTGGCCTCATTAATTTTTGTAGCAACATAAGGTGACCCGCCTCTGTCAGGATGGTTTAGTAACATGATTTTGCGATGTGCTTCCTTCAGCTTCGATTTCGATAGAGTCGACTCTGTCAGTCCGAGAATCTGCAATGCTTCTTTCGGATTCATTTTCGCGTCAAACCCGCCTTTCGGGTATTTTCTCGCTGCCCCTGCCAGGCCAGGCGGTAGGTTCCGGTACCGCTGGACAGCGCGAATACCAACTCTGGCTGCGAACGCGGCAGCCGCGATGCCTGCTCCGATAATGACTGGATGGCTCTGTGTTCTTGTTAGTAATTCATTTGTCAATACGTGGTTGTACGGACCATGGTGTATGCTGTAGCGTCCTGTATAAATGTAGTTGTTTCTGGTTGCTGAAGTGGGGTTGTAGGAAAGGTTGGTGGTTCTAGAGGCTTGACTAACAGAGGCTCAACATTAAGGTCGTGAATGTCTTGATTTTGTTGATTCGTCGTATTTGAACTCGGGCTCGGACTCGTCTGTACTGTATTTTGTGATTGTCCGAATACTCCTCGAACCCACGAACTCATGCTCTGATTCTATGTCCACAGTTCAAACCCTCGAAAATTTTTCTGCGTGGCGGCGAGTTTCTGGCCACGCATACGTTTTAGCCGCACATACCATGTCGAACGTCTAGGAAGAAGACCCAACCATTTCGGTCTGCGTACAATGGGACAATAAACTTCTGTTTAACTTTATGAATGAGAGTCTTGTTTTGGGTTTCAGTCATTGTGGTTGTGGTCGCAGTGTGGACAGCAGCAAAGACCCCATCGCTTGTAAGCACAATCACTGCTCCGGCCGTATCTCTTGCATCGTTCGCAGTCGAAACATTGCTGCAGTATTTGCTCAAAAAGGAGATGGTGCCTTGCAACACAGCTTGTTTCACCGGTCACGGATTTCATTACTGTTTCTACATATACGCGATGCAAGGCCTGTGTGATAAGATGGACACAAAAATACTGAATCAAGAAGCCGCGAAACTGCTTCCAAACATAAACCCGAAGTATAGCGGCGGGTGTCTGCTTATTTACAATGCTCCACCGGCTGACCCGCTCGCGTACGTGTACATGAAGTACCTGAAGGAAGGAATACAACATGCTTCACCGGTAGACTCAGAAATACACTTTGACTATACCTTAGGTACCTTGAGCAATGCCATGGCCGACATCCAGTGTGTACCGCCGTCAACAGCAGATTCAGAAATCGAGTGGTGGACTGACTGGAATTCCAAGCCGGACTCACTCTATCTCAAACTAAACTTCAGCGAAATTTATAGACATTTTGTATAAAAACTTGCGAAATAGATTAACGTTGACAAAATAAATCAAAAAAAAGAAGAACACACCCAGAAGAAGAAATAGAAAAACGCTGAAAAAACATTCAAATCATGTCTAGCAAGCACATCCCTGGCCGCCATTATTATCGGTCCTCGAATCCAAATCAACTCTACCCTCGCCGGCTCCAGTTCGTCCCTTCGCGCCGGCAACCCCGCCACGCTTGTTAACGACATCTTCCGGAATCTTGGACGCGATTGCCAGAAACACATCCCGCACGTTCGCACCCGTCTTGGCCGATGTCTCGAAAAACAACAAGCCTTCATCCTCGGCAAACTTCCGGCCTTCCTCAGTCGAAATCTTGCGTCGGTCCTCTTCCTCTTCAGATGAAGCCTCGCCAGGCTCGTTGCACAAATCGAGCTTGTTGCCAACAAGCGCAATCACAATCTTCGGGCTGGCTTGTGCGTGCAGCTCGTTCACCCAGTGCCGTGCTTTAATCAACGACGTAGGCTTCGTCAAGTCGTACACGACCAACGCGGTTTGGGCATTCCGATAGTACATCGGTGCCAGCGACGCAAATCTCTCTTGTCCTGCCGTATCCCTGTAGTTGTGTTAATCCAATCCCATTTACATCCATCACATCTCACTAACCATATCTCAAATTTGATTGTTCTGTTTGGAAGTGTACATTTCTGAGTCAAAAAAGCTGCTCCAATAGTAGGTTCTATAATAATTCACAGTCAGTCATATCCCTATATCTTATCCGATATAATATATACCCTTATTTTCTTGGAAATCATTGCTAACAAATCTCAATACAAGACTAGACTTTCCAACAGCAGCTTCTCCTAAAAGTACAAGCTTAACCGAAGCAGTTGGCTTTGGTGCGGATGGTACAGTATCTAATGAACTCATGATTGATGATTAATTAACTGTGACTGTGTGTGTGTGTGTGTGTTTGAGTGTGTGATTTGAGGTTGATAATAAAGAAGCAAATCTCTCTAATCTTCTATAATTTCCTTTAAATAAAAACAAAAACAAAGATTTCCTTTCACGAATTTGCTTCACTAAAGAACTCGAGAAATCGCAGTGAACTTCAAAAGGCGAATATGACGACGACCAGACCAGACTCAAATCCAGATCCGCACTTCTGACCGCAAGCGCCGCTTAGACAGCGTATATCTCAGTCCGAAAATATCTCAGTACACATAGTCATTTCACACTTATACTGCCCTTACCCAATGCATTATCTACTACTAAATTACACTCGTTTACGCTACTTTCCTACTAAAAATATGCTCATAAATTATTTTGTTTTTTGAGGAATTTACAAACTATTATGTACTAATGTAACCGAAGCCCTCGTCCGCCAATTTTTCCACCATCATCTAATAGATCTCACCCTGAATCGCTGGGAATTCAAAAACAACCTGCTTTCCAGTCAACTTTGTGTAAACAGACTGGAATGATTCAAGCTTGTAATCAATAGCAGTCGAGTCCTTGTTATCGAGGTAACTATAGACCATTAGTACTTCATTCGATATCCCATCAGCATGAATCATACATTTTGTGGATCTTGCCGCCGCCGACCAATGATCGAATTCTCTTTCCGACAATCTCTGTAGGGAAAACAAGGTCTTCAAGAAGAGCGTCGTGAACAGCAGTCAAAGTACGCGAACGGGGACGCTTCTGCTGTTGTCTTGATCGTCGACCTGGCTTGGGAAGAATGCGTCGCTGGGCAATGAAAACAACATGACGATCGGAGAACTTCTTCTCCAATTCACGGGTCAGACTGAGTCTTGTTAGACTTTTTCTTCTTTAATTCTGCTGATTGTATACATACCGAGCCTGGATCTTGTGGAACGAAGCAAGCAGAGGAACAGGGACGAAGATGGCAATTGCCTTCTTTCCGCCAGACACGTCAATCTATTCCCATTAATTTAATCCTTCAAATGACTTCGTTACGGCTGTTCTCCTTCTTTCTCAAACACAAGAACAGCCATATCATTCATCATATTCAAATCATGTTTCCCTACCTCCTTCGCTGCGCTGAACTGCAGTGGTCGCAGTCCGGCCTTGAGATCAGCAACCGACGTCTCCAAATCGTAAAGCGCCTGAGCAATTGAAAGTTCAAGGTCGCTGGCAGTCGCAGGGCTGGTAAGCTTATTGGTGGCCGACATTTTGTATTTTGATGTGCTGGAAAATGTCGAATGTTCGTCAAGATGCAGTTTGAAGGAGGTCCGTCGTCGCTCTGTCAATAATCTCGAATTTCCACACGCTCGCAATCGATGACTGGGCCGTGACTGCTGTCAAGACCTATTTGGAATTTTAGGGTTGCTCTTTCAACACTCTGACACCACAACACCCTTACTTTACAATGTAAGGGTATGACCTAACCCTGATTCACGCATCAGCGACACATTCAGGATGCGACTTATGGAGGAGTTTCATTACTCATGTGAGATGTGAGATGTCAGCTTGTATTGTAGATTATGACTCGTAAACAAGGTCAGAGGGATCCTTCTCAATTTATTGCGTGTTGGCCCAGAGTAAAGGGCGTCCAGCGGACCTATTTCTGAGCGCATGGGCTTCGTAAAAATCGCGATTCGGTGAAATCTGAAGATATTATTTGACTATTTACAGAGCAGACAACTATAGCAAGACTTCTGCGCACCGCCCACATAAACCTCCTTCAACAGGCGCCGTGAACTGCCAGCATCGTGGACATTTATGTCCTGACGGGCTGACAACGTACACGTTTACGTTCGCACCTAAGATCTCGATCTGGTTTCCGGTAAATGACCACTTGTATGCGCTCAAGTCTACCGGTCCGTTCTTGATGTTGGTCTCGGACGCGACCAGCAATTCAGGAAGATGGTACTCTAGGTCGTCAGATCGCATTCACAATCCTGTTTAGCTAACTTACCGTATTTCTTGAGAAGCTGAAACGAATCTGAATCTTCTGGCGCGGTTAAAATCACCTCAGCCTCGAGCGAGCTGCCAATTTTCCTGTCTGTTAGTCTGATACACGTAAATTACCGTCGTCACGTACTTCTCCTTTCGTGCAAGTTCCATCGTAGACTTGACTTCATCCTGCACCTTTGCCAACACGCCAAACTCCTCTTTCAACACAGCATCATTCCATTGCTGAGGTGCGACGAACCATCCCGGCACGAACGGCGAAAACTGCCCTGCCGTGACCGAGCTGGGTGCATGATGCCATGCCTCTTGCGCCAGCAGCGGAATAATCGGCGACAGTATCGCGGAGTAGGTCTTGAAGATGTGCGCCAGCACGGTCTGAGCCGACCGTCTCGACAGACTGGTAGTTTTGTCGGTGTACAGTCTATCTTTCGACGTTGAGAAATACGACGCAGACAGTTCTGCAACGTGCTTGTTGACGGCCTGGATGACTCGGTTAAACGCATACCTATCGTAGTATCCCACTGACGACCGCTCAAGCTCATAAAGCTGACCTAGCGCGAACTTATCCGCAGGCCGCAACTCGTCGTACGCGACCAGCTCACCATCAAACCCATCCAGATTGCCAAGAATATACCGAAACGTCCTGCGTAACTTGCCCAGCGCGTCCGCAACCCGGCGCATGACTTCCTCGCTGACCACAATGTCAGTCGTGTACTCCGCCTGTGCAACCCACAGCCTTAGCCCACTGACCCCGATAGGCGGCAGCTTCTTGAGCCCGGTCGTCGTGATGGCGCTCGGCTGAATCACGTTCCCGATAGACTTTGACATCTTCTTTCCCTGTTCGTCCAGTGTAAACCCGTGTGTGATGACCCTCGCGAACGGTGCCCTGCCGTTCTTGTGAAACGCAGTGTACGTCAGCAGCGACGACTGGAACCAGCCCCGATGCTGATCTGATCCTTCCATGTACACGTCCACTAGCGGCTTGCCTTTCCGAATCGCGCCAAACTTCTCCTCAATCAACGTCCAGCTCGTGCCACTATCAAACCACACGTCCATCGTATCCTTGCCTTTGATGTAGACCTTGTCATCAGTACGGTACTCCGGCGCTATCCAGTGTGCGACATCAGGCTCTTCCTCAAACCATCTATCAACCCCGACTTTTTCAATCTCTTCAATGATATGTTCAACATTGCGCTCAGTCAACAACGCGTCGCCAGTCTCGGCATCAAAAAGCGCCGGAATTGGCACACCCCAGCTGCGTTGCCGCGAAATACACCATTCAGACCGCGCGCTAGTAAAACTCGAGAGTCGGTGCCGTCCAGCCTCGGGTAAAAAATCAACCATCTTAAGTCCAGCCAGTGCATCCTCCTTGATCGAGTCCACATCCGCAAACCACTGCGCCGTCGACCGGATAATGACCGGCTTCTTTGACCGCCAGTCGTACGGATACTTGTGTACATATTTCTTCACAGCAACAAGCGCGTCGGAGTCGGTCAAGAATTCAATCACTTTACTCTGCCCTTCTTTCAACACTGCCTTCCCGGTCAACGCCTCAAGCCCAGCCGGAACGGTCGCATCAAACTTGCCGTAGTCGTTCACGGGAGAGTATGGGTCGATGCCGTGTTTCATGCACAGCAAGTAATCTTCCATTCCGTGACCAGGCGCAAGATGAACTAGACCGGTACCTGAGTCCGGGGTAACAAAATCGGCAGACAAAACAGGTTTTGGGCTTGAGCCATTCAACAGCGGATGCGTATATTTCTGCGAAGTCAAAATGCCTCCCGGAATAGATTGCGCAACGAGTGTGAACTCGGCACCTAGCTCTTGCTCCAAAATGTCTTTCCGTGCCTCAGCAATCAACAGATTGCCGTACTCGCTGTTGTTTACAATGCAGTATGTCATTTCCGGGTTAACAGCAATGGCCTGTCCGTTAGTCCAATCAATGCAAAATCTACGATGCAACTCACTTTATTTGACGGAATGGTCCACGGCGTTGTAGTCCAAATCAGTGCATGCACAAGCTCATTAGACCCTACAAGCTTCAGCAGCGCGTCTGTGGCTTCTAGTCTGAACTTGACGTAGACCGACGTGCTCTCGTGGGCATCCGTATACTCGAGTTCAGCTTCCGCCAGCGCGGTATACGACTCGCAACTCCAAAACACAGGACGTACGCGTCTGTAAATCAGGCCTGCTTTCAACATCTCTTTAAATACGCCCAGCTGCCGAATCTCATACTGTGGATCTAAAAACCGTTAGACCCTTTCCGTGTTTTGTCAGCACAAAGCAACATACTCATTGTTTTGTACGGATTGTCCCATTCACCCATCGTAGCCCATTCTCTGAAATTCCGCATGTGATTCGCAATGGTACTCTGCGCATGTTCCCTCGCCATCGCCCGTACTTCTGTAGGTTTCAACTTGGCAACCCGGTCACGTCCACCTTTCCCTTTGCCGACCTGTTCAAGCACTTTGAGCTCAATTGGCAGTCCGTGACAGTCCCAGCCCGGAATATATGATACCCGGCGGCCGCGCATGACTTGGTATCGTACAATCATGTCCTTGATTATCCTGTTGACTGAATGCCCTGCTCTCTATTAGACCCATTAACTTGCTTCCTGGTTGATCCTACCCAAATGCACATCTGCATTTGCATATGGCGGTCCATCATGCAAGACAAATAGACTTTCCTCCGGTAGATTCGACTTCTATTCCAATTCATGAGTCTTGATTTGCACGTTCCTCACAGACACTAACCTGCCATGCATAAACATCATCGGATGCAACGCTTAAATAGTTTTGCTGAACTTTGTTGTTATCTGTCCGGACCGGAAATGTTGTCTTTGGCATCAAAATGGTGTCGGCGTAAGAATGGTCGTGGTTCCACCGCCGACTTGGGTATATTTTTGCATATCTCAATTGCCGGATTGCAATCAGAACATTGTCCAAAACCCAGTGAGAGCCCCGCATCTATACGCGTGTCTAATTGGCATCTATTTAGCCGAAAACATAAACTTGAAATTTGCCAGTCGAAGCCGAATTTTATAAATTTAAACCTTCCTCGGAGATTCAGGGGTAAACGGGTTCCGTCACGACGATGCATTTATTCATAACGATGGACACAACTACGGGCGATTGTTAAAAGTAAAGAAGACATTTGAACACACATAAACAAATTGATGAAACACAAATTACTACTAATAAAAACATAGAATAACCACATAATGAAACGTGATACAAATGACTGTAACTATATAGACCGACAAAATAGTAGAATTTTTATGCTTCATGAACGCTGCTTTTTGAGGTTTGTGCTCAACCATTCCAAACCTTTTGAGTTTCGTTAGCAACAGTAATCTTATACAAACAAAATACTAACCTTCGTATAAACCGTCACCAGAGGTAGCGCAAGTGGCCTGGATGTACCATGCTCGTTGTCTAAGAGAGTGAAGTCCAAGCTTCTCAGTGATTTCAGCAGCATTCATGGCGTTGGGCAGATCCTGCTTGTTGGCAAAGACCAAAAGGAGGGCATCTCTCAGCTCATCCTCGTTCAGCATTCGCTGGAGCTCCTCACGAGCCTCTGACATACGCTCTCTATCGTTACTGTCAACAACGAAAATGATACCCTGAGTATTTTGGAAGTAGTGGCGCCAGAGAGGACGGATCTTGTCCTGACCACCGACATCCCAAACTGTAAATGAAATATTCTTGTATTCGACAGTCTCGACGTTGAATCCGATAGTGGGGATAGTGGTTACAATTTCACCAAGTTTCAATTTATACAAAATAGTGCTAAGATATGTCAGAATAGAGAATGATGGATCCGAACAAAAATACGTACGTTTTTCCTGTAATCGTGAGACGCAAAAAGCACACCGGTCAGCATTATGTAAACCAAAACAAAACCACAACTCATAAGCAATCCATCTCATTATCAATCATTACAAGGCATTAATTAACCCTTATGAACAGAATTGAATGGCGTTGATGTAGATAATTGCAGCCGAGTCAAGGTATGCATAATAAGAATCAGGACTTACCGGCAGCATCAAGACCGACCATCAAAATTCTCATCTCCTATAAGGGATAAGTAATCAATTGGATTGATAGAATCAATTAATGAACAAACCTTTCGGCCAAAGAGGCCCTGGAGCAGCTTGGAAATAGACATACCCATGATGAAAACTATAAGAGATAACAGCGATACGCCGGAATCCGGCGCGATCGCATAAACAATTAGTAACTGATAGAACGGATAGATATAAAATACGATCGAATCTTAATAGATTAAGATAAATTAAAAATAATCTGAGATTTGATTGTCATAATTAGAGGCACACACGATGAATCTGGGTACCGTAATGACAACAAACCGACTTCTACTTATCCAAAGATATTCAGATTGATAAATAAAAAGAAATCAACGTACACAATTAACGAGTTATAATTGAACTCGAACAAATCAACAAAAGAAAAAGGACTTTTTTTTGAATGGAGAAGAGTCCAAAGAAGAAGGTTAGTTTAAGTGGAAGGGGGGGAAATGGAAGAAAAAGACGACGAGAGAGCAGAGAGTGCGGCAGGCGGCGGGCGGCGAAAGAGCGACGACCACACACGAAGGAAAGGAAGGACACGGTAAGGGACACGGCAAGGCACACAGATTATAGTGTCTACTATTAAACTAAAAAGTATGTGCAATTATATGACGCACGGCTATCGGTAGTCATAATAGCGCGATACCACTTGTTCGTGATTTGTGGATCACATTTCACAAAATTGTGTTTTACTTCAATTTATTTTTTTATTTTTATTTTATTTTCATTAATATTATTATTTTATTCTAATTGATGTTAATACTAAAAGGTATGTTGAAATCAACAAATGCAAGTGCAATGATGAATATTTATTCCTTGCCGAGAAGACTTGTCTCCAATGAATTAGGCAAAACCTCTAAGAAGCTCTGAGCTATTGCATTTGATCTTATTGAAGAGTAACTAATGTATACTCAGGTGTAGCTCTATATGTAAACACTTAGTGAGGTATAATCCACGTGTTATTGGTGTTATATGATTAAAGAACAAACTATATCAATCAATCTGTCAATCCCCTGAACAATATTCTCTTTTAAAGAGTTTATATATGTTGATACAGTTTATTTATGATTACACAACTTTTATATCTATTAAGTAGGCTAATAATAATTAGATCAATTAATGCCTGTTGATATTCACGACATTGAACCAGTTCTGATCAGCTATATTGATGGCGAGTATTTTATCTTTGATCTTGATGTTCTGAAATATCTGCGTGAAAACTATCACGTTGTTGGTATCCTGGCAGGTACTTTGCCGCAGGTACCTCAGCAGAATGTGTTTTTAGGATTACCTCTTCAATTGATGGCAGAGGAAACTGCGTTTTTAGTAAACAAAGGTGTTGCTAAGATAGTTGATGAAGTCGCAAGTCATCAATCACTACTAAAGCCTCCAGCTGACGGTGTTGATGACGAGCAAGTGAGGTTAAAAGTAGCCGAGCTCGAGGCTGCTGGCGTTACAGAACAAAATCATTTACAATGGTTCACTACATCTCTACTGTCTACTGTGCCAAATACTTATATTTCAGAATCAAGTGTCGAGTCGGTCTACTCCACGCCACGATTCCTGATTTACAAGTTTTTGAACGAGCGCGGGTATTTCATTTCTCCTGGTCTGAGATTTGGTGCACAATTCGTTGCGTATCCTGGTGACCCACTTCGTTACCATTCGCATTATCTAGTCAGAGGTGTTGACTATAACGAAGAGTTCCCCCTTCTTGATATGGTTGGATCGGGACGGCTTGGAACGAGTGTAAAGAAAGCGTGGATGATTGGTAGTCAAGTGCCCACACAAGAAGACGCATCTGAATCGGAGTTTGAAGGGTTTTGCATTGAATGGGCTGGGTTTGGTTAGCTGTACAATATAATCTTGCTGTTTAGACATTACTTAAAATGGGAATTGACTATTACTCAAAAAGGAAATGATTTAGCTTTGTGGATAAAGTAAATTCAACGAATCAAAGCTGACCAATTTATATCGCGTGTGGGGCTTTTCAGGGGCTTGCTTTGTTAGCCACAGCATTGACAGTCGCAGTTCAATGTGGCGCATCTGACAGTGAACAATCGTCTGACTCGCTCGGTATGCTCCCGTTTGTCAACACTTTGGCATACTCAAACACTTATCAGAATTCGCACAAAAGCAAACATAGAGTGGAGTATTAAAGTGGTCAAAATGGATACTATAATGCAAATGGATAATGTGTCACGTGAGTAGTTTGAACCTATATAGAAACTAAAAAATTGCTAATCCTAGCAGAAGCAGCACATTTCGAATCAGCTCTAGCAGCGCTACACATTTCAAACCCAGATAATTATATGAATGCCTGTATGGCACATACGTCATGCTATTCGTGTGTTATGGCAACTCCACGTACACCGTGCGGATGGTGTCCTTATGTGAGTTGATTGATTAGCCAATTCATCCTCGTACGTCCTAACACCTGCTCAGTCTCAAGTTTGTGTCCCTGATCCCAGTAACGGTTTATTAGCTTCGATCAGAGATAGCTCAATATGTCCTTTTCCAAGTGAACGATACGAGTTTCGGGCCCGAGCTCTGGGTTGTGCGGTGTCTTCCGTTACATTGTGGAGTACAGTTGTGTCCTTTGTCATCGGCATAATCATCACCATCGCACTTACTGCCATAATCATGTACCTTGCGAGACGGAAGTTGCTTGTTTTTATTACAAAGCTGTTGAAGACAGAAGACACAGAAGTAAATGCTGGCTCCGAGCCAAGTGACCACGAGCAAGGGTATGAAGCCGTCGACGCGTCAGACACACGTGTAGAAAAATCAGAAGTGGACAGCATTTACAGCACAGATGTGGGATATGTATACGATCCACAAATGCTGCCGAACCGCGAACGGCCGAGGGTTCATGAAAGCCCAAAGAGAAATCCAAACGACATTTACACTCGGTTTAGAGCTGCCGATGACGAAGACGAAAACAAAGGTCCTTTTTGGTTTTTCTAGTTGACTTTCGCGTTACGGTTGGTTGTTGTACATAGGTGTTCATAAGGAGTTAGTTGGTCGAACGTAGTAACTATTATCAAAATTCTTCTTCAATAACCTCAAGCTCACCCAACCCGTCAGCATCAACGCTTTCCAACAACCGCAACCGTAGCGCGTCTTTCGGGCCCATGCTCAGTGAATCTCGAAACGATACGAAATAATGATTGTACCATTCCGGCTCTTCCAGCTCGAATGCGACCTGGCGCAACTTGGCAAGCTTGTTCAAGACTCTGACCCGGTCGACTAGCTCTGCGTCTAACAAGGCGTCAATCTGATTACAGGCTTGCTCAAATACTAAATTGTCAACAGGGATAGACTTCTACATGTAAAAACTTACTTCGTGGCAACGCCAGATCGCTTTCAGGCCCTGCAGGCATGCGTTCCCAATGATTAATCTCATTTTCAAGAAAATCATCATTGTCTTCGGTATTTGTGCTATCAGTCTTTGTCCTCTTCGCCTTTCCTCCACTCGGTGACGTAGTATTTGTCCCAATCAACTCTTGCAAATCTAAAGTCATGTCTTGCTTCAGCTCCTCCTGACCTTGCTGCGCGTATCTTCGCTTGTTTGTCTTGTACTTTGCCACTTTTTTAACCTTGACTGAGTCTACCAACTTGTCTGCTATTGAACTCGTCAGCTTGACCAGCTTCTCTGGAGCGGTGGTCTCTTTCAGCACTAGTGGATCCAACTCAGGCAGTTCTCCGTCGGGATGAAGAACGCGATATGGAATCGACTGCTTGATCATTGCACTAACAGGGTTAAAAATCGTTCCTACTCGCGCATACTCTGCCCTATTCTTTCGTTAGTACATGCGTCTGTGATAATATAAAACATACGCGTCGGGATCATCTGGATCAGCTGGTAATCCGTCCGGTGACAAACTTGAAATATCCATAGCATTAACGTAGGCAGTCATGTTGTCCTTCATCTCTTGTGTCGGTAAATAGTGATGACTTTCCAACACTTTTCCCTTCACGGTTTTGATGGTTTCTAGTGATGGAAACTTGTACGACCGCACGTCCTCGGCAAACGGTAGTTGGCATTCAATCAGCGCCTCGTAGCCGTCCGACAGAAACGGACTGAGCAGCACCATGACTGGCGGCTTGTCGTCCTTGACTACGAACCGCGCAATCGCGCAGTAGTTTAATTCGTGCAAAGCCTTGATGATGCTCCATAAACTCGTCGCAGCCATTTCGTCGCCTTTCTTCGCAATCACATACGTCGCACTCGACATTAGCATCCACGGTTTGACCTGTCCGAATCAGCATGTGTACATAAAACTTGCCAGCTTACTCACGGCGTTAGCCTCTGTGAACCCAACAATTTCCATCCCTATCGTCGTCTGAAACTTGAGATTATCCTGATCTTCTTTAGTCAACGCTACAATTGTCCGACCGTATAGATATCCTTTCTGCAGATTCTCTGGTGAAACCTCGATCGTCTTGTCTTTCTCTACAGTGACTTCGTACTTTGTCGTTCGTCCAAGCAGAACCGATTGAGGCAGGGTCTGTCTGGTTGGCGTTTCACTACCGTTTCGTGGCCCCTCGCTAGAAAGCGTAGCTTTCATGTACGAAACGGTGCCGGGTGGTTTGTTCTCAGAAATGCATGCATACCGTTCGACCGGAATCGCAAGATAGTCGTTAAAACGTAACGTATCCCCTAGCGACAAATTGCCCTTGTACGTGTTCACCGACCGCACTTTTCTAACGTCCGGGATTTTCAGATCGTGCCATACGTCTTCATACGGTGAGAACACCGCGTCAGCACCAGCCTCAACCGCCTGCTTCACAAACACTTGCAGTCTATCATGATTAATGCGTTGAATCTGCGAGCTCGACGCTTCGTTTGCGCCAACAGTACTATTTCAATTAGCAACTTTACCCAATCGCAAAGTATGCATACAAAACTTTCAATGCGATTCCGTCTTTCACCATTTGTCTAATCAAACCATTATCAAGTTCATAGTTAGTCGGAGCTCCACAGTTGGACAGTATCACAATAGTCTTGACGTATTTCAAATGACGAACAAAAGTCCGAAGCATGTCAATCCCGATTGCTAGCGCACATATCAGATCAGCACTATACCCGTAAGTCGGCTTTAACTTATAGGGCAACTCTGCAAAATCTTGCAGCTTGAATTGTCGGATTGAGACCAGCTCGCTGATATATTCGTATCCCTCTACGCCGACCATAGAATTAAGCGTTTCTATGGAAATCAGCCTTCACAGTCACAGCACGCAGAACATACAGCATAGTACCTCTAGTACCAGCACCAACAATCCCTACAACGTCCGTCTTGCGCTCACTCAACACTTTTGATCCAATTTTATCATACAAATACTCGCAACACATATCAAGATCAGACCTCCCATTCGCTACTGCCATATGACTCTCAGCCATGCCTCCACCAACGTCAACCACAAACACGGTAACCTAAATCATTCAATTAGCACATGCTTACACGGCGTCAACACATTTACCTCTTTACTGGCCATTGCGTCGCGTATCTCAAGTTTCGCTTTCTTTCTCATGATTCAAGACGCGACGGCTTCGCACGTGCCGGTTGCCCTAACCCGATGACAGTCTTGAATATTTCTGGGTTTTAGAGCTTCGAGGCGTCAAACAATACACACATAAACACATGGCAACAATTCGTTGTCGATTACCGAGGTTAGTACTGCCACAGTATTGCAGGTATATGGCCTTGTCTTCCGTGTCTGAAGGAATGCAAGTCTTCAACCGGCATGTGAAGCAAAAGCAGCGGGACCGAGCAGCTCTGGATGTCCAGAGCAGTCGGACTGTTGAATATCTTCGGTCGACCATTGCTGATCGGTTAATTGAGCGGTTACTAGTATGTGTTGTGACTAGTGAGAATTAAAGACTGACTGTGTAGTTAATTGCACGACAGCATGAAATTCTGGTCGATGTCGGAAGTGGAGCTGGAACAGTTGAGCAGGCCATAATGGGACCTCGCGAGGACCCGAACGATGACGGTGTGATGAAATCGCGGGTCGGAAAAGTCATCATGACTGAACTGTCTGAAAAACTACTTTACCGTGACGCGGACCCGGTCGAGTTCCCATTCAACACGGAGCTTGACATCACCAGACTTCATCTTGACGAAGAACAGCTTTTCACGCCGTCACTGCTCGGCGCGGTCACTGGCGAGGATGGAGAATACAGCGAGTACAAGTTTGAGAACACGGTCAGTACAGTGATCAGTAACATGTCAATGCACTGGATCAACAATCTGCCGTCTTTGCTGGCGAAAATCAAGTTCATGCTTAAACCTGACGGCATGTTCATCGCCAGTATGATTGGTGGCGACTCGTTGTTCGAGCTACGGACTGCACTGCAACAGGCAGAGTTGCAAACGTACGACAGAATTGCTCCTCGGCTGTCGCCTTTAGCTGGTATATTTCACTCTGTTATGAGAGTGATGTTGAGCTAATGTACAGACGTTTCTGATGTCGGTGGTTTAATGCAGAAAGCAGGATTCAACCTCATCACGGTCGATGTCGACGACATCATCGTCTCATTCCCCGACATGATGACGCTGATGCGCGACATCAAGGACATGGGCGAGTCCAACGCGGTCTCTAACCGGCCTCATTACCTCTCGCGCGAACTCATCAAGGCCGCAGAGAAAATATACAAAGATATGCATGCGAATGAAGACGGAACTCTACCGGCAACGTTCAGAATCATATACATGGTACGTCCCCGTTGACTCATTTAAGCGCAAATTCACTGACAATCAAAGATCGGCTGGAAACCAAGCGAGTCGCAGCCAAAACCGCTGGCCCGCGGATCAGCAGATGTAAACCTCAAAGACGTGCTCGGATTGTAAATAGTTTAAACAGAGCCTCCAATTTATAAAACATATGACGAAAACAAAGTAATATACATTTATTTTTACACCTAAAACGGAATATCGTCACCGAGCCCCCAATCGTCCTCCCGCCGTGCAGCACCCAGCGTATCGGAATCGCCAGACGATCCTGATACTACTGGCTCACCATGGACTAGCACTTTGTATATACACGACACTTCCGCGCCCCAGTTCTGCGTAAACCGAAATAGAACAGAGCCAACAGGAGTTGTTCGCAGAATTTCATTCGCCTGTCTCGGAAATCTAAACGCTTGCTGGTGAAACGGTCCATTAATGTCGTATGTGAACTGCCCAATCTTGACATACTTCGTCAATAACGGGTGCAGCATCCCACCTGCTGACTCGCCACTGTTTTTGACTAGCACCTTCTCGGACCCGTCTTGCACCTCAACCAATCGCTTGGCAGTAAACGCTCCCTGCAGCGCATCTTGTAATTCGCGTCTCTTTCGGTCACTTGGCACATCGATCCAGACTTCAAACTCTTTCGGCGCCAGTTTCCAATCCTTTGTCAGCGTTTTTGGTAAATGATTGATTGCGACTTCCTCAATGTATATGAGTTCAGAAAGTCGAATCCCCAGTCTTCCTTCCTGTCCTTGAAATGCCCAACAGTTCCCTAATACAATATCAGACGATAACGCTTCTCCTTGTTGATTCGATGGTGGTTTCAAACCGAAAAGCTTGGCAAATATGTTCCTGTTACCGGTTTTATAAGGGTCAAACGACAGTGAAGATACATGCGGATCAGATCGCGCGCCATACCGAATATCAGCATAATCTTTCTTTCGCATCATCCCGTCTTGGAACCGCATCAGTGCCTCATCAATCAAGATGTCGATCGCAGACTGTGTAAGATTTCCACCCTGTCCGACGCTAGTCACCCGCGACTTTGCGACCTTGTCGTTCACCAGTCGCTCAATGTCAAGTTCAGATTGGCGCAACTTGTGCACAAACTCGTCCTTGACTGAAGCCATCTCATGTCGTAGCAAGTCAACGAAATATCCCCGAGACACAAATGATTCCCGCTCATCTAATCGGTCGACGTAGCCTTTCACGTGTGCGTCCACGAACCGGTTCAGTGTTTCTTCGTTCTTGATTAAAAACTCTTCCCATGAGACGACGTTCTCGCTATTTTTTGAGTCTGACGGAAAAGCAGATTTGAGGTACGCGTAGAACTCGGGTGTAATCGAGATTGAGCCTGACTCATCGAACCGAACAGGTAGCCGGTCCGGTAGGATCTTGTCTATAGCTGATAAGGCTGATTCTTGCGCAACTTGCGCTACATGAGAAACGACATCATTAACTTTAGCCTCCAATCCTGTTAATGTCGTGCCAACGACTTCAAGTCTTGCGTCATGCCCTTTACTCTTCTCGTCCAACGACTCTAGCTGTTCCTTCAATAACTCCATTTCTGTGTTTGTCTGAGCCAGATGTGCAAGCATCTTCATAACCTCTCGATCTAGCTCGTCAAAATGAATCGACTCTGCTTTTGTCTCTGCTAAGATCTTTTCATCCAATTTGTCTAGTCTTTCGTCCATCTTATCACTCTTTACTTGAAAGTCTCGAAACGCGGAACTCAGGGAGCTGTATGTTTTCTTGACATCGCCATTTGTGCTACCGCTCTCTGCTGTGATCTTGTCAAGTTGCTGGTTGACAAACGTCGTGAACTCGTCTAGTTTGGATTCAGATTGCTTGACCGTGTGTAAATACTCGGACTGGAAGTTAATTGACGCGTGTGACAGCTTTGCTAGTTTGGTCTCAAGGTTTAGCAACCGAATTACGACTTCTTCATTAGTTTGCGGTACTCCTTGCGGCACGCCAATAGACGGAAAGCGAATAGTCCCCGACGAGAATAGCTTGTACAGTATTGGCGCATACCACAGCGACAGTAACAAAACAGCAGCAGGCAGGACTACTCGTTTCACAAATACCTGCGACCGACAAAACAACACTAATTTGAATATGGCAGATTTAACCACGGACCAAATGTATCTAGAAACCAGCTCAACTCGACTCGAACGATACATGTCACCACCATTTAGGCTATCAAGCGACGACGCAGGATCTAGATCAAGCATCAAATTTGAATTCTCGGCCAGTTGCCTATACATTTCATCTTCCTCCTCAAACCCGTAGCTCTGCTCAACAGTCTCAGTCATTCGTTCAGCATCCGCAGCCAACTCGGCATAAATCGCGTTAGGCGTAGACCCTCCTGAAGACACCAATCGCTGACTTCGTCTAGGTGTTGACTTTTCTGAGCCGTCGACTATCACATCAGCACTTGTTCGATGTGAAACTCACGTCGCTTACCGCTCGGTGTTGATTTACGTGATTTGCGCATATTTATAACATTCTCATTATCCTCAAGCACATTAACAACTTTGCCCGTAGATCTGGTCGAATACCGGCTTTGCACACTGATCTCGCTAGCCTCACTCGCGGCAGGTGAAAGATGCCTTTGCTGGCGTTGTGGAGGTGGCCGACGCTGAGGCATTGAATTATGAGCGATCAATGGCGCAGAAGGCACGTTTGGTGGTAAATGTGAGCTTGTTCTTGTTCCAATACGCCGACGACCTATAGGATTAGTAGTGAACATGACATTTGAACACGAGAATGCTGTGTGGACCTGGGACGCGTTGTTTTGGTTTAAACTGGTACAAACCCCACTGTTTAAGACATCGCGTATTAAAAAAAAACAATCCATGTGTGCTCTATTCCAAATACAAACTATAGTTCTACAAATGCGAAGCCCATGCGCTCTCACTTTTCAGCGTGTCGTTCTGCATAGATCTTTTTCATGACATTTTCAAAATACGCCAAGTTTTCTTCCATCATCTGGTCTCGAACTTCTAATACCCGTGTCTTCTTAGCCTTCCATTCCGACGCCGGCAGCTTCATGATCCGTGTCAGCGCCTCGATCTCGGTCTCGTCTGATTCCTGGAGATACATTGCGTCAAGTGGAATCTGAGAGTATGCATTCCGAATGTTCTGATCAGCCATAAGAGGCGTACCCACAATCAGTGCGGTCGCAACCGTAGATGACGCCTGGTTTTTTGTGTAAGCCTGAGTAGCAAACGCGGGAATGATTGTGAGGGCCTGAGCCAAATGATCAAAGTATCCAGGGAAGTCAAGATCACGAACGTAAATGATCCGGTTTCTGATCGCGCTGGGAATATTGAGGTCGTTGCCGGTCCCAACCAGATGAACGTTGACGTCAGGTTTTAATTGTAAAAGCTCTTTAAACACCTTTTGATAATTTCGTCGCCCTTCTTCGTACTTGCCTGGAATAGCAGCAAACGGATGCTGCTCTTCCATAGGGACCTCTTGCGGGTTAGGCTGGAAAACGGGGTGGATGACTGCTGGATCGTAAGCAACATTAGGAGTGCCCATATACTTTGGAAACGCTTCTTTGATAAAGGAACTGACATGTGGCGCGAGTGTGACCATTTCCCATTTTCCACTGTTAAGCCACGGACGCATGTACTCAATTTGTTTACCGTAATCCGAGTCTGGTTTGGTTGCGTCCCATCTGCCGGGTTCGTGTACCAGGCACTGGACCTTGGCACCACCATTAAGCCATGCGGTGATGTCTTTTCCAATACTCTTGATATCTTCAGGGCAACTGGTCAAAAAGACGTAATCCGGGACAGGTTGCGGCTGCTTTTTCAGTGAAACAATGTCGACCATTCTTAAGCCGTATGACATTGTCTCACGCTCAAGCAATGGGCCAACACCAAATCTTCCGTACCCAGATTTGCCTGCAAACAGTGTCACATTGATAAATGGTAAAGATGAAAAAGCGTGCAAAATAGGCAGAACGACTTCGAAATGATATCTAGGAGTGTTGACAAGATATACGGTAACCAGACCACGCTCGCCTGGTCTTGGCGGTGGGAATGAGATGTCGATTGGCTTTGGAGGCCTCCAAGTTGCTAAAGCAGCTGGAGTTGCTGCTGGCTTTCGCGAACTTGTGGAAGAAGATGAAGATGTAGTAGTAGCTATTGTAGTCGTAGAAGTCGACATTGTTGAGACAGTAGAGCTCTTGCCGACTTGAGCATTATCAGTCCAATTGTCACCTGACTCTTCAGATAGTTTTTTCTTCACGTCAGCAAGATCGGATGCGTCCATATTTTCAGCATCAGCATATTCAACAGAAGCAGCCTGTTGAATAGAAGGTTGTTCAGTATAAGCATAATTAGTCCCATCAGTTTGTGTAATCGCACCCTCAGCAGGGGCATCTGCCGCGGTTCCAGGTAAAGAAGGTTCGCCATCTTTTAATTCAGCCAGTTGACCCGCAAAATTAGAAGGCACGGTTGATTCTTTTGAAGAGACGACATAAGGAGAGTTAAAGCTCTCTGATGAAGCACTTTTAGGAGTAGAGGGACTCTTAAATAGGACCAAAATCACGACAACAACCACAAGAATACGAACAATTGTCCAACCAGATAAACGAACGGCAGGCATTGTGATGGCCGCAATAAGGACACAAACAAAGTGAGGACAAAGAAAGAGTGTGGAACGAAGACTTCAACGACGACGACTACGATTTCGAGATTTGGCGCGACGAAGAAGCAGCAAACGGGAAAACCTATCGCACTAACCCGAGCCGCAATTTATATGTAATTCTAGGTGTGAAAAAATATCTGGGTCAGGATACGCCGTTTGCTGCAGCACCTTCAATTATTTTATTTTCCCTTTATCTCGCATAATAATTACTTGAACAAAAATAATTCTTCTATTTGTTTTACTAAAACGTGTTAATTTTTTTATTAAACGCGTCAAGTAAATAAAACAGCCTCAACATTTCCGACCCGAGAGTATGTAGGCACTTTAAATTGGGATGCATCGAAAGCCGCACGCATCACTAGGTCTAGGGTTTAATTTATTGTGGTTAGGGTGCGATTTCCTTCGCGTTCAAAAAGTAAACAAACAGTTTAACTAAACACACGAAATTTTACACTGTGCGATATATTGTCTATATTATATGACACTATAAATATAAATGTATGTTATATTGCTAACTGTATAATTTATGAACTAATAAGTCAGAAAATGGGTGAATCAAGACAGGAATTGTTATCGTGGATGAACGATTTGATGCAACTTAACTTGACAAAAGTTGAGCAATGTGGAACAGGTGCTCCACTATGTCAGATTTTTGACAGTATTTATGGAGATGTTCCAATGGCAAAGGTCAAATTTAATGTCAACTCTGAGTATCAATACATTGCAAACTTCAAAGTGCTGCAGTCTGTGTTTTTGCACCACAAGATTGATAAGTCGATTCCAGTTGAGAGACTGATCAAGTGCAAGTTTCAGGACAACCTTGAGTTTTTGCAGTGGGTCAAGCGGTTTTGGGACATGAACTTCCCAGGCGGTGAATACGATCCTGCCGGGCGACGTAAAGGCACTGTCGCGCCTTCAGCACCGACTCCGGTCCCACGCGCATCGTCAACCGTGGCAAGCAGGAGAACAGTGTCGGGTAGTGCACCGGCTACTAACATTGCGCCTCGTAACAGGACTCCGTCAGCCAACGTGCAGCTTGCCCAGTTACAGGCAGAGAACGCGGCATTGCGAGAAACAGCAGAAGCGCATGAACATGAGCGTGATTTCTATTTCAACAAACTACGTGAGATTGAGATTTTGGTGCAGGCTATAGCAGACGAAGATGTTGCGTTAGAAGAAGCAGGTGAACCTGTGAATGCAGAGAAAGATTTGCTCATTAAGCAGATCCAGGACGTTTTGTACACAACAGAGGTGAGTTTGAGTAGTGTGAGTTAGTGAGGGCGTGCTAATTGATGGTTAGGAAGGATTTGAGATACCCGATCAAGCAGAAGGCGGCATTGTTGACGATGAAGAGACGTTTTAATCATTTTTCGTGTTTATATTCATGTTTCTTCTAACATTTACTAAATAATTGGAGTTATACTTACATTAGTCATATTTACTCATATAACAAACATTCAGAATACCAATTGAAAGACTATAAATATATAAAACTTGTAGTATACAGGGTTAGGTTAAATATGCTTTGTTTAGAAACTTCCGTTTTCATCCAAATTGATCCCTGAATATGAGAATTATGGGCCACGATCCACAAAGGTCAATGCCAATGGATCTCGTGAAACTTGACAAGGCGCAGTACCCTGTTTTTTTTACCGGTGCTGTAATAGGTTTTTTGACCGCGACAGTGCTTCCCTGTTTCACGTCACTAATCCGGTCTGTCTTGATCCAAATCGGACACGTTGTGCTTATTCTCGTGCTATGGACCGTGTTAATTGCTGCTGTGTTTGTTGGATTTAAAGCATATACTGCTGGAGACATTGGTGTTGTTCGTAGCACAATACAGACAGGCCTGGATAAATTAAATACGATCATTACGCGTGCAGGATCAGCTGCGGATGTGAGCAGCAATGAATACGCAGCAAGACCGTATCCCGATCGGCCGTCGAGTCCTGTGTCAAGTTGTCGCTCGTTATCACCTACAACTACAATGGGATCAAGGCGGAAAGTGCCAGAAAAGATATCAAGAAAGCATTCGTCATCTGTCGAAGTAGCATTCAAACCATACGATGAGCATCCGGCGATGCTGAAGGACAAGGCGCGGTCGAAAACTACAAACTCACTCTTGGCGCGGAGTCCGAACATCATGACCCCACCGACCCGAGACCCGAACCGGATCGCGCTTGTGGCTGCTTACGTTCGTACGGACATGGCAAGCGATGTCTGGACCCCGATCAAGAGCAAGTTCTTGTCACTTAGAATCACGGCGGCGGGGTTGCTGCTGGACGATGAAAGCGGAATGAAAGGCGGCGATTTGACGGTGAACATGATTGCGTCAATCGAGGTAACGTCATGTCGAGAAGTACAGAATTACGAATGCTAACAAGTTCGCAGCACGACGTATCAAAACACTCAGTCATGCGTGTAACAACAGGCTCCCAACCTCCTATTCAAGTCACATATATAATTCAAGATGACGAGCGGTGGAAGGTCGCATTAGGTGTCCATGCCCTCCGTCGAGAGCTAGGTAAAGATCTCCGGCTAAAGGAAGTCGAAGGCACAAAGCTGTTAAACTTCTCAAGGTGACAACAATTCACTGATAATGCATAACTAATCACGTTTTAAAACTAAAGTACATCATTCTAAACCGTTCGTCGGTCAGATAAGTGTCGAACAATCGCACCCAATCCCGCAACGTCGACCACCTAAACACATAAGCACTTGAAATCACGCACTCAACAACTAAACTGACCTTCTCGAACCACGCAAGCAAAACACCAGACAGCCCGTGTGATTCCGGAACTCCCATGCCTTTATACAAGTACTTAATCAACGTATCTCTTTGTTCTGCTGACAGTTTCTCCACCGTCCGTGAAATGTCACTCGACTTGATCGCAGCCAACACTTCCAACACAGTCATCAAGTGAATAGTCTACCATTATTTAGTTTGCGCTTCACATTACCTTGACACTCCTTACCTTGACCTCATCCGAACTCGTGTATGGCGGTTCATCCAGCGCACTCTGTAACGCAACCAGGTAATTTCCTCGCGAGATCTGCGCCCGAACAGAAGCCCCAACAGATTGGATATCCGAGACAGACAGCGGTGGCAGCCCTGCTATACTTTCCGGCACAAGGTCCTCCGCCGTCATGTTGTTCTCGGGATCGAGAATATCAATATTGATCCGTCTAAAGCTATCCATTCTCTCTTACACAACTTTGTATCGATTTTTGATCGGATTGAGTTTAATTGCTGGCGACAGAGATGACTGCGATGCGTTACTATGTAGAGTTTACACTCCTCAGACTGCCCGCCGCCGGTTGAGCCGCGCAGCACAAAATACGTAGGGGTTTTAATAGACATCATTTGATGAATTAAAATTACAAAAGATGAGAAATATATACAATAATCTAACACATTCACGCACTTGCTGGCAAGTCAGGTTCAGGCGACGTTCCCGGTGGTGGAGTCGCAGGCGGCGTAGGAGGCACGTCCGGCTTCAACTTGCCGGCAACGTACTGCTCAAACGCAGCATTGCGGTCCTTGAACGGCCGCTCACCCAGCAATCGCTCAAGATCTTCGCGATTGATGACCTCTTTCGAGATCAACTCCTCAGCAATGAGCTCAATCTGAGGGCGCTTCGAGTTCAAAAGATCCATACATTTATTATGGGCCTCAGTCACAATCCGACGCACCTCCTCGTCAATCAAGTTCGCAGTCTCCTCGGAGAAAGGCTTGTTAAACGACTGTTCAGATTGATCAAAATGAACAAGTCCGACTTTTTCTGACATACCCCAGTTAGTCACCATCATGGTCGCCATTCGGGTAACCTTCTTCAGATCGTCAACGGCTCCTGACGTGACAGTAGGAAAATGAATCTCTTCAGACACACGGCCACCAAGAGTCATGGTCATACGGTCCATCAACTGCTTCTCAGACATGAGCATGTTATCGGCCGGAGCGTACTGCGCGTATCCAAGAGCACCAACGGTACGAGGAATAATCGACACCTTCAACAACGGATCAGCCCATTCGAGAAACCATCCGCAAACGGCGTGGCCAGCCTCGTGGTATGCCACAGTCCGCTGGTCCTCCTTTGTCAATACACGCGACTTCTTCTCAATACCAGCAATCACACGCTCGATGGCGGCCTCGAAGTGCTCCATCGTGACGGAGGTTGCCTGGTGACGAGCAGCAATCAACGCGGCCTCGTTGCAACAGTTGGCAATGTCTGCACCGGAAAATCCAGCAGTCAAGGCAGATAAGCGGCCGGCAATCTCGTCAGTGTCGACAAAAGTTTTGATCTTGCCCAAGTGCACAAGAAAAATTGCCTTACGACCCTCGACGTCAGGTAAGTCAATAGCAATATGTCGGTCAAATCGACCAGGTCGCATCAATGCAGGGTCAAGCACGTCAGGACGATTCGTACCGGCCAGCACAACAACATGATCAGCCGATTCAAAACCATCCATCTCAACAAGCAACTGGTTAAGAGTAGATTCACGCTCATCGCTGGCACCCATTGCCGAGTTTCGGCCACGAGCTTTTCCGATAGCATCGATTTCATCCACAAAGATGATGCAAGGAGCAAGTTTACGAGCAGTCTTGAACAAGTCACGGACACGGCTAGCACCGACACCGACGAACATTTCAACAAACTCAGAACCAGACACGGACAAGAACGGAACACCGGCTTCTCCGGCAGTAGCCTTGGCAATCAAGGTCTTACCAGTACCGGGAGGGCCAGACAGAATTGCGCCACGAGGAATCTTTGCTCCAAGTCGCTCATACTTTGCAGGCTCCTTCAAGAACTTAACAAATTCCATGATCTCCTCTTTAGACTCATCCATTCCGGCAACATCCTTGAATTTGATCTTGATATCCGTTTCTTGGTTAAAGAGCTTTGCACGAGACTTGCCGACACCAAAGATGCCGCCACCACCGGCAGCTCCACCAGGACCACGACGCATAGACCAGACCAGTAAACCGACAATTAGCAAAGTAGGAATAAATGAGTACAAAGTAGTCCAAAACATTCTCTCGTCAACGTAGTTTACTGGAATGCGGTCTTGGGAAGGAATACGAAGCTCGCGTTGGGCTTCCTCGAGGTTATGTTCGAATGAGTCAACTGAACCGATGGTGAAGAACCAGTTTGAAGCATTGGCGAGCGAGTCGGCGTTGTTTTTGAGCTTGACACGGACCAGTTCATGGTTGATCACGGTAAGACGTTCGACAAAACCCTTGTCAAGAAGCGAGACCCTAAATTCCTGCCAGGTAAGCTCACGACCCGTAGGTGTCTCTGAGAGAACCAAGTAGAGAATATAGAATGCAATTGCAGCCAGAAAAAAATGATTTGCGGATGGATTGAAACTGAACTCGAAATCGTTGGAAGGCCGTCTTTTTGGGGAGAACGACTTGTCTTTATCGGACGAATCTTTAGTGTCCTCATCCTTAGTTCGTTCGCTATCCATGCGTTCTTTTGCACGTCTAATCTGCGCTTTTTCTAATTCTTCTTCAAGCCGACGACGAGTTTCCATTGCCCGGCGCTTGTCGAGCTCAGCCTGGCTTAAGTTTTCTGAAATATGTTAGCATATGATACAGTCGAAAAGGGCGTATGACGAACCGTCATCCTTTATCTCTTCGTTCTTGTTGTCTTTGTTATTCTTTGTCGCAAACAGTCTGTGAGAAAGAACCGGGGCAAAAATAGGCGAGTTGTGTGTCTTGATGGCGTAGCAACTACCAAACAGAGTACCACATCTTGACTCGAATCGCAAAGGAGCACGAAGCTGACGTGATCCCAAGGTCGCGAGAGACCGTAGAAGTGGTAAAGAGCCACGTGTCATTTAACAGTGGTGTGTCTGTATTTGCAGGATCTTATAGGAGCAAGCAGTCAGTATTGATAGAAACAGTGCAACAAATCCTGGTCATCCGTAAAATCCAAGTAACTTTTCAGGTATCTTGAGATGACTTAAGACGTGTATTATATTAGCGTAGAGTAGAACATACAGAAACAAATAGAGACTTTAACGACAATGTCTAGAGCAATCAGCCTACTAACGCAGACCAGTAGACGAAGATAGTTGACAGTTGTATGTGCGTTAAGTGTGGCAATAGTTAAAGCAATTCTAGGCTCATGAGAATCTCTCGGGAAGTGTCGTGATTATGTGCGGTTGTGCCATAAAATAGTCATGATACGGCTGAAGAGCTGACAAGTCATCGTATTTGATTGTTCTTTATTTAATTATGATCTTATTATATAGAAAATATATTATACTAATTATAGTGAATGAGTTATATTGAATTATTGGCGTATTTTGGCACTGATTTATTTTAGAATTAACGTGGTAAATAATGCTCAAATAATTGAATATTTTACTGGAATTTCCATTTAGTGATGATTTAGTGATGATTTAGTGATGATTTATTTTAGTTTATCGATGATTTAGAGAGAGAGAGAGAAAATTAATGACAAGTGTCAGCCATAAAATAAAATATATAAATTTTGCAGTTAAATTAGTGATCAAACTGTTCATGATTCGTCACTATTTACTCACTATGTTTTATCAATATCCAGCACTGTTTTACCGACATTTCTCACTAATTCTGTCATTCAGAGTAAAGTACACGAATTGATTAACCAACTTATTAACTCTTACGTATTATATTCCAAATGACAAGTAAGCAAACATAAATTCTTTCTACTAAAATATTAAAAGAACACGGTTTCCTTTTAAGAACGCATGTCAACTAGCTCCCTGATCGCCCAAGTGCGGTAGCGCTTACTGTGCGGCATCCTCCAAGACGACACGACCTCAGAACATTTACTTAACCAGCACTTCTCACCTACCAACATTCTCCCAATTGACGTCAAAATACTCAACAGTAAAGCAATGTCGACCGTAATTCCACCGCTCTCAGAACGTGAAATTAAAAACACAATTGTTCTTTTCGATGTCGACGGAACATTGACTCCGGCCCGTCTGGTATGTGCCTGCAGCACCCGGTTGAATTTTCTAAATGAAATACGACTGTATTTGCACTGAATATTAACAAATTGTAGCATGCATCGCCTGAGATGATTACGCTCTTGTCCGAGCTCCGAAAAAAGGTCGCAATTGGCTTTGTTGGCGGTAGTGATCTCGTTAAGCAGCAAGAGCAGCTCGGTGACGACGTGATTCACATGTTTGACTACTGCTTCTCCGAGAACGGATTGACAGCATATAGACTTGGTGAGAAGCTGGCCTCGCAGACGTTCATCAACTGGATCGGCGAGGCCAAATACAAAACCCTAGTCAAGTTCATCTTGAGATATCTTTCAGAGTTGGATCTGCCTGTCGTTCGGTAATTAGTCTCATTTTCACATTGGATTATGCTAATAGATTAGTGGTACCTTTATTGAGTACCGTAACGGTATGATCAACGTCTCTCCCATTGGCAGAAACGCAGCGTAAGTGTACCAATTGCAGTAGGTATATATGTCTAATTAGAACAGTACCCAGGAGCGTCTCGACTACGAGAAGTATGATCTCGAGCACAAGATCCGTGCCAACCTCGTCAGTGCTCTTCAGAAAGAGTTCCCCGACTACGGACTCAGATACTCCATTGGTGGTCAGATCTCATTCGACGTCTTCCCTGAAGGGTGGGACAAGACCTACTGCCTGCAGCATGTCGAAAAGGAGGGATTTACCGAAATCCATTTCTTTGGCGACAAGACCTTCTTTGTATGTTTTAATGTGTCAATAATCTACTTTGCTAATGTTCTAGGGTGGTAACGACTACGAGATTTACAACGATCCGCGAACAATTGGACACGCTGTCAACAACCCAGATGACACTATGCGTATCGTTAAGGAGACCTTTTTCTAAATGTAATACAGAGAAGGTTCTATAGATTAAAAGATTGAGAATAATATCATTAAAGTAGTAGAACATTATGTAAGTAACCGAATATACGCCAAAACCATTGCAAAAGTACCAGTGCAAACACCAATTAACCACTGCATGACCTGGAACTTGACTGATTCCAGCTGGGTCTTGATATTTGCCAATTCACTGTCTATCCGAGTATCTGTTTCCTTAATCTTCAACTCATGAACCGCCGCTTCTTCTCGTATCCGGCCTTTTTCTAAATTCAAGTCCAACCTCACATTTGCCCGGGTCTTGGACACTTCTTCCTTGACCTGTGCTCTTAATTTGTCTATATTGGCCATGATCCGCGAGTATTCACTCTTGATCTGGGCCGCGTCTGTCTTGTCTAACGTCAATAGCTCGGATCGCAGTTTGGTAAAGTCAACTTTCTGCTGGTACGCTTGTCGAGAAAGATAGTCTTTTCTAGCAAGTCCAACTTGAAGCGAGTCCACAGATTCGGTGATGACCTCGCTCAACGCCCGGAGAACCGCTTCCGACTGGTCATGTGAGAACCCAGATGATTCTAGTCGTTGAACGAACTTCAAAGTGTCGAAATGATATTGGGCGCGTAGTGAAGTTTGAGTCGCTGAACGGAATGCTCGCACTTGAGTGTATACAAAACCTTTATATAGTGAAGACCTTAGACTGCTCATTGTGATTTAATGTGGGAGGAGAGTACGGATCAACAAAGAGAGACGTCTACAGTTGGGAGGATTCACTCAACTACACCCGAATTACTCCAGCGCATAGAATATAGACAATGACAAGTGCCCTCGCGTTTCAATTCTACTGATTGACAAAATATTCATGTCTTCATCTAGAGGTCGTCGTTTGACTGGACTACAGAAAGAAGGCAAGTAGAAGTACTGTATAATATAAGAACCAGGCATTAAGACTTGAAAGTACTCGGCTTATACCGTAAATGTTTACGCGAAGTCAGAAAGAAACCAGAAGTAAGTATTAATGCTCATTCACATGTTATTTCACTGCAATTGACACGATTCAGAATGCACGAACAAATTTCCTTATATTTACTCGGTATGTTCAATGGGAATACTCGGAATAATGCTGATGATAGTAATAGAAGACAATTTGAACCGCATTTGAGCTTATCAAAGTCAGATTTCGCTACAATTGAATACTTAATGAGAAAAGGCAATCAAATGCTAGAAACGTATTCAAATCCCGGAGTTCGAAATGTGTCTGTTTAGCCATTGAACATGACAGTGTATATAGATGTAAATAGAAAACTAACATCTTTAACTATGGATACATTAACTTAGATGACTCCCTTGTTCCATTTGCTACACTTCACTCCCATCTCAACTGCTGCCTCACCCCAATCAAGTCCATGATTATGTCCAGTCGGAGTCAACCCAGCTCTAGCCATAGCCTGTTCATCAGTCAAACAAGCCAAAACACCAAACACAACCGGAATGCCAAGGTCAAGCTGGATCTTCATCAGCGAAGTCGAAACTGCCTCACAAATGTACTCGAAATGCATCGTCTCGCCCTTGATCAGACATCCAATCGCAATAATGGCATCAAACGGCTTCGTCGCAGTAGTAGACTCAGCCGTCTCAGGCACAACGTCGCCGGCAAGAAGGTCGACCGCTGTCCCAGTCGAGCTGGTCGAAGACTGAATCTGAGACGCAGCGTATAACCGAGAAACAGCGTACGGAAGCTCATACGACCCAGGAACACTCTCAATCACAATATTGTCCTGCTTGACTCCGAGCTCAGTCATCCGCTTAATTGCTCCTTCGACAAGAGGGTCAATCACGGTCGTGTTCCATCTCGCACGAACAATGCAAATGCGCAATTCCTCACCTGTTTCGACATAAACTTGTGCACCTTCATCAGTTCAGCTACTCTTACCTGTAATTGTGGGCGCAATATTTCCTGGTCCTTTAATTGACATTGTTGTTTATGCCGAGGCGTAAAATATGTTCTCAAGTCCTCGAGTCGGTATTGAAACATTTACTGCAAGCCGCACGATTTACAGTCAGACTTTCGTCACACAGCATAGAATTTTATAAACACAATATCGTTGTATAAAAGTATAGATTGAAAGACTATTATTATATTGTAGCAATATATTAATCTATTTATATTCAAAACCCCAAAAGTATCCCATCTTTAAGCCATTTTATAGACTCGTCTTGTATAATCATACTAAAGATTCACATCCTCCTTCGCTTCCATCACCGGCAGCGGCTCTTCCACAGACGCTTTTCGCCTCTGCTTCCAGGCTTTGCGTAACACAGACTTCTTCCGTCTCATGCTCTCAAACTCTCGGGCCTCCGCATCCGCACTGCTTTCATACCTAGGCTCTAGATTGACCTCGTTCGATAAATCTCTCAACACCTCAGGTTTAAGCGGTGCAGCAGCTTCAGCCACAGGCAGCGCAGACAGATTCTCGGCATTTGCGACAACTCGAATAGTAGAAGACAAAGACTCATGCGGATCCGTTGCAGGCGAAGCACTCCGCACTGACGAGCCGCTGTTTCGCTCAAACGGGTTGTTGATATTGCTAAACGACTGTTGTGTCGACAACGTCCTGTACCGTGACGGATTGGCAGCATGTGAGGGCAGAGCAGACTGAGGCAGCTGGGGTACTTGTGAGTACTGAGACGGTAACTGACTATACGACGTGCTTCCTCGTAGACTGCGAGCTGGCGACGGCACCCGCGCAAGTGGATCAAGAGCCACTGGCGGTTGCAGTGATAGTGCGGACGTAGAAGCAAATCCTCCCTGAAGCATTTGCTGCATCATCTGCATTTGTAGACCCAGAAACTTCTGCATCTGCGCTTGCAGGTCGGGAGATATTCCAGTTAAGTCATATGCACCCATCGTCGGTTGCTGGGGAGGATACCAAGACTGCTGAGATGACCCTTGCTGGTAAGGCGGGTATCCTTGAAGCGGTGCCACAGGAGGCGGCGGCGGCGGCGGCGGCGGCGGCGGGGGATAATATCCTGCTTGTGGCTGCGGCGAGTACGACATATGCGCACGCTGCAGAGGCGATACTGACCGTTGCTCATATGGACTAGCCATAGGGGCGTTTAAGTGCATGTTCAACATGCTGCGGTGTTGCAGTTTCGCTTCTTGCTCTCTGGCAATCTCTTGTAATAGCCCACGAGACTGCATTCCTGGCTTATGCATGTTGTAATCAATATCGTCTGTAACAGTCAACCCTCTCGGATACGGTACTTGTGATGATGCACCTTGCTGGGTTGGTACAGACTCATTCGCGGGCTCGGACTGTGACGACACGCTTGATCGCACATTTTGGCCCTTGTGCCGACCGGGTACACCATGCGCTTGTAATATTGCCAACGGAACATCATCATCTTCATCGTCGTAGTCCATATTTTGAAAATCCCGTTGTGGCGACATGTGTGACAACCCGTTAGCCAAAGCAGACGGCAAAGGTATGGACGACGACGCTAAAGGGAGCGGCGCCGACATCCCTGTAACCCTCCGCATCTGCTGTCGATAAATAGCCAAATTTGCATCTTGCTTTTGCTTCAATTTCAAATTCTCTTCGTTTGACTCAGTTTCCGAGTCGGAAATTGTGTAGAAACCGTCGCCATCGTCTACTTCTCCACCTTCTCGACCTTCACGTACAGCACCCGGCGATTGTGAATGGGCCCGTCTATACTGTTCAAATTCTGATACAGTCATCACACGTTTGCTTTCGTTCAAAATACTAGGTACGTGCTCATCCTTTTTCTTCATATAAGCCAACACTTCTTTTGGTAGGTCTACTTGATCGACTTCCGGGGCCGTTCGAGCACTAATCACACTGCTATTTTTCAATAATGCCGCACCCTTCGACATTAACTCCATTTCACTCCGGCGATTGCTTTCCTCATACGAAGCGTCAGACTGGTCGTCATCATCGTCATAACCGGACAGATTCAAAGTACTAACTCCGCGCCGCAGATTGGGAGGCGATTGCTGCAGCATTTTGTCTAAAGAACCAACACTAGCCGAAATTGAGTTTCCATAAAAATAACTAGGCGATCCTTTTCTGTGAGAATCACCTGGAAGCAGTTCATCATCGGAGTACGTGGCCGGCAAGCCAGGACTTGCAGTAAGTCCAGAAATTTGACGCTTGTGTGTTGAGAAATCTGTAAAGTCTTGTCTTGAGTTTCGACGCGTAGTGACAAAAGCTGCTGCAGAGGGTGCAGAGACACTAGGCAACAAGGTCGGACTGTCTGACGGCGAAAATACCGGATAAGCCTGACGTTCGTCCGGAGACACCCCATTTTTCATGTATGCCGGACTTGGAGGTTCAAACACGACTTGGTCAAATACGTGATTGTGTCTTACTGTTGACTGTGAAGATTGCGCTGGCGGTGGTGTGCAGGGCCCAGCGGACGAGGGAATTGTCGAATTCGAGCCACGGATAGAGGACGACATGGTGGCCGAGATTGCAGGACCGTAAGGACTGCCGTGTTTAGTTTCTCGTGCAGGCGATTGCGGCATCGGGTGTGTATATAAAAAGTTGTCTGAGATTGGGTCTTGGTGTATTACAGTCGAAGGCGTAGAGATCTGATCAGTCGTGGATTGCTTTCGAGAGAAGTTTGGCAATTTGAGAGGCATGTATAAACAAAGCGGGAAAGTGTGGAAACCACGTCTTTTTTGTAGTTCTGTATAAAAATAAGTCAGTAATAAAGATACAAAATTTGTTCAAATCATGTATAAGTGATACAGATATAGCGCAAAATAGAAAATGTAAACAAAGACAAGATTCAGAACACATCAATTGACTGTTAACAGGTATTCTTGAGAACTCACATTTAAATTTTATAAACAATAGAACCAAAAGACTTTCTTGTCCTTTTCAGTGAACAAATTCTCAGTTTGAGCAGTTTGTTCAAAGAGTAAGAATAAGAAGAGTGATCGTAGGTATAGTCAGCCGGCGTTGGTAGGCGTCCAAACAAATTAAGTTTAAATTTAAATATGCACCAGAAATAAACGTTAAATCTTTAATTTTAGATGCGCTTAGGCGTTGCCGAACTTAACAAACGGTTCTAGTGGTCGACTAAACAGAGTAGCCGCACGATGATCCAATTTTAGATTTTTGATGTCTCGAGGCCCTTCACATGAATAGAGCATTGATGATTTCTTGTTTACTAAATATATGCGTGTAGAACAGCGTACACTTTTTTTGCACAAAAATTTATCCGAAAAAGCTGTGTTTATGAGATGCAGTCGTCTCTGTACGTATTGCTAATTAACTGGAGACTAATGAGTACCATTATTGATTATATGTGCGTACATTACTGAAAGTACTGATATTAGTATATTTAAAAGGTAGAATTACCTATTTGATTGAGTATAAAACTATTTTATACTGTCGAAATAGGTAATCTGTATAGCCAAAAGTGGTAAACAAAACATGAACAGAGCCCGTAACTGAAAAGAGCAACAAAATTGAACACTGAGCACAAGCATCATCGGGTTAGGGTGTATTTCTCGCACATCATCCAGAAGTACAAACCCCTTTGTCCTTAAATATCGGAAGTATGGCCCAAACAGACGGATCTGTTGGTAGCACGAACCGGAACCGAGTCGCACAAAGTATTATCAGTTCAAGGTTGCCCGATATCAAAAAGTCAAAGGTTCCGATTCTTTGGCACTAGTTCGACTGCTCTCATTTCAACATACTATTGGATTACATACAGACATTAAAATTTATCAAATAGAAATGAAAGCGATTCAAAAGCCCAAACCCGGAATATTGAGAGGAACCGGACCGACGTTCGTTCACTAATGATGCTTCGTAAGTGGGCAATGGGTAACCAATAAGATGCGGCATATATGTGAAAACATATATTGCACCGGGCAAAATCGGTGACCCGGTCTACGGCAACAACGCGCTGGCCAATTGGAACAACGGTAGTCAGTCTCATATCTTCGCTTACATGTAATGCGGCTGCGCATATCTCAGTACGACATCTCGCCCACGCCGCTATTTCTTCTCCGTTCTTCCTCTTTTTTTTTTTTCCCTTCTTTTTCTTGTCTTTACGTCGAACTTCTTCGTATTCATCTCTTCATCCTTCTTATAAAATGTCGGACTCTCACGTATGTACTTGTTGAACTGTTATTTGTTTGTTTGCAGTTGGTTTCCACGATGTCATTGAGTGGTTCTTTCTGGGGTATCGATGTCCCGGGTTTGTGGTATGCGACCTTCTGCAGCTGTCGATATTTCATTGTTCTTATCTGTGGTTTCAATTCAATGAATAGTACTTATTGGCATACGATACTCAATCAATAACGAATGCATTGGCCTGTTTTCATGTTGTACAGTCGCGATTGCACTTGACTACAAGGAATAAGAAAGGCACGCGCTCACTTTCAGTCACTTATTTCGTATCAATTCAAAATCAATTGAGTTCCTACAATTTACTGCAAAATTCAAATTGACTACACATATTTTCTCTACTCTAACAACGTGCGATTCGTGTCGGCCGATCACTCGCTGTTTCATTGATGTTCCGATCGTATCTGCGGCGCCACACTCCCGTCAATTATTGTACCCTTACCCACTAACAGGGCGTACAACTGAATGAACAACACGCCTCGACATCGTGCAACAACGTGCAAACTCAATTCAAATTAAGCTTTTTACTAACATGTTTTAGTTTTTTATCGATTTCATGAGTACGTCTCATAAATATTGTCCCAAAAGGATTGTATACTAACTATATTTAGTGGGCGGTGTTTCCGCTGCTGTCTCTAAGACTGCTGCTGCCCCCATCGAGCGAGTTAAGCTTCTTATCCAGAACCAGGTTAGTCCATCGATCAAGTGGGAGAAAATTAGACATTAACATTTAGTAGGATGAGATGATCAAGCAGGGTCGTCTCGACAAGCGATACACTGGAATCATTGACTGTTTCAAGCGTACCGCTGGTGATGAAGGTGTCATCTCTCTCTGGAGAGGCAACACTGCTAACGTTCTTCGTTACTTCCCTACCCAAGCTCTTAACTTTGCTTTCCGTGATCGCTTCAAAGCTATGTTTGGATTCAAGAAGGATGAGGGATACTGGACTTGGTTCGCCGGTAACCTTGCGTCCGGTGGTGCCGCTGGTGCCACTTCGCTCCTTTTCGTCTACTCCCTTGACTACGCCCGTACCCGTCTTGCCAACGACGCTAAGTCTGCTGGTAAGGGTGGTGAGCGTCAGTTCAACGGATTGATCGATGTCTACAGAAAGACTTTGGCTTCTGATGGTCTTGCCGGTCTCTACCGTGGATTCGGACCTTCTGTCGTCGGTATCGTTGTTTACCGTGGATTGTACTTCGGTCTCTACGATTCCATCAAGCCTGTTCTTCTTGTCGGTGCCCTTGAGGGCAATTTCTTGGCCTCTTTCTTGCTCGGATGGACTGTCACCACTGCTGCCGGTATTGCTGCCTACCCTCTTGACACTATTCGTCGTCGTATGATGATGACTTCCGGACAGGCCGTTAAGTACAAGTCTTCCTTCGATGCTTTCACCAAGATTGTTGCCTCCGATGGTGTTGGATCTCTCTTCAAGGGTGCCGGTGCTAACATTCTCCGTGGTGTTGCCGGTGCTGGTGTTATCTCCATCTACGATCAGATGCAGCTTATCCTCTTCGGAAAGAAGTACTCTGGTGGTTCCGGTTAAGCGACTCTTGCCTTATGTCAGTAGTAGTTTAGATGATGTAATAGTTAGTACGTTTAAAAAATGTTAACATATAACTTTGAATGTGCGGTGTAGATGAATGTGTGAGTTTAGAATCATTTGTTTAATATACGGGAAGTTTATAGTACTATATCTTGATTTGGAGACGTGCCTTTTTCTGTTTATGATCAATACTAGTCTGTGAGTACGCCAGAGTTGTACTTCCTTAGACATTGCTTTATAGCGTACTCTATATTGGGTTAGGGTTTAAGATTTGCACAGAAATTTGTGAAGTTTTGAAATTGTCACATACTTTAGTATCAAGTAAATATGTCGGTACCGAAGCAATTCGATCCTGAGAACCCGGATAACTTGGAGGATGTTAGTTATATATTTGTTTAATGGTGTTTGGATCTCTAATGCTGACTAAATGCAGATTGAGAAGCAGTTTGCTGTCAAGGCCGTGATGCAAGCTCGTGAGCAAATCTAGTTAACATTTTGTGTATTCGAATTGACTGGAAATTTAAGAAACTTACTGGAACTTACTAGAGAAAGTCAAGGGATCTGAGTTGCGATTGAGCAAGTATGAATGTAGTGAGTGCTAGAAGAGTTATTGAGCTTACCCTTGCCAGACTTGATGACGAAATATATGAGCACTTCATAACCGATTTTCCGGAGTACAACTCGGTTGAAGCAGTTGATAAAATCAGCGAAGATGAAATGAAGTCGCCGAAGGGAAAAGTGCGGTGGCGCGCGTTCATGAACACATACGAGAAGACTGTACGGCGTGAGAAGTAAGATTTATATGTAACGGTTCCTAATGTACCTAGGTGCACGACTTTAATTTTGGAACGCTGTTACGAACTGGATCTAAAGACGAGTATGGTGAAAATACTACTATTTTTGGTGACTATTTCTAAACCTCTTTATGTGCATGGCTAATCCATATATTAAGTCCCTAGAATGCAGTTTTTGGCCGTCGAGATTGCACGGAACAAACATAAGCTTAACGACTGGATTTATGAACAAGAGAATAAATAGTCTAAAATATAGTACAATTGGGAATTTGAATACAAACTATATACTCAATCCCAATAACAAATCTTGCCATCCAATCCAGCCGTAACTACCTTGCTTGTCTCTTGAGGATGTGCAGCAATACAAGTAAGCGCCTTTTCATGCGCCTTGAATTTACTTTTCATCTGTGTAGTTTTCCAATCCCAAAAACAGGCGTAACCACCAGAGTCTCCAGACATTAAGAATTGACCGTCGGGAGAGAAGTCAACTCCAATTGCATATCCAGCACAGTTGTTGCCTCTAAACGATTTCTTCCGGTTCTGTCTAAACCGATCGGTCGCACCAAATACAAGAATTTGATTGTCTAAACTTTGAGCTGCAACGTATTTGCCCCCTGGATGCAAAGCTACTGTAGGCATTGAGTGCTGTAAAGGATCGGCAATGAACTTGATTGGCACGTTAATTTGCCATTCCCACACGCGAATAGACTTATCGTCAGACGTGGTCATAAACCGTCGATTTTCATCAACAAACGTAATACTGTTGACTGCGCCCAAGTGATGGTCATATTCTTGGATAATTTCACCTGACTTTACATCAAACTGAACGATTTTCTTGTCCGACGTTCCGACAAGAAATTGGTCTTGCTTATCACTGTCGGGGTTAAACCGAACACAATTTGGAGTCGTTCTTGTTGAAAATCGCGAGATACACTGCCCGGTCTCGGTATCCCACAGCTTTATCATGCTATCATATGACGCAGACAAAAACTTCGTACCGTCATTCGTAAAACAAATGTCTTTCACAGTCTTGCTGTGACCCGAATAAGATCTCAACAGCTCTCGTCCATGATAGCAGTCCCATATCCGGACCTTAGCATCTGCACCGGATGACAACAGTAGATGTCCATGACGGGGAAAGAACCGAAGTGCGGTGACGCCATTTTTGTGGCCCGCCCAAGTATGAATTCTTCTTTTCGGTACGAAGCACTGCTCCTCACCCGGATCTTTATCTAAACTGATATCCAAGTCTCGAGGCACATGCATATAGGTTCGCCCAAGGTAATCGTATAGATTTGATCCATGGAACTGTGACTTTTCTGTTGCATTCGGCTTAGACGACTTATCACTTGGAGTAACAGCCTCTTGGGGTTCTTCATCTGTCTCTACCTCCTCTTCAGATGACGATGAAGATGAAGATGCATTAGGATCTGTATAAGTTGCCCATGGACCTTTGTATGCATTTTCCCCATCCAAAACACCGGAATCACCTTTCTTTTGCCGTTTCCGTTTAAGTTCCTTAATCTCCTTCTTTGTAGGCTTAATATCCAAAATGTCCTTGCCTCCTGTTTGTTCAGCCTTGGCCACATCGCCAATAAATGTGCCTTGACTCCCGGCGTAGTCTGAATTTGCAGACGGATCTCGAGCATAGCCTAACGCCTGATAAGTACGGTGTTGCACTCGGAATACGGCATCGTTATACGCCTGCTCCTCAGCATAACCAGTTAACAGGTTCTTTCGCTTTAAAGATTTGTCGACATTTGGGTTCTCTGGCCCTAGAAATGGCCGCGTAAGATCATCATAGGTCGGATTGTAAGCAACAGTCTTGTCTGTCACTTTTGGAATAAAAGACTGTGACTTCACGCTCTGCTTTCGTTAGTATAAATTGAATACAGCATAGGAGGCATATCGTACCTCTGTAACTGTTGTCAATGCTAACTTTGAGTCCTGCTCCTGACCCTGCTGTTGTTCCGCTAGTACCTGTAGTTTAGTCGTCGCAGTCACATCTTCCCCATTCTCTGATCCCGACATCCCTTTCAACCGTAACAGAATAAATGTCGAACTAATGTATAACTAGTGTAGAAAGCAAAAAAAGCAGACACAGGGTAAGGGTATGATGTAGGGTGGATGTAGGGTTATCAGGGCTTGTGCCTCTTTTCAGATTTTTTTTTTTTGCGTATTTTTTTTTTCAATCGCTCACTAGCTCTTCTGACTGTGATCTTTTGCTGTTTGTTTTTATTCTCTTTACATTGGAGCGATGGGTGTCGGTAAGAAAGAGAGAAGTCGCGTTGCCCGCGAGGGTAGCGACAAAGCTGGAAATCTGAAATTGAAAGGCGAGAATTTTTACAGAGACACCGCGAAGGTCAAGCGGTTGAATATGTACAAGCAAGGCCGGGCACAGCGCAATGCCCAAGGCGATATCACCAAGGCTGCTTCGTTTCAATCAACAGATGCCCCAGTGGCTCGAATTGCTCCGAATCGTCGATGGTTTGGGAATACTAGAGTCATTGCTCAACATACTCTCACTCAATTCAGAGAAGCATTGGGATCTACTAAGAATAACCCATACCAGGTTCTGATGCGACAAAATAAACTTCCAATGTCTTTATTAGAGGAAGAAACTGCCGTTGCTTCACCTAAAGCCGCTGTTGTTGAGACTGAACCGTTTGGCAAGACCTTTGGTCCAAAGGCTCAGCGCAAGCGGCCTAAGGTTACAGCTGGCTCATTGGATGATCTTGCTGAGAAATCAGTTCAAGATCATGAGACTTATGAGCAGAAGTTGGAAAATGAAGCTTTGATGTCAGTTGTGAATCCGACTGATTGGATTGAAGAGGCGCGTGAAGCTATCTTTTCGAAGGGTCAGTCAAAGCGAATCTGGAACGAACTTTACAAAGTTATAGATTCCTCTGATGTTGTCGTTCATGTGCTCGATGCGAGAGATCCACTCGGAACGCGATGCCAGTCGGTTGAACAGTACATAAAGAAGGAAGCGCCGCATAAGCACTTGATTTTCGTCTTGAACAAGTGTGATCTTGTTCCAACATGGGTAGCTGTAAGTACTTTTTTTATCTTCAGAGTTCTCTGTTTCTGTTTCTGTTCTGCAGTATTTATCACAGCAATTTGCTGTTCCATATATTAGTCAAGAAGTCTCTGTACAGCAATTGTTTAAATATGGTTGCAGTATTTATCGCCATGAGGGACATTCTGTTACAATTGTGGAAGATCAAACTGGTTTTGGTTCTCACCAATTTCAGTATGTTTTGCCTGAGTTGAGCATTGGCTGGGAGATAATTTATCACCCCCAATGCCGATTGCTCTTAGTTAGCAAATGTACATTTCATTCTGTGCTTTTCTTTTTTGTACCAATGTTTACGAACTCTTTGTTTCTATCAAAGTTGAGACTAACTTCTCAAGGCCGCGTGGGTGAAGACTTTGTCTAAAGAATATCCTTGTTTAGCGTTTCATGCTTCTATTAACCATTCATTCGGTAAGGGCACATTGATTCAGCTGTTACGACAGTTCTCAGTGCTCCACTCAGACAGAAAGCAAATCTCGGTCGGGTTTATTGGTTACCCGAACACTGGCAAGTCGTCTATTATTAATACTATTAGACAAAAAAAGGTCTGCACAGTTGCTCCTATTCCGGGAGAGACAAAGGTGTGGCAATACATTACACTGATGAAGCGCATTTACTTGATTGATTGCCCGGGTGTTGTGCCTCCAAGCACGAAAGATACAGAAACTGATATCTTGCTACGAGGTGTAGTTCGTGTCGAGAATGTGTCTTATCCAGAACAATACATTCCCGCGCTTCTCGAGCGTTGCGCAGTAAATCATTTGGAGAAGACCTATGAGATTTCTGGCTGGAATAATTCTACTGAGTTTTTGGAAATGTTGGCCCGCAAGGGTGGAAGATTACTAAAGGGCGGTGAGCCTGACGAGAACGGAATTGCAAAGATGGTGTTGAATGATTTCACAAGAGGCCGCATCCCATGGTACATCCCACCTCCAGATGACCGTGATGCACTTTCTGAGACGGAAGACAAAGCATAGATGAAGGGAATAAATTGGTTGGCGGCTTTGGAAAAGTTTAGAGGTTGGCATAGGAAAAAAAGGAGTGGAGTTAAGGTCGCTTTTAACTGCTTATGACTTAATTATTTTTTTGCATAGTTCGATGTTAATTCGTAAGTCGTTCGCCAATCCCGGAGATGTAGCGGAGTAGTGGGTTCAACGTTTAATAACACTCCACGTGACAGAACTGTTGAAAACAACTTTAGATGTAAAAATGTGACAGCTTGCAATGGCGAAGTTAGTGAGCACCGTGAATTTGATTCTACAAATTCAGGGGCGACATAGTATTGTTCGTGCGCGGCTTTATTATTGTCTACTTGTACCAACTTTCATCAGTCACCACTTTGTTAGCTGTCTGCCGTCTCCAGAAATTAAACTGCTTTAAGAAGAAATGGGATTGTGTGAACCTTATAACGTGAATAGTACTGTCATTGTCGGGACAAAAGCCTCACTGTCGTATATGAGACTGAAGCTGGTATTTCTACTGTTCTGCTGCATTTCACTTACTGATCCTCGTTCTTGCTTCTCTGTGTTCTATAGCTCCAATGTCACGAGTGTCAAAGTCTGAGGCTTCAAGTTTGGGCTTAGCTGAAGAGTCTTCAGATCAGTCTGTATCTTACAATTCTCGAGATCCGGCAATCGCATGTCTCTTCTCAGACGTTAAGCCATCATACCTCTCTCTCTTCAGATTTTCTAAATCCACTGATGCCTGTGCCTGTTTATTTCTTTTTATACTGCCTGCAATATGCGGTTGTCTGGCTTCAGCAATGTCGGTCTTCCTCGGTCGAATCATTAACTGCTTCTCCAAATACATGGTGGCTAAAGCCGTCAACGACCCGTCATACAATCTGGCGCATGCTACGCTTCCTTTTCTTATAGGAATGCTAGCTGTCGGTGCAGCTAATATGACTGTCTGGTACATGCTTACCATTGTGTCTCATTGGTTTGCTGAGCTTCAGCTTGGACGAGCAAGGAAGATGGTCTTGGAGTCGTTGATGGGCAAAGAGAATGCGTGGTATGATAGTCTTGAAAGTCCAGGGGCGCTAGTCACGCTGACAGAAAAGTAAATGAAGTTATGAGTGACATTTGGTAAATACTAAAGAATGAGTTTAGATTTTTTGATGAGTTCGAAACTGCGTTGTCTTCAGAGTTTCCATTTTACATGTTTGCAGTCTGGAAACTGTTGAGCTCTCTAGGAATTGCATTGTATTTTTCTTGGAAGCTTTCTCTTGTCATCATTGCTACGTTTCCGTTAATCGCGGGTGTTCAAATCCTAATATCACGCCATTTGACGGGGTATAAACAATCAGAGCAAAAAATGACATCGCAAATGATGAGCATAGTTGACTGGGTCGTCGTATCTTTACAGACAGTCAAACTTTTTAATGCTCAGGTTATTGAAGTGGCCAAATTTTCTCGATTTGCTGAACAGTCGTCTAATTATCGACTTAAAATTGCGCGGTTGGAAGCCATTGAACAAGCACTTGTGCGATTTTTAGTTTTGCTTCTGTTTCTTGAAGCATTCTGGTACGGTGGACATCTGGTCAAAATCAACGACCTTTCATCTGGAGGAGTCCTGACTGTTTTTTGGTCTTGCAACACGTTGTCCCACAGTCTTGCGAGTATATCCCCAAGAAAAATTTCTATCGAAAAGGCAAAGGTAGCTGCTCAATCTTTGTGGATTCTTGCTGGCAATAGAAACCTTAATCAGAAAGAATGCGGATTAGCTGTGGACGAATGCCAAGCAGACATCGAGTTTACCAATGTAAGTTTTATATCTGGACTGACAAACTGTTATTTACCTCTTAGGTTACTTTTGCATACCCATCACGGCCTCAAGACATCATTTTAAAAGACTTAACTTTGAAAATTCCAGCTAAACAACTCGTTTTCTTTGTGGGAAGCTCTGGATCAGGGAAATCTACGATACATCAGCTTCTGTTGAACCTCTACCAACCTCAATCTGGAAATGTCGCACTTGGTGGGGCAAATGTCAACTTTTTGCTTCCAAGCTGGCTTAGAAGACAAGTGACAGTGGTACAGCAGGACAGCGTTTTGTTCAAAGACACTATTGCCGAAAATATCAAACTTGGCGCTGCTGAGCCTGAGAAAGTTAACGACGAAGACATCAAACGCGCCGTCAGATTTTCCATGCTGGCAGAAACAGTCAATGACTTGCCAGACGGGATAGACACTTATTTGTCACAGGGAGGAACAGATCTTAGCGGCGGACAGCGGCAGAGAATTGCGCTTGCTCGGGCTGTGGTTCGTGACAGTCCTATACTGGTATTAGACGAGGCAACAAGCTCGTTAGATTTGATTTCTAGAGCATTGATTGTTGATGCAGTCAGAGTTTGGAGAAAACACAAAACTACAATTATAATTACACATGACATAGCACAGATCCACGCAGATGACAATGTCGTTGTGATGAAGGAAGGAAGACTTGTCTCTCAAGGTACACGTCGAGATCTTGAACTCAACAACGATGCTCCGTTCATGGGCTTGGTGAATTCTTTAAAAAAGTTTGCCCAGAGCGATCTCACGAACCGAAGAAGTCTAAGAGCTCAAATTAATGAGTTTCGGAAAAGCATGATCGAAGTTCCACGATCTAGTTATCATCCTGATTTTGAATCTAGACGAGCGACCAGAATTTCATATTTTGGTAACCGTGCAGAGTATTCAATGGTGTTTGATATTAATCAACCACGTTGGTTGCTCACAGACCTTACATCGAATGTGTATGCAACCCAAAGACACTCATCGTTTCAGCTTGACCGCCCATCTACTTCTATATATGCTGACGATAGTATTATTGGGGATAATGCAGCGATTGCAGCAGGAAATAAAGTCTACATGTCTCGCCGTCGTAATCCAATAAGCCGTTCCAGGCCTACTCGCAATATTTCAGATATTTCTGTCCGAAAATTGTCAGTTATAAGTTCAGAATATTCGGTTGAATTTGAAAAGAACGCCGTGGTAGTAAAAGACTCGACAGCTGATGCTGGAGTTTTTAAGTTCCTTTGGTTTTGTTTCCGGTCGCAGAGCAGAAAGTGGGTTGTTGTCTGCGGCCTTATTGCAGCTGTTCTTAACGGAGTTGCATTGCCACTGTTTTCTTATACATTTGTCCAGCTGCTATACTCTATACTTCCTACTGCAAAGCCAGATGTTTCAAAATGGGACTCCATCAAGTGGCCGCTAGCTGTACTTGGAGTGTCGATTATTGACATGGCTTCTTTGTTTGGGCATCTGTATATACTGGATTATGCGGCAGATCAATGGGTTTGCATTATGAGGAAAGCTGCTATAAGAAAGCTTCTCTCAAGAGATTGGGTTTGGTTCATAGAACAGCCAATAGAAGACGGAATTCCGTCGTTTAATTTTCGAACACCTGCGGCACTCACCCAGATAGTTGTTACAGGCGCGGAAAATGCTAGAGTTGTCATAGGAGGGTTTGCGGGAAAATGCACGGCTACTGGTGTTCTGTTTGTTGGCGGTTTGATTGCCGGTGTTGCAGTTGGATGGCAGCTTGCGTTTGTTACCATTTCTGTGGTTTTGGTGCCAGTAGCCGCTGCCAAATTTTTTAATTGGTCGGAAGCAAAGTGGTCGAAGCTATATGTTCAAGAAGTCAAATTGGTAGACAGCGTTTTATATGAGGTAAGTGCCTGTAAATGAGACGCTAGCAATGCTCTTACAAGATTGCAGTGTATTGTAAAGATAAGGACGATCAAGACTCTTGGAATCGAACCATATTTCAGGGAGAAGCATTCGGCGGCCTCAAGAGCTGTTACTAGCATGGGGCTAAAGCGAGGATTTAATTTTGGTGCTGCGGTTGGGATAAACAAGATTGGAGATTCTGTTGTGCTTACGGTCATGTTCTACTACGGCTCTGTTTTAATCGCAAACGGATCTTACACCATTTTGCAATTTCTGACTGTCGCAAACTTGATTGCCTTTGCGTTTGGTTCGGCAGTTGCGGCAATTGACTACATGCCGAACATAACCAAAGTTATTGACGACGGCGTGCGACTGCTAGAGCTAGCTAGACTAGACGGAAAATCTTCACGCAATGAAGATTCAGGAAAGGGAAACGTTCCTGAGCATAAGTTGTCTGGCGATATTAGATTTGAAAATGTTGAGTATTCGTATCCCGGACGCGACATCAGGATCTTACATGGAGTTACATTATCTGTTTCATCTGGAGAGGTTGTTGCCATAGCTGGCAGTTCTGGGTGCGGCAAGTCAACACTGGCAAATATGATTACCCGTTTACTCGTCCCTACGAGTGGCGCGGTAAAGATAGGTGGGGCTGACATCATGGGCGTGGATGTTGAGTACTTGCGCAGCAACATTGCGGTAGTCTCTCAGAGCGGAGTGCTGTTTGATGGCTCTATATTCGAGAATTTAGTATACGGTCTAGTGCGTGAAGTGTCTCGCGAGGATGTTCAACGAGCGTGCACGGATGCAGGTATTCACGACTTCATTTCTTCGCTGAGCGAAGGATACGACACTCTGATTACCAGCACGTCATCAGTCTCTGGCGGACAAGCGCAACGGCTCACAATCGCACGCGCGTTGCTACGGTTGCCGTCAATTCTGATTTTAGACGAATGCACTTCGGCGCTGGACGCCACCAGCGCAGATCAGATCCGTATGGCGGTCAGGCGTTTAAAAAATTCAAAGTCAAGACCGACAGTGGTTATTGTCTCGCACTCAAGAGACATGATGGAATGTGCTGATCGAGTTGTAGTTATGGACGCTGGACGAGTTGTAGAAGTTGGCGAATTTGAGGATCTGATGAGAATCAAGAAAGGGCATCTTGCAAATTTGATAAGTGGTGGTCAATGGGAGTAATCTGTTTATTTTTTGAATATTATATGCTATGCATAAAAAAATCATACAGACAGAACCTATACTTTAACACCCAGTTCGGTCAAAAACGCAACATTGTTGGGCTCACGCCCAAGAAGTTCCTTCAAATTGTCCAATTCCTCTCGCGAACCGCCACTCTTCAAAACCGTGTCCCGGTAAAGCAAACCTGCAGTAGTGTTCATCGGAGCAGCCCGGAACTTGGAGTAGAAAATATCAGCAGCAAAGACCTGAGACCATAAGTAGCCGTAGTAACCAGAGTCATAGCCGCCCATGAGATGCCCAAACGATCCGAAGCCGTATGTAGTCTCGTTTCCTTGGCTCATAAGAGAAATTTCTTGTCGTCCTTCGTTCCAGGCTTTGGTGACGTCAATGTCTCCATTAGATGTATGCAACGTCATATCAAACAATGCAAAATGCAGTTGACGAAGATTGAACAAGCCACCGTTGACGTGCTTGCTCTTAACAATCTTGTCAATAAGATCATCATCAATGGTCTTGCTAGGTTCCAAATAGTGGCTTGACAAACCCTTGAGCTCGGCTTTCTGCCAGCACCAGTATTCCAGCATTTGAGAAGGTGCTTCAACGAAATCACGAGCAACATTCGTGCCATGGAAACGGCCGTACCTGGTAACAGAAACCAAATCATGAATTCCGTGACCGAGTTCATGAAAAAAGGTCACAACCTCGTCATGGTTGAGCAACGATGGCTTGTTTGCCGTTGGTTTGGAGAAGTTGCAAACAAGTGCAGTAACTGGATATACGCGCTTGCCATTTGCATCAGTATAGCCAGGGCTAATGTTGAAGTTGGCAGCATGACCGTATTTGCCCTCACGAGGATGCAAGTCAAAATAAAGCCAGCCAACAAACTCATCTTCACCACTGTCATCCTTCCATACGGCAAACTGCTTGCAATCTTCATGCCACACGGACCGGTCACCACCAACAACCTCCACAAACTTCAATGCAAACAGAACTTCAAAAATGCCAAGCATCTTCTCGACAGTAGACTGCATCGGAAAGTATTCACTAATCTTTTGCGCGTCAACTTCATATTCCTTCTCAAGCAGCAGACGGTCATAATATCGGTAATCCCAAATGTTAAAAGATTCATCCACAGGAAGACCAAGTGATTTTTGATCGACTGTTTTCAGTTCAAGAAGTTTTGCAATTTCCTTTGCGCCAGCTCCACGGAGCTTCTCGCGAAGATCATTCAAAAACTATGCCAAATAAGTTTACTTCAACATAAACAACTACAACAAACGTACCGATAGCACTATTTCCGGAGACTTGGCCATTCTTTCTTCCAAAACATAAGCAGAATGAGTCTCATATCCAAGTATTCGAGCAATTTCCGCACGAAGCTTTACCGCCTCGACCAAAAGATCAACGTTTTCCATGACCTTGTTCTGATCGCCAACGAAAGCACGACGACGAGTGTCAGGTAACTGGGCATATTTCATGACTGGAAACAGATCAGGGTATTTAAAAGTCATTTTGTACTTTCCATCAACCTTTTCAAACTGGGCCAGAGTGTCATCTGGCACACCCAGCAGCTCTTCTGGTGTAAATAGAATAAACCCAGACTATGCGCATGTTAATATAACAATCAGCTCACTGTAAAAAAAACTATACCTCTTCGCCTAAATTCTTATTGTAAGAAACTTCAAGATTTGAAATCTTCTTTTGTAATGCCTTTAGTTCGTTTCTCTGCTCCTCAGGCAACGCCAGACCATTTCGAGTGAAATCTAAATGCATTTTCTCAAGCAAACGCTTTGATTCTGGATCAACGTCGGGTTGCTGCTTGAAGACTGCACTGACAATTTTGAACAAATCCTCTCGTAAGGATGTCTCAATATCAAAGTCCTGAGACCAGAGTTAACACAAAGAACAAACATAGTAAAAAATTGAAAAATACCCTTATCAGTTCTTCAGCCTTGCTACTACTATCACGAAGCTCCTTATTGGTGCTAACATGGTGATAGAATGTCAACTGATTGATCTGACCGTATCGGACATTGTCCATGTCTGCCATGGCTTTGATGACACTTTCAAAAGTTGGATTTTCAATCTTAGCAATTGAATCATGAAATGATTTTGTAGACTCAATCATCTTTGCAGTCTCTGACGTGATCTGCTCTGGTGTCAAAGTCCAGACTGGAGGAGTCTGCGGGGGAGCTGAAACAATTGTTAAAGTTGGAATAACATAACTAAAATCAACATACTTTTAATAGTCATTCCTGGCTGGTGGGCTCTACCGATGTAGGAAGAAAAAGATAAAGACTGGGAAATGCCTAATTGAAAGATGGGAGCAGAATAGAGTAAAGCGACAGATGTAAAGAAGCAAGCCGCGGTTAATCCCGATTTAAGTCGCAAGAAATGGCGAGGCGAGCCGGTTGGCAATAAGCGAAAGTTTAACTGACGATTAGCCACAGTGATTAAACAACGACAGAACAGAGCTTTGATTTGGCTTCTTGTCTGATGTTTCGCGTAGAAAATGAACTGATTTCAATTTGAGCTCGAGAACGCGACAGTTGTCAGATGTTTACCCTTACCCCGACATTATTATGAAAGTCATTTAGGCATCGGGCTAGGGCTATACTTGGAAATAATGCAAATCATTAGGCGTAACCGCTGAATACTATACACGATTGCAGGCTATAGAATTACGGATAAACAAGGCAGAGCAATATGCTCTGTGGTATGAATAAACTGTAGTACAAGAATTGGCACTGCAGTACCTTCGACATCTTCAGCGTCAGCACAATTTTATATTTTTCTTAGCAAAAGTGGCTTTAAATTGTCCAATTAAATAAATTAAACTTTGTTAAAACACTTTCATGAGGCCAAACAGTAACAAATGGAAGAGAAGAACTGTTCGTTACTGTAGTGTTGATCTGGAGGTCAAATAATGTAGTTAAGGCTTAATTACCCTAACCACAATACTATAGCGGTGATCTACATTAAAGATACCATTAAGTAGTCACTATGACTAACCTATGACTGATTAGTGAAAACTCTATTGCGCACTGCAGAGGGCGTATTGCGTCGGGGAATCCTACTTTCTCAATCAAATTTTCTACATCTATCCATGCTTAAACACGGGTCGCTATGCAAGTCCACCATAAAAATGCGTCTGATCATAAGTGAGTTTTTACCTGTTTTTGAATTGAGTTGATAATTGAACTTTTGAAAGGATGAAGCTCGCTGTCTTCTCCACTAAGGTACGTGCATTTTAAACAGTCTTTGATATATCTTAACCTCCATTTTATCTATAGAAGTACGACATTGCACACTTACAACCTGTGTTTGAAGATGCTGGTCACAAAGCAGTCTTTTTACAAACAAGATTAGAAGATGAAACTGTCCCTTTAGCTGAAGGATATCCTGTAATCTGTATCTTTGTAAATGACAATTTGACAGCATATGGCATTGAATACTTGGCTAGTTCTGGGCTAAAACTAGTACTCCTTCGTTGTGCTGGCTACAACAATGTTGATTTGGTAGCTGCTGAAAAGTTTGGTGTTCAGGTTGCTCGTGTCCCAGCTTATTCACCCCATGCGGTTGCAGAATTCGCAATTGGCTTAATGCTCATGTTAAATCGCAATCTTCACAAATCATTCAGCCGTGTTCGCGCGGGTAATTTCTCTCTTGAAGGACTGACTGGGTTTGACATGTTCAAGAAACGAGTGGGAATTATTGGAACTGGAAAAATTGGTCTCTTGACTGGTAAGATCTGTCATGGATTTGGATCTGAAGTTGTATGCTACGATCCATATCAGAACCCAGAGGCTGCGAAAGAACATGGCATGTCGTACGTCTCTCTTGAAGAGCTTTACTCTACATGTGACGTGATTTCTTTACACTGCCCATTGCTGGAATCTACGTTCCATATGATTAACGAGGATAGCTTAAGCCGGATGAAAGATGGCGTTATGCTTATCAATACTTCCAGAGGTGGATTGATTGACACTGTCGCTTTAATAAAAGCACTAAAAAACAGAAAAATTGGTCAGGTCGGAATGGATGTTTACGAAAACGAATCGGGCATGTATTTCGAAGACGCTTCAGACGACGTTATGCAAGACGACACGTTCTCACGTCTTCTTACCTTCCACAATGTTTGCATCACCGGACATCAAGCTTTCCTGACCAAAGAAGCGCTTTCAAACATTGCAGCTGAAACATTGACCAATTTAGAGAACTATTTGAACGGAGTTGACAGTAGGAATATTGTGAAGAAACAAGATAGCTAAATCAGCCGTTGTTTGAATCATGTCTTCATTTACAGGCTGAGTAAAGCATATTTGTTAGCTTATTATTCTATGAGAAATACATTTGAACTTGAAACATAATTTCGCCAAACATAGTCACAAATACGTTTTCTTTGTATATTTTTATTCCAAACTGGAGGCACCAGTAATGATATCAACCAACTCGTTAGTGATGACAGCCTGTCGGGTACGGTTATACAAGATAGAATATCTTCCAATCATATCACCAGCGTTCTTTGAGGCGTTATCCATAGCGGATCGTCGTGCAGACTGCTCGCAAGCGTGTCCCTCGGCAAGAGCCCAGTAGATACCGTTAGCAAGAGCGAACTCAGTCATGTCGGACAAGACATCTTCCTCAATCTCGAATGCAGAAAAGTTGGGTGACTCCTTGAAGCTCTCCTCAGTGAAAGCTGGCACAGAGGTGGGCTCGAACGAGATACCAGACTTGAACATGTTGTAGAAAATTTCGATCGAGTCGTACTTGGTTCCAAGCTTGTAGATTTGGTCGGCAACATACTGAGCTTCAGCAAAAGTAGGAATCTCCTTTCCGACTTGGTTGAAGCTGAGAACAATGTTGCTGGCAAAAGTACGGGCCAGCTGAGTCTTGGCCTTATCACCGAGAATGACAAGATCGGCCGTAGGCTCCAAAGCCATTTTAGCACGAACAGCCTTGGAAATCTGAGAGTGGATACCACCGCAAAGACCCTTGTCGGAGGAGGAAACAATGATGAGCTTCTTTCCCTCAGTAGGGGAAACAGTCTCAGCCTTCTTGAAGACCTCGCTGGAAGTCTCACCATAAACTCGCGACTCAAACATAGCACGCTGAGCACGAGAAAGCTTGGTAGAAGCAACAATTTTCATGGTGTTGGTGATCTTTTCAATGTTTTTGATTGACTTCAGACGCATCTCAATTTCACGCAAGGTGGCATAGTTGTTGGCCGAGTTTCTACATCAGATCATTAGTTTTCCAATCAATTTGCAATTCTCGTTTTAATTGACAGCTTTATTAACTAGAATGCTAGAATGCTTCACACAGTATGTTTTTTCAATTGCTGCAAATCCCGAGATGTAAGAAAGATCGCGACTTACCGGCTGGACACGACCTTCGCGGACTGGAGTGCTGGACGCACGCTTGTTCTCAATAATGACATTCTGAATATGATCAAGAATACAACTTGCTGCTAAGTGTGCAACGAGATTGTGGTTTGTAAAAGAGGATTGAGTTAATCGAGACGGACGAATTGAGAAAGCAAAAATCGGGATCGAAGGTTGCAGTGTCAAAGAAACTTATTCCAGAATAATGAAAAACACTCAATAACGGTAGTAAAGCTTAGAATGGTATTGAAAATACAGTTGCATACAAAGTATTCGTACACGCGATTGGGCAGTTGTATTTACCCGGTTTAAAATTGCAATTTAGAATGCATTTTAAATGTTGCACGTAAAGTCAAAATCTGGTTTTGTGAGGCTCAATCAGAATGCTTACCTCCTACTGTTCACGAGTCACTTTGAACGAACAATTGAATTCATGAGAATGTTTGGGATCAAAATATAGAGCACACAATCGTGATTGATTCAAGAAAATACTATTATTTACGTCTACTCACAGAGTCGAAACGAATAATAATACGCACTGCATTTGCAAGTCCACTCTCATTGCTTCACCAAGTTCTACATGACATACATCGAAACACAGCACCATGTCAACAATAGCATTGAAAATAGGCTCATTAGTCGTTCGCACATTGGCTAAGCCAATTGCTGTAAGTGTTTTTGCCTTAGAAATTTGATTAGTGTTCTGAGTGAGGTAGAACAGCATTAAAGCCAGAGCAAAGATCCACGGACCATTCCGACAATCGTGTATTGCTGTTGCTCAAGCTTTGCATTCTACAGATGTACGATTACGATCCGGGTTACTAGGATCTGCAGGAAAGGCGAAGGTCAGACCACTAAACGATGCAAAGGCCATAGAGATGGTAGGTGCAGTAATATTAAGCGTGGATTACAAAACATACTGATCTTCTTGTTTAGGGTGCTAACTTTTTATCCGAAACGTTCTTGTTGTATGCTGGACTGTTTGTCTGCGTTGATATTAACTAAACAATCTAGTTCTGTTGCTGCAAGTGCTGTCATATATGAGTCAGTGAGATCAAGCCGTAAGGCCAGTTCTCGCCAAGAATCTGTTGCAGATGATATTGCGCAACTACAAAGAGAAGTCATAGAGCTGAAAGCCGTGCTAGAAAAGCTAACACCAGAAGCGTCAAAGATTCAAGTTGCACCCATTACCGCAACAGTAGCCGCGGCTGCGTTTGATGGCACTGAATCACATACAGAGGTCTCGGTTAACCAAGCTAAAGTTCAAATGAGCTCTAGTGTACCGACTTATACAGCGCCTTTGGCTGCTCAGTTAAGTCACGACAGGGATGATAGCACCTTAGGCGAAAAAACTGCAGCATTTTTTGAAAACCTCCAATCACAAGTAGGCTCAATATTCAAATAGATGATATATAGCAAGATGGTAGTCTGCGTTACCGCTTTTTTTGTAATGATTCGGAGAGCTACTGAGGGCAGGAGTAATCGGCATGATTTATAGTGGAGTTGTATAATGTTCTTTAGTCTCGTTTGAGTTCTTGTTAGTGTATATATGTTTAAAGACTCAATGTAAATGACTATCCATAATTTATAACGTTTGGTAGAAACAGACTGGGTGTATCTGCATGTCGTCAAGAACCTTATCAGATCATGGAGAGCCTTAAACCTCCCAATTGAATCTTGAATACTGCTAGAGGTCACACAATCATGACATTGTCGTCTGCTATTGACGAATTGGCAGCATTGCACGCATCAATTGCTCAGGAGATCAACCAGCTTTCAAACTTGGTCACTAGTGACGAATCTTCGCGGGCCAAACTTGCAGCGCGGATCCACAACGAATTTAGAATAGCAGATGCGGCATGCGAGGCAGCGGATCGTCTGTTACTATATTTTGACGATTCGACTGTTGAGAACAATGGAAAGACCAAGAGCGAACTTGCAATCAAGTTGCATGAAGTAGAGGAGGACTTGAAATTGTATGGTGTTCTCTGTTGTACTAATGCTCAGCATAACTAACCTTAACTAGAGACAGAACACTGTTCCGTAAATCACAGCTGAAGTCAAGGAAAACTACGATAAAAACACAAAAAGAAGAACGGGCATTATTGTTTTCCAAAGCGAAATTGCCAGATTCAGAATCAACACGTGCATCTATCAATCCCTCGACTCACCCACCATCTTCTCGAGCGCTACATACTGCAGAAGATGCAACCGCTAGTTTAAAACGCACTCACCAACTACTGGAGATGGAAATTGCAAAATCGGAATATTCATTAGACGTTTTGGACGAAAGCAATGTCAAACTAAGGAAGCTTACAGAGAAATACACAGCTTTTGACGTGGTGCTTGGTACTAGCCGACGAGTCATCTCCATTCTCGAGCAGGCTGATAAATATGATCGCATCTACATGCTATGCTCTATGGGGTTTCTTTTAATTGTCTTGTTGTGGATTCTGTGGCGGCGAGTGCTACGGGGCCCCGCTCGCTTGCTAATATGGACAGCGGTCAAAAGCTTTGGTATAGTGAGCTGGGTAACTGGACGCCGAGAGTCCAAGAATGTGATTATGAGTAAAGATGTCAATACTCTAACGCTGGCCATGAACGATGTTATCAGTACATTGGCCAGTGATATAGAATCTTACACAACGGCTAGTAGCGAAACAATCCAAGCAGTAGCGACGACGATCGCTGCAGCCATTACTACAGTTCACGATGAATTATAATGTATATTACAAAATATATTACTGCGAAATTAACTCCAGATAATGATTTTTATGCAACTTTCAAATGTACAATAGAAGATGTATTAGTCCTCATCTGAAAACGCATATCTACTCTTCGCTCTAAGCCTTTCTCCGTACTTATAAAACAACAGGCTGTATTCAATTAACGCTTTGCTTTTTAAACGAAGAGAAAAAATACGTACGGAAAAGGCATACAAAGTGTGACAAGACATGCAAGCAAGAACGACGCCCAAACGTAACCTAACTTGTCATACACTTCATTATTAGTATTGCGATCGACGCTATCTCGACTGTACTTACTCTGAATAGCAAACAGTGGGAACACAGAGCCAAACGTGCAGCGGAAAAAGGAATTGGCTGCCAAGGCCGATGCAGAATATGGACGATACGCCCTGGGCTGATTAGCAATTATTCCACATGTTCTCTCCAATAAACATACTCGACTTTATATGTAAAAATGCCAGAAAACACCAACAGCATGCCCGTGCCTAGTGGAACCGTCGCAATGATTGGTACTATCCAATGCACAGACTTGTAAGTTGTGAACGCAAACCAAAACAGGCTGATAGGACAAAGAATCGAACCAACAATACTAAACTCTTAGTCAGTTCCGGGGGCGCTATATAGTAAATCTACTTACGCTTGTGGCAGACGGAATTCTGGCTGTCTCTTTCCCGCACGTTGCTCCAATTTCACATGCAACCGCTTGAAATATGGCTCTGAGCACGCTGCAATGACTTGACCAATCATTAAACCGATAAATGTCAAACCAACGTACTGAATTTTGAAACCATGGTTGTAACGGTAAACCAGCGGAAATGCTTCAAAACTCAGATACAAAATACCGAGAAGAATCATGGAATAAACACACATGGAAATGATCATGGGCTCAAATATGATCAACTCCAAAGGCCGGTTTATACTAAATAACAAAGCTTGATGTAAAGTTCTCCCTGAGTCTGCATTGCTTTGTTCAGAAGGTGACCTGATCATGTTGTTCCCAGTTTCTTTTCGAAGTCGGATAGCTTTCCTAGTCAGAATAACGGGTGCGAAAGTCTCCGGTACAAATGCAATGACCAAAATCAACATTGCACCAGTCCACATCATCATGACATAAAAAACCCAGCGCCAATTGCAGTTGGCCACAATAAAATCGCCTATAATAGGTCCCAAGATAGGACCCAAAAACGGTGAAGCAGTAAATGCCATCATCGGTAGACCGAGCTCGTCGGCACGAAACATATCCGCAATTGTACCTCCAGAGACAGACATGAAAGCACTGCTGGCACATCCAGACAAAAACCGGTTGATAACAATTGAAGGCAAGTTTTTGCCGAACGCAATTGGGAACATGAAAACTAAGAATCCTGTGAATGAAAAAATGTAAATGTAACGCCGTCCGTAGAATTCAGACAACGGAGAATACAGCACTATTCTGTTAGGGTACAGTCAACCGCATCAACAAAGACTATGCATACTTGGCCCCAATCCAATACCAATTAAATAGACCGTAACACCAGTGAGAACTTTGGTTCGAGTGCTATGAAACTCTTCAGCAATTCCTTCATACGCAGAAGCATAGATGATACTAGTACAAGTAACATTTAGCGCTCCAAAGCTACAAATCATAGTTATAACCCATTTTCGAAATAGTGACATATTCATTGGATTTTGGCTATCGTCTGGCCCTTCCCACTGCACAACTGTATATTTCTCGGGGCACTCAACAGATTCTGGACCACCTACCGTGTCATCTAAACGCTCCAAACCAGTTTTCTTCTGCAATTTATTGGCTTCATTGCCTAAGATACTTCTTGCACACCCTGAATCCATTTGCCGTGTGGTTATCCTTTCCAGTGCCGAGTCTTCGCCAGATGTGGCTTCAAAGCTTCTGTTCATTTGTAATTCTGCGATCCTCTAACAAGTAGACGTATATACAATTGCAAGGCATTCTCACCTCGCTAGACAACAAGCCTTAATTATATGAGCTTCATTCCCTTGTATTATGTCCATGTCCGCATCGAAAGCTCACCGGAGTTAAAAATGTATTTTAAGGTTTGTAGAGGGTCATCGTGACAATTGAGTCATTGCCCCAAACACACGAATTCTGTGTACTTGAGACCCGAACCAGCATATCTTTTTATATAATTTGTCATCTGCACAACTGAAATCCGATTCGCACTTTATAAACAATTCTATGCCTTCAATGGAAAGAGGTGTGTCGGAGAGTCTGACGTCATTTGTAAATTGAGAAAAGACATCAGCAAGAGCGTTCATAACAGTTCTTGGTCGCTGGACAAACGATTGTATTGATAAGCTGTAAGCATTACAGTCTTTCATCAGACTCAGCTTTATATTCTACACGACTAAACTGTATCAGTCCCTCATACGAGTGTTATTATGTTGGCATTATATATCGACAATTCGGACAATTCTTGTCGTGTTGCTGCATTGGAATCCGCTGCAATTAATACTCCCCAATTAGTGTATTAATGTGTCACACAAATGTCACCCTTATGACATAAGTCCACAAATGTTAACACCATTATTTACAGACAAAGCGATTTCATCTAGTTACACTGAATCTTCTTCATCAGAATATCTATTTCGTAAAACTACCATTGTATGAGTTATCTAATCCGCAACCATCATGCTAATCATTCAACCTATCCTTCTAAACACAAAAACATGTAAAAATTTATAAATATAAACCCCTAATGCCAACTTTATTTATAATTAATACATGAAAACACTTCCTAACCACTCCTCATTTCTCCGAAATATACAAAAAAGACATCCGAAAAGAAACTCTATATAATGATTTTAATTTAACTGAATGTTATGAGCATACAAAGTTAAATCGCTTAGCACTGAACGTTCTGGGTAGCACGGGAGTTGAGGAGAAGAGCAACAATGAGACCGTAGAGACCCAAGACTTCAGCGAAAATGAGAATAAGAATCATTCCGACGAAGAGACGGGGCTGCTGGGCAGTTCCACGGACACCAGCATCACCAACGATGCCAATAGCGAAACCGGCAGCAAGACCAGCGAGACCGACAGAGAGACCGGCACCGAGCTGGATGAATCCGGAGTACAAAGCCTCGTTCTGGATAAGACCATCAGAGACCAAGACGGAAACAACGAGACCGTAGATAGCAATGATACCAGCCATAATGACAGGAACAATGTTCTTGATGATCAAGTCAGGTCTGAGGACAGCGGTAGCGCAAATACCGACACCGGACTTGGCAGTACCGTAGGAGGCACCGAAAGCTTAAAAGTGTTAACAGAATGTAATCTTAAACACATAATCCATATTTGAATGGATTTCTCAATCCAACTTACAGGTAAAGACAATAGAAGCGGTGGCTCCCATAGCACCGAAGAAGGGCTAATATCAAGTTAGAAAAACAAATCGAATCGAAAAAGCATTGTCAAAAAGCATTAATGTCAATATCAATGCTTTTGCAATGCAAAATAGTGGTCGATGGATGCACATACAGCATAGACGGGGCTAGAAGGAGATAAGTCAGTTCATGCACTCAAATGATAAAAATTAATCGAATTTTAGTCGATTGAATCAGAATAAAAACATACCAAAGTTCAGTGGCCATTTCTGATGATTTTTATGTTAAAATAAAAGGTTGATTGATTGTGAAGTGATAGATTCGACGGTGTGAAGTGCAGAAACGGACGACAGAAGGTGGACGGAAAAGAGAAAAAACGAAGCGCGGGCACAAGCTACTCTAAATATCGCGACGGCGTGGACAACGACTGTAGGTATGGTCTAACTGTAAGTAGCTTAGCTTGTAAAGTACTAACTTAAATAAGACTAGCGTAAGCGAAAGAGTATCGCTCGCACTGAGCCAGAACTTACCTAATCTGGCAGATATGATTGGTTTTTAGAGCATCATACTGTAATATACGCTGGAAATTATTAGCAGACAGATACATACGCCTAAGATTTTCAGGCACTTCCTTATCGTTGCTATCTGGTGGCATTAACATCTAACATTTACTACAATTATGCCATCGACCCTTTGCTTTGTAAAATGACTGGCGGTGCTCTTGAGCAAAAGTCGTTTTGTCTTGTTATCCGCCCGCCAAAGTATGAAATCATATCATGATCAAAAATTGAAGTGCAGTTTCATAGTTCTGATGTGTACCAATAATGTTTATTTAATCTTGATTTACACCTACAATTGATCCCTCCAAAACGATGGTTAATAAAAGTAATACTTGTTAATTTACAATTACAACTTGTAGTCCTACTATCTCCTTACAGTAGTTGGTAATCCTACGGCAGGACCTGTAATGTCCGGGAGGGCTTCCATCCCTGGCTTCATCTTCCTCATATTATAGCTTATGGGTTAGGTGATTTTGCGATTTTGCTGAAATCAGCCTATCTTTGCCACACCGGCCGGCACCTGTTAACACTGTATTTTAAACCTATGATGGTTATATTGACTTTTAAGTCCAAATAGCTTTACGGTATTTAGATTACTATGATGAAAATTGAAGAAAAGAAAGAGACAAAACATTGATACATGCAATTGTGAAAGCTTTAAACCTTAAATGTAATTTTGAAAAATTGGTTCTTTAAAATACATTTTCCGTTTTCTTTGCCTTTTTAAAGTTTAGAAAAACCTTTAAGAAAAAAAAATCCAGTTGAAGAAAGGTGAAGCATATTCATATTAGTTTTACTTTACGCATCTATTACCTATTTACTACAAACACAATATATCAGCATTGTAAAAGAAAAGGGCGAGCACTGCAAGGAACCCTTTTCGATATACACAAATATATATATCTTCCAAATTAACCCACAAAACCTCATCGAAATAAGATATGTCTGCTCCCAATCCAAAAGGTATGAAGATTCATTCTTTTGCTTAGATTGTTCATTTGTGTGCATTAGACTAATGATTTAAAGCGTTTCCTCTTGCCGATGCTGCTCTGACTCAACAGATTCTTGATTTGGTTCAACAAGCCACTCACTATCACCAGATGAAGAAGGGTGCTAACGAAGGTATGGTTACATTTGACTCTTTCATTGCAAAGTATCTTATTCTAATTATTCTTATAGCTACCAAGACTCTTAACCGTGGTATCAGTGAATTCATTGTCATGGCTGCCGACACTGAACCAATTGAAATCATTCTTCACTTGCCTCTTCTGTGCGAAGACAAGAATGTTCCATACGTGTTTGTGCCATCAAAGGCTGCTCTTGGTCGTGCATGTGGTGTAACTCGCTCTGTCATTGCTTGCAGTGTCACCAGCAACGATGCTAGCCAGCTTAAGAACCAGATTTATGCGATCAAGGACAAGATTGAACGTCTCTTGATCTAAGCGTGCAAATAAAAGTGACCAGTCTTTACAGCTCTATCGCGATGGTTTTATGATTTCCGTCAAAGCAATCTCATTTGTTTCTAGGTTTTTTTTTTTGTATATTAGGTTTGTATTGGCCTGTGATGGTACTATTAAAAGTTGAAATTAGAACTAATTGTCATGACAATCTTTAAAGTGTAGCTTCTTTTGTACAATACTATACTCGTGTCAGAACTACATTGAATCGAGTTTTTTGCCCTATTGACTCGGCCTTAGTTCCATTTGATTAGTATCGTCTAATGCTTTGACACCATATACTTATTGGCATGCCTTGTTCAGCGTGTATTCAGCCATTGCAGTACACTATTAGATCAGCCTTTTACTACTTCTCACTTTCTCAATCAACTGCCACCAATCTTTACACGCTCACTACAAAACACTAAAAGACACTATACTTAAAAATATTCACCTAACCTTCTTCTTCTAGACCTTCGTAGAATTGGAGTCAAGAATTTGTGGCGCTATTTACTCCAAAATATTGTCCGGGGAACCGGAGGGCTTGACTTAGCTTAAGCCGCCTCGGCCTTTCACGTTCTCGTCTTGAAGCACAAATTCGCCGGGAAATCTTCACTCCTCCACCCCTCCCCCGCTTTCAATACTGGGCTACAAAATTTCGTTGTATGAAAATTGGAGCGTTTGACTCTAATTCTTTCAAGCCTTTAAATATCTAGACCATGTCCCGTTCCTCGACAACCATCCCAACAGCGACACAACTTAAGCGTTCAGACTCTCTGGACTTGCTGTCTCCTACTCTATCTGCAACAGGATCCCTGTCTCACGGCTACGATTCTGCAGCATTGTCTTCTGACGACGAAGAAGATTTTCGTTCTATATCTCGGCAAGTAGCGAGTGGCGGTAATTCTTTGAACAACGGATCTGCATCACGCGCTCCAAATAAGTTTGGTAGTCGACGTTTACCACAAATCATGTCGTCGCCGTTCAATCAGAGTAGTGTTAATCGCTCGGAATATAGGTATTTACATACCCGTCTTGATGATGGACTAGAAGACGACGAAGTTGACCAGACCAATCATGACCACGATGCCCGATCAATGCGTTCAGAAATACTTGGAGACATATCCCACAAGCGAAGATACATCTAGTATGTTTTAGATGTACGATTCTCCACGCGAATTCATATTGACGTTGTTTAGCTCTGCGGTCTCTCTTGTAGTTGCACTTGCTGCTTTCGTCATGCAAACCGAGGCAGTCACTTACATTGAACAAGACTTGAAATTCCAAAAGCCAATATTTATGTTATATGTCACTCACAGTTCATGGATTATCATGTTTCCGCTGCAACTCATATTCCTCAACTTTCTGTCTCCCAGACATTCATTTTCATACATATTTACTAAACACCAACGCGTGGTAACCTCTACTTTAGACGTCATTGCATCCCGCAACAACGCCAAGGTATCGCCGTTACGCTATCTAATAAGAACTGTCATTTTCATAACTTTTGCTCTTACTATTGCCGGAAGTACGTGGTACATCTCAGAGAATCTGACTACGCCGAGCGATGTGACAGCTATTTACAACTGCTCTGCTTTTTTTGCTTATGTCTTTTCGGTGCCGATACTTAAAGAACGCTTTAATTGGGTCAAGACATTCAGTGTTGTGCTTGCCATCATTGGCGTTCTAATCGTTGCTTATGGTGATTCTTTATCAATTTTGTCATCGAATAACGAAACTTTGTCACCTGGAGAAGAAGCTTCAAATCGTCTTTTTGGAAACATAATAATTGGAGTTGGTGCAGTAATGTATGGTTTATATGAGGTCTTGTACAAAAGATTTGCCTGTCCACCGCCGACAGTATCAGCTAGACGCGCAACTTTATTTGCTAATGTTTTCGGGTCTTGCGTTGGCTTATTCACTCTGACCTGCTTGTGGGTTCTACTTCCGATTCTGCATATCTTGGGCGTTGAAGAGTTTGAAGTTCCTAAAGGAGAAACATTACTGATTCTCATTTTTTCGGTATTAGCGAACGTTGCATATTCAGGCAGCTTCTTAATCCTGATGTCTTTAACTTCACCGGTGATCTCTAGTGTTGCCGCTCTTCTTACAATCTTCCTTGTGGCTCTTACGGACTGGTTTTTGTTTGAAGCCCCGCTGGATCTCGGAACTATTGTCGGAGGACTAACAATTGCGGTTGCATTCGCTTTGCTTGCCGCCTCCAGCTGGAGGGAAATTGGAGGATATGTAGACGCCATCGCCGATGAAGATTTGCTGGTGGCTGAGGGACGTAGGCTAGAGGTGGAACGTCCAGACAGATGGCGGGTTCCGCGGGAAGCTCTGATGGAAGATGCAGAATCAAGTAATGAACCTTGAATTGCTTATTTTTGTATATTGTGCAGGTTATTGCTTGTTGGCTGTTGGTGTGGGATCAGTTTCTGTGTTCTGGTTAAGGGGGGTAGGATTTGGACTTTGTATTTATGTATCATAGTTGCATTTAAATAAATTAAACTGAATGTTATTATATATATAATTGTTTACTTGGTGAATATCAAGTTACAGTACTGGGACAAAGGTCTATTCTAAGTAAGTAAAGTACTATGCGATTGAAGCTATAAATGCATAATGTTATGTATGATATTAGTAGTTGTCCGAGGCTGGTAGCCATTCAAATCTAAGTAGACCATACAGCCTTTGGATCATTCTCTTTCTTGAAGTCCATTTTAATCAGATTTGTTTATAATATTTAGACAGACACAGCAAAGAGATGGCGGAACAACCAATTGGTATGATTAATGAGCAATTTCTCAACTTTGTTTCGCTGAACAATGTGAAGGAGCCGTTACTAACCGATTGTATGTATAGTCCTCGATCAGGGTACCGGTTTTGTCAAAATCGGTCGTGGCGGTACCAATTTCCCAGATCACACATTTCCTTCAATAGTAGGCCGTCCTATTTTGAGAGCCGAGGAGCGTACAGGCGATGTAGAAATTAAGGACATCATGGCTGGCGATGAAGCCAGTGCTGTTCGTACTATGCTGCAGATTTCGTATCCTGTGAGTAAACGCAACCAATTGTATTAAGATCATGAGCTTATTGATTGGTTTTTTAGATGGAAAATGGAATTATCAAGAATTGGGAAGATATGGGATATTTGTGGGATTATGCGTTTTATGAGCGTATGAAGATCGATCCCACGGGAAGAAAGATTCTCTTGACTGAGCCACCTATGAATCCCTTGAGCAATCGAGAAAAAATGGTGGACACCATGTTTGAAAAGTATAATTTTGGTGGAGTTTATGTGGCCATCCAGGCAGTGTTGGCGCTATATGCACAAGGTGGGCCTTAATTACTTTGGCACACTGTAAATGAATATACTAACGATTGAAGGTCTTTCATCAGGAGTTGTTGTAGATTCAGGTGATGGTGTCACTCATATTGTTCCGGTATACGAGTCCGTGGTCCTGAATCACCTTACCCGCCGGCTTGACGTTGCAGGTCGTGATGTTACGCGCCAACTGATCAACCTCCTGTTGCGAAGGGGATACGCGTTCAACCGAACAGCAGATTTTGAGACTGTTAGACAAATCAAAGAAAAGCTGTGTTACGTCAGCTATGATTTGGAACTTGATGCCAAACTTGCAGAAGAAACCACCGTACTGGTCGAGTCTTACACGGTAATTATTAAGGCGTATTGACTAAATGTATGCTAAATACAAGTAGCTTCCGGACGGACGTACAATTAAGATTGGATCAGAACGCTTCGAGGCACCTGAATGTTTGTTCCAGCCTTACCTTGTCGACGTAGAGCAGCCCGGCTTGGCTGAGCTTCTGTTTAACACGGTGCAATCCGCAGATGTTGACATTCGATCATCTCTGTACCGTGCCGTCATTCTCTCAGGTGGTTCTAGCATGTATCCTGGATTACCTAGTAGATTGGAGAAAGAGTTGAAACAGTTGTGGCTTACCAAGGTTTTGAACGGTAACCCCGAGAGACTCAGCGTATGTTTCGATTGAAGTAGCATGCTTACATTTTGAGTACTGATACCGTGTTACATAGAAATTTAAAGTGAACATTGAAGACCCACCACGACGTCGTCATATGGTTTTCTTGGGGGGTGCAGTTTTAGCTAACATCATGGCGGAGAGGGATCACTTGTGAGTATATTGTGTACCTGACTTGTGCTGTAGTCATTAACTTAATTAGGTGGATTTCGAAAAAGGAATGGGAGGAACAGGGATCTCGTGTTTTAGAGAAGTTGGGACCAAGATAAGTATGCGACGATGCGTGTTTATCATAAGTCCATTTAGATGAGTAAAAATGGTTGGCTGTATATGTAGAGACACAGACAGATAGACTCTCTGAGTAAATTCTGTGCTTTTTTGATCTGATAAGATAATTGAACCAAACATTGAACCGGTTAAAAAAATTTTGAACTTTATTCTTATTTAAGTCTAGGTTTAAAGCGCCCCAGAACCAGCGAAGTTCAGTGACCGAGATGCATGAATGATGCTTTAGCCGGTCTTTACCTCTTACTTCTTTCTACTGCGTAGAGAACCGTGAATGGTACATATGTCATCAAGGGTTTTTTGCCTGCCTTCGATACTCAACAATTGACTACGCAGCTTGTTTTATGACAATCTGACTCAAATGGCACTGTTACCCCAATATTTCCATTCAGAGCTATCGAATATCCCAGCTAGTCATAAGTCAACACCGTCAATACTTTCCAATCCACGTGTGGTATAAACTGATTAGTTTGTTAGCTTTTGCTTGTACTAAATCACTCAGCTGGTTGTTTTGACGTTACTTATTTGTTTGTCAATCTTATTCAGCAATCCACATGGTACCACCGGTCTTTGGCTATACAAGGTATTTACTCTGTAGTACTTGCGCTAGAGCTTTGAACTGACCTGTTACAGATTTCTACGGACTGTTTAGGATCAGCTTTGCCTACGCTTACGCCAAGATCGCCTGCTTCTGCTGGGTTGCCAGATGCGTACTATGTTGGTTTATGGACTTATTGCGCCGTCAGTCAAGGCAAGATTGAGTGTCCTAGTCGATCCGTGTTACATCCTTTTTTTTTCTTTAATTTACCTATGACAATGCTAAATAGTCTTGTGGCCAGTTCAACTACTAACTCTGACCTCGAGACCAACATTTTTCTGCCAAATGATGTGTATGTCAATCCTGGCCCAAGAAAGATATTGCTGATCTCTGCACCTCAGCTTTTTTTCTATATTTCTTCACTTTGCTATTTAGCAGCTTCAATCGCTTCATGTGCTATGTTTTTGGCCTTTACTCGATTGAGAATGAATGCTATTTCCGTTCGCCGATCCATGTTGATCGTGACATGGTCTATGCATGTCGGCGCAGCTGCAGTCACTGTGGCAGTATGGCTTCTAACATTTCGGCTAAACACAGAAATCACACTTGCATATCGTGCTGCTTCGATAAATACGTTTGCTCTGTTTGTTTTATGGTCTGCAGCAATGCTTGTGTCGACATGTAAGACCTCGATTTTGTCTTCTATTCATGATTTCATTGAATTGGAGGAAGACAAAAAATTAAATGCTAAAATTGAAGCCGCTGAAGCCAACAGACGCGTCAATTCACAATCAGCATTGTCATCGGCGTCGTCTGCCACAATGCTGGGTTCACACTTCCCTATGAGTAGGTCGTCCACACCTAGACTAGTGTCTTCATGGGAACGGCAGACAGACGCAGGGTTTTCCCTCGGCAGTGGTAGTAACGGATTAATGTCTTTATTTAACGCATCGCCAGAATTTCCATAGCAGGACCGAATACATGATTAAATCAAAATTGACATAAAAACTTGCACTTTATTCATCAGTTAAAGCTACCAATTGCAAATTGCAGAAAACCTGACGCAGCAAGACATAATCAAAAACAACGTGACAAAATTGATAATACCAAAAGCTCCTCATAAACCTACTTCATTTCGTAACCGTAACACTGTGTCCACGAAGCGAACACAAAAACTTAAAGCTTAACTAGACACACTGAAAATAAAATGCCGTGTAATGACTGAGTGATGGCACCGTCCGCGTGAGTATAATTAGCTGTGACGTGAGGTCGTGACTGACATACTATTAGGCTGACCTGCAGATTGTTCAGATTGCTCAGTCACAGACGAAGTTTCATTGTGATTAGATCTCGTTCGTGGCAGTCGTGAACGAACAAATCGCCTCGCCCACGACAATCTTTCGCTGTTTTCTGTGTTCTGACTATCAGTGTCTTCGTTATCAACCAGCGTTTGGTCCAAATCTGGGGTTATCACAGGTGGCATTCCAGTCACTCGAGTCTGCTGTTCGGGAGACAAGACCATTCCATGTCTCATTACTGCGCCGCGTGGAAAGTGGGAGCTCACCAAACCGTAAGGTACATAATGAGACGAAATCAAACGGAGCCCATCAGCATTTCTAGCTGGTTGTGGGTACGAAACGCTAGGCTCTTTGGAAACGTAGAAGTCAGCTTTGCACAAGGGACAGCAAGCTCGACGTGCGGTAAGCCAAGGCTCGATACACCCTGCGTGAAATGCATGACCGCATGTAAGTCCTCTAACACTGTCTTTCTCTTCTAATTGCTCTAGACAAATAGCACATACGTCCCCGTAAGTTTCTGCCAGTTCTGGATCAAGGTTGGGATGAAGCAATACGTCGTCGTTCTCATCATCGTCCTCTACCTGTGCTTTTGTAGTCACATAAGAACCCACTGTCGATCCAGCCGAAGCCACCCTAGCCAGAGGATTACTTTCAGCAGCAGTCGCTGGAACGGAACTTGAAGAAGAGGTTCCAACGGTTTCTACATGCTCGGCCTCTTCCTTAAAACTGTCGTTCATATTGATACTAGGGGCCCTACTTTGAACATGAGACGCGATTCCGCCACTTGCAGGTAAACCTGCATTTCTCCGACTGAATCTCCATTGTTTATACTCTTGAACTGGAAATCGGCTATTCATCTCTTCAGTTGTCATGACCTTCTTCTCTCGTCGATGTAGGGTGACTGGTCTGATTAAACTGAGATCATATGCATGCTCGTCAATTGATTGAAAATGTAAGTCTCCTTGCTCAACCGCAAGCACGCGCCCTCTGTTGCGACGATTACGTCTTAAGCAGTATTTTATACCTAATACAACCCTTCAATGACGTAAGTTAGCTGTCAAAGGAATACGCCAACAAGAACTAAATACCATAGATTCACAAATATAATTCCAAAACCAAGTGCGACAAAAAAAAGAACAGGAGATGTGGTTGGACTAAGGCCGCCTGAATGATGAGTTTCTGTCGGTGCAGCAGCTTCTGTTGTTGGTGTAAGCGGTGAAGCAGTCGATGATATCGTCGCAAATGTAGTGGTAGTAGCCATACCGATCGAAAAACGATCACAGATCAGCCTATATAATAATAAATATCACAGAGCAAGACTATACAATATACAATGTATAAATATATATATTAAGATGCTGACTTTAATAGGCGTACGTTGCTCAAGCAGGAATAAATGTCAGACTTTCATAGTCAATAATGATTACCAATTTAAGTTTGACAAAGCGAAAGCTTATTTATACGGTAAACAATCTTTAGTGCGATGGACTGGAAACTTTAATATGAACATTGACGCATACAGTATTTTCCAAACTTTAAAATTTGGTTTGGATTAGTTTTAACAAAAAAATGACGCGCTGTTTCAGTTGTTTCTAAACAGCGACATGAACCCTAAATTACCCGGACTTTAACCCTGCTATTTCGATGTATCAACTCTTTCAATTCTACACTCAAATCAAGCAATTAACAACATTTGATAATATAATAGTAATGACAACAATATCAGCTGCAGCTCAAATATCTACTAGCGCACCTGATAATGATGGCAGATATGATTTTTCTAATCCGGTAGTATTCTTTGACGTGAGTGTTATGGATCGTTGTTAATCTTGTACATACTGATTATCAGGTCGCCTTAGGCTGTAAGTACGATTATGGTTTAATAACGATAAGACTACCGTACTAAGCGCTTCAAAGCACAGTACATGGGCAGAATAAAAATTCAGTTGTTCAAAGATAAACTGCCTCGTACGGCTGAGAATTTCAGGCAGTTCTGCACAGGAGAGTATGTTGTCAATGGATTACCACAGGGATATAAAGGAAGCAAATTCCATCGTATTGTACGCCTACATCAAACTAATAGCGTTTGTGTATTCTAAACTTTTCAGATCAAGGACTTTATGATTCAAGGCGGAGATTTTCTACGAAATAATGGCACCGGCTCTACGTCTATTTACGGTACAACTACATTTGCAGACGAAGGGTTTCCTTATTCACGTATGTTACCACTAGTCAGTACTGTCTATTCTTGCTCATTAAATGAACAGATGAGCAATTTTCAGTCTCTATGGCAAATTCTGGGCCAAACACTAATGGCTGCCAGTTTTTCATCTGCAGTACTAATTTACCGCATCTTGATCGTAAACACGTCGTATTTGGGAAGGTTGTTGAAGGTCATGATGTCGTTCAAAAAATTGAGTTGGTTCCAACGGACGACGGTGACAAACCATCACCATTTGATGTCATTATAATCGAGTGTGGTGAAATGTAAATAAATAATCTTTAAATTAGCACCCTGAATTTGTCATCGGGTTAGGGCATATTAATAGTTTTAGCCAACCTTATCATATCGTTATCCTGGTTCAAAAGATTGCTTACAATTTTCTGCACAGCAGTTATTATTATTGGCATTATAATGTCTTCTACATCTGTTTGCATATATCGGAAAATATGATCAAAGTTAGTTTAATGTACCGCGGACGGATGATAAATTTTCCTTTCATCAGTTATTGCTGGAGATTCATTCAAACACCATTTACATAAAGCTGTACTTATTGACATTCACTAACATAATTTACAACTCACCGGATCATAGACTGTGATTCTGTAATAATCGATGCATCGATTTGTTTCAAACCTGTTCCTAGGGCTAACCGTACCTTGTTTCTGTAAGTTTTTGGATCTCTTAGTTGCAAGGGATTGCCTTCAAAATAAACAGTTTCCAAACTTTCAATGCCCTTCAATTCATGTTCTAATTCTTCAAATGACTGTAAAAGATTATTTGATGCCCACAATTCTTCCAGCATTGACAGAGATGAAAGATTCTGTAAATGTGATATCTTATTACTGGTAATGTCCAGAATTTTCAAATTGACGTTATGTTCTAAGCCCTCAATAACTTCAATTCCATTATGCGATATATATAGTTCTTCTAACCCAGTCAGTTGCTCCAAATTTTCAAGCTTCACGATGCGATTTGCTTGAATCGACAAAATCTTTAGATTTCTTAACCCGCCTAATTGATCTAAACGGGTGATTTTGTTCTTTCCCAGCCATAACTGTGTTAACGCAGGAAGCCCGTCGAGATTCTCAATTTCTCGTATTCTGTTCCCTCCAAGCTCAAGATTGACAAGATTTGTCAGCCCACCTAAATTTTCAATTTTCGATATTTTGTTTTGAACAAAAAATAAATTTCGCAGGTTTTTCAATTGGGCGACGTGCCTAATTCGACGGATCTTGTTGAAACTGAGATCGAGAGACTCTAAATTTATCCAAACCCCTTCACCTTCTTCTGGACCCAGTCCACTTATGTGATTAAGCCGATTATCATATAAGTCTAGGTCGTGTAGATGTGGTCCAATCGAGTTTAATCCTTCTATGACTGTAATCAAGTTCTCGCGCAAACATAAATTTTGAAGCTTTGTAAATCTTGACAAACCCAAAGCAGGGATCGATTGTATGCGGAACTGTACAAGATCAATATCTTCAACATCAGACGGTATATCACTCAAGAGGTCCTCATCTGGTTCGAGCTGCTCGCGATCTGACTCCGGTTCTGATGAGGCCGGTGACGACGGCCGACCTACATGTCGCCCATTCCCGGTAGAAAGATCTTCTTCAGGAATTACAACAGGCATTATAACTTAAATATCAAGTAAAATATTTCAGTATTTATAGAGCACAAGTGCCACAATAAGTAAAGTACAATTACCACGCCGATCTTAGAGAGTTTCTAATTGCAGCTATTTTGTTAATAACTGCGCCGCAGGCTAAGTGAGTTATACGGAAAACAATATCGACGCATACTTCCAGATTTCGCTGGGTTCGTAAACACTCATTTATATTTTACGCTTAGTTGGTTCGTAAATATATGAACAACAAGTCCAACAGTCTTATTTCTAACAAGAATAGTAGAAAAGATTGTAGTTTGGGCCTCAAAACCTCCATGTCAAGCTTCCGCATCTTCACTCGGCTTCGACTTGAGTACTTTAACTTTCTTTTTCTTCTTGACTTTCTTCACAACAATATGCTTAGCCTTTACCTCTTGTTCTGCTGCCTCTGCAGCTTTCTTTCTTGCTTCAAGAATTTCAGCGCGAAACTCTTCAACTTTAAGATGATCAGCAACGTCATCATCCGGACTACCTAGGTCGTAATTTTCAAGTCCACGCGCATCCACTCTCAATATACTCTTGTGTTTGCTAGAAGACCTTGCTCTATTAGATGACGTTCTTGCAGATGCAATTCTGGTAGAAGTATCTATGTCACCTCCGTTGACAGCATCCTCGCCAAAAGTTTCTTCTCTGGCAATCTCTACTTGTGCTGGTGGTGCCCTGCTTTTCTTTGACTTTTTCTTAGTCACTGGAGCTGCAATTGAAGCAATCTCAAGTTTCATAATTGGAATGGCATCGATATCAAACTCTTCGTTCTTCATTGGATCATCGCCTTCGTCAGAAGATTCAGACGAAGAATCTAAATCATCTCGAGATTTGCGAGACTTTCGAGCAACCTTCTCCGATTCAAGCAGATAAAATGGATCTTCTTGCTGTCGCTGCTTCCGTTCTTGCCTCTTGCGCGCAATTTCTTCTTCATCTTCAGAATCCGACTTTCCCTGAAGAACAGTCTTCATCTTGGACTTCTTTGAATGTGTCGCAATTTTTCCATCTTTGCCATTGATAATCTTGGAAGACATAGCCGCTTGCTGCCGCATGATTTCTTGGCGTAAAAGAACTTCTTCATCATCGTCAGACTCGGGATATACAACAGGATCATTAAAAGCTTCGTCTAAGTCCAGACCGTCTGGGATAGGAATGCGTCTTTGTGCCTTTTGTGAAACTGGATTAAGTTCCCAAATATTGAACATGTAAGACATTGCTTGCGAGATTAACAACGGGGGATTGAGATCTGAGTCATCCACCGGACGTTCTTTGATGGCCTCGGAAATTAATCTAAACAGCTCTAGAAATTCAACAGATCTCTCCTGGACTTCAATATCCATGCTTGTTGCGTATTTTTCTAAATATGCAACAATTCTTCCAGACAAAACCAAGATCTCTTGCGATCGAGAATGAGTCCAAGGCATATGGTCAGACCCAGCATACTGGCTATATATCTTCGGAATTGCTTGCACATAAACAGCCTCAATGTCAGCACTTAGCGTTTGTGGTTCGGTATTAATGAAAATGTCTAGGACAGTACGCGGATCTTCCAAAAAAACAGCATATTCGCCGATCACCCAAACCGCATACTTCAATACATTAGGATTTTTGTAAATGATGTCAGCGTCTGTCACCATGCGAGCAGATGAAGCAACTGCATAGTCGCGCACAGAGCGCACTCGAACAGCGACATTTTGAAGTTCCATTCCAATTTCGCTACCAATGTCTTTGATGCCTTCAGTGATTTTAACCAGATCAACCAAGACGGCAATATACCATTCGAAATTCGTCACATTAGCATAAGTATTGTTGGAGCACATATCCAAAATTCTGCGTACGACCTCCACTCGGTACTGTTCAGGCAGTATCTGCTCACGGGATTGTGGAATGAGTTGAAGCATTAATCTTTTAACAACTTCAAACAGCGTATCAGGATTTACGAGGTATACAACCAGCTCGACTGCCCTTTCCCGAATGGACAAGTCAGGGTCATCCATGCAATCCATAATGACATCTGCGTTCTGAGCAACTAGCAAAGGATGTATAGTAACGATTTTGTTATAAGCCAGTAGACCAACAAACTTGAGATTTTGATCTGTTTCTTCGAAAAACATACGCAATTTGCTCACACACATGGCAGCAAGTTGATCGTCATCTTGCGATAACATGCCGCCCGAAACTATGCAATTAATGCATTCATAGAGTAGAGACATAGCAGTTGTCGTTTGTATGATGTTCGTAATTGGCGGAATTAACTTGGCCTTAAGACGAGGCTCAATGGTAGCCAGAGATGAAAACTAGCGCAAAATTAACTCGCCATAGCCTATAAATAAGAACAGTTACTCGTACCAGTTTGATGATCTTAATTAACATCCAGTTGTTTGATGAAGTTGTCAAAATGTTAAACAATTGAGGAGCAAGAGGCAAGTAATTTTTTGGATGCTTTTTGGCAAGCTCGCAGATGACATTAACAGTGGCAGATACTACTGCAATTTCTGGATCTTCAAGCTTCTCTCTCAAACGAGGAAAGGACGATCGTAGAGCCTCAGGAAACTGGAGAAAGATTTTGTACATCACCAATACTGCCTTCTTTCGAACATACGGCTTTGAATGGTTCATCATTTTGATGAGATCTTCCGAAAGATCGCGCGCTAGACTAGGTGATACTATGTTAGAGATACCACTGATCGCAATAGCTACGTCAAGGTGATTTGGTGAAGCAAGATCCTATAACGGTTAGATTTTGCGCAACAGAACCAATCTCAACCTCACCTTTTTTAATAGATTGGTAGTCAGCATCAAAACATCTGTATCTACATTGAAACTTTGCATCGCAGCTAAATAACCCACTCTTTTTTGAGCAAATTTCGGCGACGACATAACTTCCAATACATTAAATGAGGCCCAAGACATATCATAACCAAGCATTTGAAGATACGCTAGCTTCATGACTGCCATAGTTTTGACGTCCATGTCTTGGGATAAAACCTCTTGTCTGCACTCTGATATGGCATTGCGAATATATTTGTCTGTAGCATCTGGATCTTTGCAACCCCGAATACCACGAATTAAATCGTGCAAGGACTTTTTAAATCTAAATGATAGTCAATAGAAGTGATCACAGACTGAAAACGTATAGACCCACAAATTTGTCTTTTTAACTCGTGCGGACATGACTGAATGACGTACAACTACTCTCCTCCACAGATTGGATCGCAATTAACACAATGAACAAGCTTTTTTCATTCCCAAGCCACTAAATCTGGTATGCTTTAGTAGCAAGTTTATCCTCGAAATAACACGAAACTGAACTGAATAGTGTGATTTCACCAAGTGGTCTGTTGGCTCCTAGTTGCTCCTTCACCGAGACGCCCCGACCGCTTCAAAGGTTAGGGTTATTGATTAAGTGCATGGGGGAGATTGATTACGAGACCAGACGCATTTCGTAACTATCGCACCACAACAACATTTTTAGGTTTTATAATTGGGTAGCCCAATTTATGGGTCAAAATTAAAGAATGAGCAGGGCTACGCGGCCGTGGAATGTGGTACTGGCGTTTTTGATGAATTAGAGTATAGCATGGATTTCGATGATTCTCTAGATAGTCAGTCGCGTTTGGCGTCATTTCAAGTTGGTAACCAAATTGATAACTCCTTGGATGTAGCAACTTCATCCAAACGACGAAAACAATCTGTTTTTCCCATTCGTCGTCGCCGATTGATCCGAACATGTGTAAATTGTCATCGAAGGAAGGTCAAATGTGATAAGTTGACACCGGCATGCAATAACTGTATAAATTTGGGTTTGAACTGCAAATATTACGACGAAATAGGAAATGATCAAAAGACAGATAATCTGGACGCCAGCCATGAAATTTATGATGGCCAAAATGTCAAGGCGGGATCGGATATTGAGGATGATGCAGTCGATGTTACAGAACCACCAGAAAATGCTGGCTATATTAGTGTTGATTTAGTCACTGGGACCACAAGATACGCAAATGGTGTGTTTTGGGGAGCATTTTTCAAAGAGGTTGCAACTGTTATATCGCTCGATTTGCAAATAGCTAATTCCTTTAATAGTTGGCAGATGTTAATAGCATGCTTGAGTCTCGAAGCGCGGCATTTAACATGGATGCCATGTTACAAGGCGATGAAATATCTGCACTATTCGTCGCTCAGATAGGATCGAATCCCGCTGCAGCCCTCAAAATTGTATACTCTCTTCTGCCCAGTCGGGATGTTTCTGACAATCTTGTGGCCCGCTATTTTACCTCTATACACCCTGCTGTTCCGATATTGAACCGATTTCGGTTCGAACAAGCATATAGTGCTTTTTGGGCCAATTACATTGTCAATCTGCCTATTGATAGCCAGTTTTTACCGTTGCTGTTTGTAACGTATTATACAGCTATGATCAGCCTATGCGACAGCGCTATGTTTGATATATTTAAGTTTCCGGATGAGTTTATTACAGTGCAGGAAGCTGCCCAGCGGCAAAAAGGCTTGCAAGATACGGTTAAGAATCTACGAGTACTACAAAGCAAATTCAAACTAGCAACAAAAATGGCATTGGCCGCCTGCAAGTTTCCATCACAACCTACTATGCCCTGTTTTCAGGCGAGTACTATCTTTAGCAGTTGCTCCCAGGCGCATGTTTCTGACGAAGGCACCGGTTCAATTGCAGTGTTGATTCGAGTAGCTCAAATGATGGGAATTCATCGTGATCCTTCAAATTTTAGTGGAAAATTCACTGTTGAAGACACACAGGCTAGAAGATTGCTGTGGTGGCAATTAGTTCATCTTGATTATGTGACATCCATGTCGCAAGGCCTTCCGCCTTTGTTCCACAACTTAGAGAGTGATGTTCAGTTTCCATCGGAGCATGTCATTATTAACAACGAAAGTCTTGACCAGATTGATCCTTACATTGTTTTAATGAACGCTGTTGCAGAAGGGTCTGCGCTGAATTGCAAAATTCTTTCTGCAGTGTACGGCGTCCAAAAGTGCAGCGCAAAACAGATTGATCAACTTGACAAAGAGATACTTGAATTGCACCCTCGCATTGAAACAAAATGGAGGCAGATGATGAAATTAAAAGACGACGACGTCCAGGGCAACACATTCAAAGACTGGGCTTTCTACTTTATGCATGCGGTGATGGAAAAGTCGTATACATACCTACATCACCCAGGGTATTTAAACGACAGCGGGGCAGAAACTGAAGAGCGACAGTCAGGTAAGCTATCTATCCGCATGAAAGTTCTTAAATCAGCCGTCAACACTCTTTATTACTATCTTGGGTTTTCAAAGATGCCAGACTTTTTGACATTTATATCTTTTATACGCCCTGTCCACCCTTTTCACGCCATTATCATTGTTTTACAAGATTTATATTTGAATCCTCCGAGTATTCCCGTGGCAGGTACTACAAGTATTGAAGATGAACGACTCCGTATTGTGGAGCAAGTGTTTCAAGTGCTTCATTATCTTAAAATAATGGAGATGTCTGCGGCAGTCCGAAATATGTGGCATTTGCTTAATAAACTACGCACTGGGACTTGGCTCAAAATTGGATACATTCATCCGATTGGTCTGCCGCTGGTATCTGCACGATTGCCACTTGAGTATCAAGATATAGCACCGACGACTACACCTTCGTCTGAATCGGTACCAGTACATACACAAGTATTTGCAAAATACCTCGACTCGGAACTTTCTTCCAACTCGATATATACGAATCAGCCGAGCGTGATGTATAGAGGCGAAGCTAATGCCAATGTGAACGACGAGTCAGTGCTGGCCACTTTTTCCGCCGCACCAATGCCTATGTCAATACCAATTGATTTATCTACATCATCTACTACGCCGAAAAACGTAGCGGATTCTATGGAGCGTGGCGACTTGAAACCATCCAATGATACTTTGGAGTCGGAGGAGTTTTATAGTTTTGCCGCAAAGATGGAGGATTCCAATTTGTGGAACAACTGGGACGATCTACTGAAAAGTTAAATGAAGTCTCTGCCGTTCTGTAAAGGGCCAGCACTGGTTTATGGACTGCACTACATGAGAGTTTTTAACTCAAAATAATGTTAAAGTATATCTTACAGAAACGATGCAAAATAATAATAGTACGAACTCCCGTTAACACCAAAATAACAAGCCAAATTGAAAACAAACCAAAATCTTGAAAGTGACTCAAAGCGATCAAACGGTTATCCACCAGGAAGCCCCAAGCATCATCAACAAAGCAATACTCGTTATGATTCCAGCGCCTGCGCGATCGCCCATAGTGACAATGCCAGTATGTAGATAGCCTGTTCTAGGAACGATAACAATCCCGCCAAGAGATGACCCCCCAGTAGTAGCGGTATATGGAGCTGGAACTTTGCCTATTAGCAGATTTTGAGTTACCTCGAGAGCCGACATCTGCTGTCCCAATCCCCATGTGTTATCCCAGCCATCGACCAGCCACGTAGAACCACAAGTGACGCCATCAGAACCACCCGCACACGAGTTTGCAATTCCATTTGTAACAGTGTCTCGTAATCTTCCATATATGGTATCATACGTCCAAGGCGCCATAACTGCAGTCAATCCCATAAAACGACCAAGATATGCCTTAAAGGATTGCTGATCGGTATTACACTTTTGATTTCGTTCGCACGCAACTTCAAACATGACACCACTAGGTTCATGGAAGAAGATATTCAACCCATCTAAGATTCCCTGAGTTCGTGTCCGCCAAATCTCAGCCTCTGTAAAATTATGAAGGTAAGCTGACCCCGCCATAAAAATCGCCGCATTATAGGTCCATTGATACATGGTTATTTCAGTACAGTTGTCATCGGCGCTTGCACCATCATAAAAGTAGTAATGTTCAGTGTCAATGAAGCCAATGTCAGTAATCCAATCCCACGTTCGTTCGGCCCATTCCACATAAGTTGTGTTACCGGTATAACGAGCTAATCTTGCAGCCAGTAAAAAAAACCCAGCATTAGAAATTGTATTCTTGTAATCGTAACCTGAATTGAATTGGAATATCTGCCATCTGAGTCCACCATTACATTGGTAGGTGTCCCACCTTCCAGCCAGCTCCCAGAAGACTGCCTCTGACAGTTGCAGCCATTGAGGCTGATCATCAGGTGGGTTCGTAAAATTGCGCTCAGCAGCAGCCATTGCAGTAAACCCCCAAAAAGCTTGATCGTCGTTACCTAAACTTGAGACTTCGGCTGAAGGCTCAAAATTCCAATTCGTACCCACTTGTGCCAATAATGCTTCCGTAAGTATTTCGTTATATGTGGTATCACCAGTATAGAACCAGTAGTCGAGAAGGCTTCCCCAAGCAGCGCCAGCCTGCCACCAGTAGTAAGGCCATACGAATTTTCCCACTACTCCATCCGTTTGATTTCCATTATAGTAAGACATCATTCCGTGCACAAAGACCCATGCTGCATGTTTGATTGAACCTAATGAACGTGTCGGTTAATACAAGCAGAAAAAACTGCACACGCACACTCACCATCATCATCTACATCAATCTCAAGAGCCGAGACGCAGCTAAAGAATGTAGTTACAAGCAGTAGTAAGAAACCATTGTGTAAGAACCGGACCATTGTAAGTTTGTTGACGATTGAAAATACGGAATACTGGCAGATGATATCAGACAGATATTCTCCTATCACAAAGGAGCGAAATCAAGGAAGGGAGGCGATCCAGTTGGTGATAATGCTGGACGACACGTCTACACGCGTGAAAGGCCAAGCTGCCAATGTTCAAAATGACCAGAAAAAAAATCTAACTAAGCCAAGAAAGGAAGGAGCAGGTCCCAAATAAAATAAAAATGAGGGTATGGTACTAGAAAAAGTTCAATACGCGAAACATGTCCAGGTACAGAACTTTATAAGTGTAACCTTAACCTCATAAACTTTAAACTTGATTTCTTCAGTCTTATAAAGCCTTAAAACACCTTTTTTATACATACGGCACTTCATATGAAACTATGGAGAGTCTGTATACAGTTTGAAAAAGCAATGTTACAACCAACAGCACAACTGTTCCTTGTCCATTAAATTAATTTCAATCAATACTACAGTATGCACTATTGTTCGTGTCACTGCTTTCTGGGAAAAGAACCCCGACCCTGAACTTTAATCACAGTACCAACGCGTCGAATAGTATAACCGACGACAAATTTACAAATTCAATGGATCCAAAAGAGCAGATTCTATATAAATATTGCAAACAAGTCTTAAAGACAACTTAATTATAGTAAGGAATGACGAAAAAATGAATGTAGAATGTTCCTCTATAGAACCTTTATGCAAAATTACTGCATTTCCTCCAGGGCTTGCATCTGTACCAACTCGTAGTACTTACCACGTTTACTAAGCAACTCCTGATGAGTACCTTGTTCAACGATAACACCTTCATCGAACACAAAAATGACATCTGCGTTTTGAATAGTGCTCAATCGGTGAGCAACAGCAATAGTAGTACGCCCCTTTGCAGCCACGTCTAATGCAGCTTGAACAATTTTTTCTGACTCCGAATCTAAAGCTGATGTAGCTTCATCTAGCAGCAAAACTTTAGGTTGACGAATCAGTGCACGAGCAATGGCAACTCTCTGCTTCTGCCCGCCGGAAAGCAATGTGCCTTTCGAACCTACTAACGTGTCGTATCCATCGGGAAGTGACATAATAAAGTCATGAATGTTTGCCTGCTTGCAAGCGTCAATCATAGCGTCATCAGCAATGTTTTCATCTGGCGATCCCAGCTTGACATTATATCTGACGGTACCAGCATATAATGTTGGCTCTTGCGAGACAAGTGCAATGTGTGATCTGTATGCGTTCACATTCATATCGCGCACATCTACACCATCCAGTAACAGCTGGCCGCTATTGGTTCGATAAAACGACTCCACAAGAGAAATTGTGGTGGACTTTCCACAGCCAGACGGGCCCACCAAAGCAACGTATTGACCTTTCTTGATGTCAAGGTTTAATCCGTTCAAGACTGTCACTTGAGGTCGCGTTGGGTAGCGAAAAACGACATCTTTGAACACAATATTCCCCTCTACAGATTTTGGAACGACACCATCCGTTGACCAAGAATCGACTTCTGGCACAGTATCAAACAGCGTCTTCACAGTATCGGCTGCAATACGGGCTTTGCCCATATCTGAAGCAAACGAGAAAACAATGCCGGCACCTTGAGAGCCAAAAATAACAGCCATATAAGCAATATAAAACTCCAAAAGCCCGTAGCGTCGAATACGCAGTAAGTTACCACCATACCAAAAGGCAAGAGCAGTAATAAAGTACTGCATACCTTGGGCAAATGAGTACAACACAGAAGATTTGACAGAAGTGGCGCGGGACTTAACTATCTGCTCACGAAGTGTTTCATGATAGGTTTCACAAACAATGTCTTCTCTGGTCAAGGATGTTACTGTTCTTATCGCAGCGGCAGCTTCACATGCGTACGATGCTGAAACCTCGTGCGATTTTTTCACAGTCTCTTCAAATTTGGATAGAACCCAGAATCGAAAAAACCCAGATACGACCATGAATGGAACAAGAGCAACACACACTAGACCGAGGTCCCACGCGACAGCAATAGCCAATATAGCTGATCCTATGAGATTGACGATAGAGTTCATTATTTGACCGAAGGTAGCGCCAGAAAGGCCATCGATAGATTGCGCTTCGCGTGCAAGCGACATTGTTAAAGTTCCAGTAGTGTTTTCATCCCTATCGTAAAAAGCAACATCTTGTCGTAAGAAATTGCGAAACATTTCAAATCTAATGCGTCGAACAAGACGCTGAGCAACAAACGAATAAAGTGAAATAGCACTTGAGACGACGACCAGAAGCAGAAAGGCAAGCATGATAAACAGACCGGCATACATATACACCTGACTGTACATGCGATCCGGATCGGTAAAAGCGTACTGCAGCCCTTCAACCGCATGAGCATAAAATTCACCAAGGGCGGGATATGACAGTCCTTGAATGACTGAGCACATTACACCTAAATAGGTATATTTGTTTTCCGGTGCCGAAATGAGTGCGATGAAGTTAATCAACTCTCGTACTGTATATTTTTTCTTGGCCACAATATCAATCTGGCTCTCATTATCAGTGACTGAAAGATCGCGAACTTTAACGCTGAGTTTCGTCTTGACTTTCTCCAAAGAATCCGAAGCATCAAATTTTTCATTTGAAATAGAAGACGTTTCTGACGACGACGAAGCAATCTCATCACCCAGGACCAGCGCCTCCTGCTCCTTTGCAATTTTTTGTGATTGAACAAGGTCATAATACTCACCCTGTTTTTGCAACAATTCATTATGAGTCCCCGTCTCAATAATTTCGCCTTTCTTCATAACAACAATCACATCAGCGTCTTTAATGGTAGACAACCGATGGGCAATCACCTAATATATCAGCTTATGCAAATTAACAGGACAGAGGAACTCACAATAGTTGTCCTGTTTTTAGATGCACGGTCTAAAGCGTCCTGGACAATTCCTTCACTCTTGGTATCCAAAGCTGATGTTGCTTCGTCAAGAAGCAATATTCGCGGGTTAGAGACAATCGCTCGAGCAATAGCAATTCTTTGCTTTTGTCCACCAGAAAGAAGGAAGCCACGTTCTCCGACAACAGTGTCAAATCCATTTGGCAAACCAGTAATAAACGAGTAAGCATTAGCCTGTCTACAAGCCTCCATCACAAGCTCGTACTTTTCCTTCGGGCTAACATGTTCATACTGCGAGCCAACAAGACCCTGCTCAACATTTTCGTAAACCGTGCAGTTGAACAGAGTAGGCTCCTGAGAAACAAGAGAAATTTTGCTTCGGAGCCATTGCAAATTAAGAGAGGTAATGTCACGCCCATCAAGAATAACAGTCCCCTTAACTGGCAAGTAAAATCTTTCTAGCAAACCAATAATCGTGGACTTGCCAGACCCTGAGGCACCAACAAGTGCAACAGTCTTACCAGCGGGTACTCTCAACGAAAAGTCATCTAAAACAACAACATTTGGCCGAGAAGGATAGATAAACTTAACGTTCTTAAGTTCAATTTCACCTTGCAAAGAGTCAGGCTTGTCGCCGGAAGGGTTTTTCGAATCGATTGCCGAAGGACGATCGATGGTGGAGTAAATCTTGGAAGCAGCAGCCGTCGCAGAGGTGAAGGCTTTGAAATGAGGCGAGATATGTGACATGGCAAATGCACCATGGGTCATAGTAAGCAAAACTGTAACTACACGGCCAGTAGTTAGAGTGCCATTTCGGATATAATTTGGAGCAACAAAGAAAGCAATTGCATCTGACCCAAAAATACCAATCCATAGAAAACCAGAAGTAAGTCCAAGACAGATACCTGCAAGACGAGCGTACTTTTCCGTAATTATAAGGTATTCATCGTACTGCTTTGCAAGACGCTCCTGAATTCCAAACGCCTGAACGTTGCGGACACTGCTGAAAACCTCCTCGGCCAAGGTTCCACCGACAGAATATCCTGCTAAGGATCGTCGAATTGCCTTCTTCATATTTGTTGAACCAATAGTAAAACTGGTCAATAGCACCGCCATCATGGAAAACAGAATCAATGCAAGTTTGTAAGAGCGTACAAGAGCAACTATGAAACCAGCAATGAGCGTGGAAAAATTGGCAATGCAGTAACCAACTTTCTCGGAAATACCTTCTTGAATAAGAATAGCATCTGCGGAAATTCGCGAAGTAATTTCTCCAGTACCAACTTTGTCAAAGTAGCCAATATTTTGTCTTAGAGTAGCCTCCAGATATTTTTCTCTGATACGAGCGGACAGAACCTCACCACGATCAATAAAGAGGTAAGTAGAGAGATAGGACAGAATAACATCAGCAATTCCTAAAATAACAAAATACCTTTTATAGTCAGTAATGCTTTGACCTTTCAAACTTTTCATCTTACACAGCCAATCGGTTCACTTCACTCTGGAAATAATCAGGATCGATATAGTCCTCCATATACTGCATGCCATTCGTGCTGTTATAGAAGCCATATTTGTCACCAGTTTCGCTGTAGGAGGTTGTATTGTAACCGTATGTACCGTTATAGAACGAGCTGTACTCGTAATCACTGTAGGGATCTTGACGAGTGTAACGAGCAAAAATATCCGTTATTTGTCCAAAAATAATCTGGAACACTGTTAGACTTCATCATAGACCACTCAATAACTAAACTCACAGTCATAAGCGGACGCATACAGCCTTCTGCGAGAGCACTAATAAAACCAGCAATGAGCAATATCTTGTCATTGCTATCTGCATATCTAAACAGAGACAGAAAACTTGCATTAACTTCGACAGTTTGGACTTGGTCACGCAAAATTTTGGCCTCAGAAGGCGCAAGAGATGAAAATTCATCTGCAGGCTGATTAGCATTGATGACACTGGCATCTCCTTGTGCTGCATTTGCCAGCAAAGGCGAGCGGTCAGTCAGAATGGCTGTGTCTTCTGTGGTTATGGTATGATCGGCCATAGCTAGATACTACAGTATTGATAAATACTCAGCTTTTTTGACCCCAATTCAGAAAATCGACTTTAGAGGTGGCAGTAGAAAAGTAGAATTGCGCTGCCAGAAGACTTGCAGATTTTGTAGCCCATCTTATTTGATGGCGCACTAGTATTAAAGTTTCTCAGTGGCACCAAACTGCGATGACAGAACATAAGACATATTGAACCTTGACTACTTTGTTCCTTCAACAAACATACCAATCTCTAACTGGAAAATACACTAAGAAAAAAAATTATATTGATAAATTATCATTGTCATTATAAATACTAATAAATTAATAACCAAACAAAAGTGTTTTTACTGAATCCGAATTTGGTGCCTGGTGGAGCAATCAGAATTCCAGATTAATTAAACGGTATTTCTGAGACAATTGATTAAGACGGCTATCGGATACGAAGGGCAAGGTTCTTTCTTATCAGGTCCAGTTGATTGGAGGACAAGTCCGAATTTAGATACACCTAACCCTGTCATTAATGGAGGCGCTATTGTAGTGGCACTGTAATTCGATTTAGCTCTCATAGTGTGAAACCGAAAGCACAATTGTGTAACGCTGCTAATAGGCTAACCTCATGACGTGACTCACCAGGGTTTGTGTGATGGTAATTCTTGCTCCTGTTCTTTGTTTTCTTTGAGAAGAGTTCAGCCACCCTTTTTTTTTTCGGAGACAAGTTCAGCCACTGAGTTGCTAACAAGGTTGACATACTCCGAATTCCTGAAAACACTTTCTAATATTTCTATTGATGTCGCTCTAAAGTTCCGGCCATATGCCAATATGACTTGCTAGCATTTTCTTCCTAGCTTTGGTTGACGGGCCACATTAAATTATCAGAGTTACGATGATGGATCTGCTAACCTAATATGCTGACTGACAGACCCCTTCGACTCATTTTGATATACCGGAAATCATAGATCGTAAGCTAGCAATATTGAATTCTACTCATAGTTGGGTTCTTTTTCTGTTAGGTATAAATCGAAGAGACAAACATGTGCCTGGTGATTTGATGCTTTATAATTGATGACAGCGGAACAGGTTTCCGAGAGTCGGGTAATACTCTTCTTATCCATTACGAACTTATCTCTGAATAATCGGTTTAGGGTGTTCAATAATGTCGTGTTGAAGAAAGCCAAACCTTTGTATAGGTTACCCGGGTTTAGGTCTATTTATATAATACATTGAAAGTTCTGCTGTATAAACACTCTAATTTTTTTGTAATTAAATGAATTTCTGTTCTTTTCACAGGCTGAAAGAGTAAAGTTTTAGTGGTCCAGAGTTGGGTATACTATACGATGAGCGATCGCAACGGTGCGTGTGTGCATTACGAGTTCGGTTTTTTCGCGATCGGTCTCCCTCTAACGTGTTGAATGATAAGCATGGAATTTACGAACAGAATAGATAGACTTAGTAGTGGAGGTGCTGAAATAAAGCATAGATAAAATGCAATACTTCAGAAGACCGATTCTTCAGATACTCTACGAGAGATTCGCCAACGTTGAGACATACTTCATTGATATTCATATCATTCGAGATCTGCCGAAAGCTTGACGTCATATTAACAATAGCATTGCCGAGTATTAAGTATCCGCACAGGTAGGTTTTGTGAGTCTTCGTTATACATTGGTTTAGTTCTGCGCAACGAGAAATTTATAAACCCAATACGAAGAACAGTCACACAAAATTTAGTCCGGATGAATAACACTCGTAAATGATTCAAACTGTACCTGTACATGCAAGGTTCTGTGCAGTGCCTCTTATAGGCCTAAAGGAAGCTGCTACGCCAAAATGTGCATTTGGCCAAAACCGTTTTCAGTAGCGTCCGGAACGTCTAGGCGTTTGAAATTTAGGAGTGTTTTAGAGAGCCGTTTTGCTTGTTCAAAGCCGAAGATAACTTAACCTACCTTGAGTGGAACGACTTGCAAAATTCACTTATCGCGCACTTACCACACTTACTTTTTAGCTTCGATATAGCGACGGTGTTTGCGCAATGTAAGGTCATAAAAATACAAATTGAATTCAGATTAGAAAAATATGTCGCACATGCAACTGCCATTAACAATCTAGAGCCAAACCGGGGACTGATGGTTCATATGACCGTAATGCCAAGCGCAGATCAGCAGATAAGCATTGATGAAGCGTTGCCCTAAGCACTCGCGTGGCGGGTGCACTGACAATAAGGTGCCCGGACCACTTGGTATCTCCCACAGATTTAAACCAAGAAGTGTTCTGCAACTTGCTAATCAAATATGACTGTTTGAATAATAATGATTTTTACCTTTCACTTAAAATTTTTAATTGTACATTGCTATCAGTGGGCCAGTTAGTAAGCTGATAGTTCAAATGCATGCAACGGAAGTGCCGTTGCCATGATTAGTCTACGGCTTTACAGGCTAGCCTTTTCAAAAATGACGCTATGGAAATTTTACAGTAAAAATGAATATCACAGCATGGGATAATGATACGACGGCTGCCAGAAAGGCCAAACACATTTAACAGGTCAAAAACCGCGCTTTCTTGTTTTCTGGAATCAGATCAGATAACCACACCAGACTTCTGTTCATATACAGCTTCTCAATAATCACTTAGTAGATTTAATCTTCTGTGTATACTGTCGATTATGGTTACAGAACATGATAAAGTAGTTAATGATGAGAACGGGTCAACAAGCGAGCCCAATTACAATTTTGTTTTTGATCCCGCACATCCTGAGCGACAGTTTAGATTTTCGGACCCTAAACGAGTACTGACAAAGAAGCAAAGAATTTTTGGTGCAATTTGGGATGCTTTTGGAAAAGAACCTGAAGAAAGGAGATTTGTTATGCGTTTAGATTTTTTTCTATTGTGCGTAAAAGCGTCCAACGATGAGAATATAACTGACATCTTCCTTAGCACTTACTCGCTCATATCTTATGTGATTAAAATTCTGGACCAGACAAACATTAACAATGCTTTTGTATCTGGAATGCAACAGGATCTGAAGCTCTATGGCCAAGAACGTAATCTATTCACAACGTTTTTCAACATGGGTTACTTGACAGGGTCGTTGCCTGGACAGGTGTTTATCAACGCAGGTGTACGCTCTTCATATTTTATTCCATCATGTGAAATCGTATGGGCCGTATTTGTTATGTGCATTGCCGCGTGCCAGTCTGCGAGAGCAATATATGGTCTACGCTTTATCATTGGATTGGCAGAGTCTTCTATATTTCCTGGCTTCAGTGTAATTCTTGGCGCCTGGTATACACCTTCTGAACTAGGAAAAAGAATTGCTTTGTTTGAAATGTCTGCGCAGGTTGCAAGCATGTTTTCCGGATATATACAAGCTGGCCTGTATGCATCGATGAATGGTCGTTATGGTATTGCTGGTTGGCGCTGGCTTTTTATTATTGACGGAGTCATTTCAATGCCTGTTGCCATACTCGGATTTTTTGCTATTCCAGATTTTCCTAACACTACAAAAGCTTTTTACTTGAAACCGTATCACCGTTCATACGCTATGGCAAGAATGGATCGAATTGGACGAACAGCCCATGTACCATTGACCGTGAAAATGTTTACTAAAATGTTCATGACTGCTCGTCCATATTTGTTTACGCTTATTAATCAAGCCTCAGGGTTTGGCTCATACACAGGATACTTTAATCTTTGGTTGAGATCATTGCATAAATACTCTGTGCCTCAACTAAACACGATTCCGACGGGCGGGAACGCTATTGGTTTGGTGTCGGCATACCTCATTTCTAACCTTTCAGATTTGACTAACAGTCGATGGCCGTGGATCTTCGGTGCAACTTGCTTTCCTTTATTGGGTGCAATTTTATTGACTGTCTGGAATATTCCTGATCAAGCCAAAATGTTTGCAAATTTCATTGCGTATGCGGGTGCTCCGTCCCAGCCGCTGACTGTTGCATGGGCGTCAGAAGTGTTTCAAGACGTTGCTGCCACGAGAGGCATCATTATGGGATTTGCGAATACTATCAATTACGCAATGAGTGCTTGGATTCCACTTGTCTTCTTTCCCACACCTCAGGCACCGCATTACAAAATGGGATATCAATGGGCGATTGCATGCAATTGTCTTCAGTTGATAGTGGTTGTAGTTTTTTTGTGGTACGTGAAGTGGGAAAGGAAGCATAACGGGTATATAATCAATGAGTTTGGATTGCCTGTAGTACCATTGAATGGAGACGTGATTATGACAGTCTCTGAGATGAAAGAAGACATTAACGGTGAGAAGGGAATGGCTGAAAGAACTGTTACTATATCGCCAGTTTAGTGTGCACTATATTCTCAGTATAGGTCTAAGATTTATGACATTATGTTATCAGATTCGCAACCAGTATTATGTACGACATTATGTTGGAGTAATAAATAGCTGTATGTTGAATGTAATGGTAATTTAAATTTCATTTGCTCGTTTGCAGACCAATCTGCATGTAGTGTTGTGGATATAAAAACACGTTTAAAGTGCTACTTTTATTGCTAATAATTTATTAACAGACAAATAACTAACACAATTATATGCTTCTACGACGCGAATTTCCACAATTTGTATGTTTACAGTACAGTAAATAGTTTTCGTATCCAAAGTTAATTATTAGGGACTGTCATCAGTGTTAATATCACCAGATTGGCAGAGACGGTTTGTAGACTCAACTCCAGGGTAACCCGCTGACATCTGTTCGTCTAATTTAGACTTTAACGCGACATTCGCCTATAACAGTAGCTTTTTGATTTATGTGTACTGGATTGTAAAACTCGAAGTCGGCTGACTGTCAAAATGGCATGATTTAGAAGTGAGTAGCAAGATGCAGTTGTTGAAGTTCAATAACGTATCAAGCGACTTGCAGACGATTAAAACCGGATTTATCAGGAAGTGGCCCTAATAAAATTTGCAGTCTATTAATTGATAGACTACGTAAAAACTTCAAGCAGATAAATACAGAGTAAGCCACTGCCATTGTACAATTCAAATTAAAAATCTAAGCAACGGGAGCAACCGAAACATCAGCTCCAGTTTTCTCCTTATTTTCCATGTTTGAACTGGCGGGCTCAATGCTCTCTCCCAGCGAATCAATGTCACCAGAAGCCCCCTTCTCTTCATAACCAGCCGGCAAAATTCCGTTTTCTGCCATAACAGCCGCACGGTAGTTAATGCCACGCTTGAGATCTCTGCGCTCGAGGTACATCGGCAGAGGAAGCAAAATAATCTCAATAACCGAAGTAACAACGGACCAGATGTAGCCACCTTTATACTGAGGAGCTGATGTTGTGGGCCATGCCACCAGAGGAACAACAAGATTAATAACAACCCACCCAACGTTAACAATTGCGATAGATGCCGATCTTGCTTCCAGATCATGCGAAAATGCTTCTGCAACCCAAGGAATAATTAAATTGGTAGGACCGTTGGAAACACCCAGAGAAATAAAAGCGAAAAACTTTGCGGCATCGGAGACGTTCCAGATAAGCAAAATAACATTACAAATAAGAATCAATATTCCTGCCAGAAGGAAGGGCTCCCACCTGTTTCCTCTCCAATCTGAATAAAATCCACAAGCCATATTGGAAACAATAGAAGCCGCATTAGATATGGTACTGAGATTATTCACCATAGGAATAGAGTACTTGTCCGGCTGAGACTTTAACCAAAAGGTAAAAGGCACTCCTGATGGATACGGTGTCATCCAGAAAAGATTTCCAACCACGAAAAACACATATATTCTCCAATTTCCAAACAACCTTTTAATAAGAGTACGATCAACACCCTTTGTCTTGGCAAATCCGTCTTTAAGCAACCTCTCAACAGCCAACTCCCGCTCCCGTGCGTTTAAAAACCTTGAATTTGTACGATCAGGCACATTAGGACAAAAGAACACGCCAATTAAAGCAATAGGGATTGTGATGATGGCGCAAATGATAAAGAGCCATCGCCAACCTTCAAGACCACCGCGCCCATCCAGTCTTGTGTAAGCAGCTGATTGCAAATAGCCTGCAAACATAGAGCCCAAAGGTGCCACACAGGCATAAATTGCATTGCGCTTACCAAGCTCTTGATGAGTATACCAAGAGTTCACCAAATGCGCGTTTCCAACGTAACAGGCAGTAGAAGAAAGGCCTATAAAAAACCGTATGGCCATCAATTGCTTGTAATTTTTAACAAAACCGGTGCCAAGCGTGAATAAGCCCCAAACCACTTCAGCTGCAGGAAGGTAGTACTCAGCAGGAAGCTTGGTGAGTACAATGTTAGAAGGAATCTGGAACAAGCAATACCCAACGTAGTACATTGAAGTAGCATAATTAAACTTGTTTCCATCGAGATCAAGGTCAACATCCATACCAGCAACATATGCATTTGCTGCATGCAATTAGTCCTGAACATGAGTATAGTTAATTTGGACTTACTTAACGCAGACACATCCAAGTTTTTGGTGAAATATGCCATGCATGAAAAGCTAAGCACAAGCCAATCAATTTTGTTAACCAATCTTCGCTCTTCTGAGCTCATGGTAACTGGATACCATCCAATTAATTCAGTAAACTTTGCTACAACACCCATTTTAACTCGATTTTCCTGTAAGTATCGTTTTGAGCACTATGCAACATAGGCGTACTTTATACATTTTTCACCTTGAGAGTACAAACAGCCATGCATCGATAAGAGTGAGCACCTGTCAAGTAAAACTCAACTAATTTGATAAGACAGAAACATGGAGCTGTTAGCCTAAATATCGCGGCACGAACCGATTCCGACGTTACATTGGTGCGTTAAAGTAACTGCACGGTACACTGCACGGTACACCGCACGGTACTCTGTTGCTTCTTATCTCTCTACCCGGACCAAGTTACGAGATAATAAGCGCCACAGGACAGATAAGTGGCAGCAACAATAGCAGAGCGCCAACGTACCTGATGGTGGAAAGCTACGCACAAGGCACACTTGAACTTTGTGTAGGTACGCTCCTGTGCAAGCGTCCACGGAATTGTTTGGCAACTCTTAAGCACAATCAATTCGGTTTCGCTTTACTTTCTACCGTCTTTATTTGTAAATAAAGTTTGTTTGTTTCACAATTTCGGACTTAGACGTGCAATCCAAAATTGATAGGCTAGTTATTACGCTACTAAATTTATCTGCCTATTTAAAGATATTATTTGAACAAATTCGTTCGGTGAAACTTGGCTGTCATCAAGTATCGCACCATCCTGCCTATTCAATTTAATACTTTATCTGGGCGTTGCTTTAGACAATGAATTGAGTGAACAATTGGCCCCTGACTCATCTTTGACTTTAGCGCGCTACACGAGTCTTAAGCTAAACAGCCAAACTTACTATAATCTACTTTGACCCTTCAACATGCTAAGTACAGCCTGATTCAATTTGCGCCTTATCAATAAAAAAGAATCAAAATACATTATGTTTGGTTCCTTGCTATTTCTATTTACGTTTAGCTTGGTGTGCCCAGTCAGTAATGTTGATAACAGATGACAACGCTTTTGCCGATAGGCCCTTGATAGCGGACATTAAAGTTTTAATAAATATGTAACTAATGTACAACAGCTCTTGACGTCAATAGCCGCCATCAACTTCGACTAATCAATAGTGGGTCCGACTATGACCAATTCAAAACGACTCAAGATTTTAATGTTTTAGGTTTCAAATGCTTTGAGCACTAATCCAGTTAAATATTACTCAGAAAAGTGAAGTCAATCGTTGTTCCACCCAATCTAGAGTCAGACATATGCCAATAAACAATAGAGTTACAGAATCAGATTGGCCGAAACTTTGTAATTCTAATTGCTTATCAGGGGTATCCATCACAGCAGCACACACTTAATGGAGACAAAGTGGAGGGTCGATTGATAGATATTAAAATCGCTGATATAAGAATAATAATGATAATAATGCACAGTCTGACTCAAAATTATTAGCCATATTTTAATGATCAGATTAGCTGGGACAGTGTAGCTTTAATGTGGGGCCAAAGAGTAGTTTATCGGTGTCAATTCCATATCGGACAACTAATCGTCTACACAACAACTGGCTAATTCGTTAAAAAGTACTACAGCTCTTAATTGTTGCAAGCCATCGCACCGGTGTACTACTACTTTTGAGCTATCATCACTTTTTATAGCATATGAATGCGACGTATTGCTATCTCTCGACATGAATCAAAAAAAAATGTACTTTCATTTCACGGTGTATATCATTAACATTTGTCAGCGTGCGGTCACGTGTTACAAAACTTCCATTCACAAACCTTATAAAAGTACAGGTTTTACTTCTGGCACTCTGGCAATCGATTCTAAGTTTAATACAACATTTAAAAACCATGAGTTGCAATTAGTAGGACGAAACTGATTTGTCTTTTTTGCGCAACTCAAATCTATTTCTTCATAACCACACAGAATACAATCTCACACCAACACTGAATATGAACACACCTCAACATAGACTAACCTCTCCCCTGCAATCCGTCTGCTGCTCACAAATCAAAAAGACGTAGTAACAATTTTTGAATACCTGCCTATACTACTAGCTCTCGACTTAAGCTGTTAATCTACGGAATCCTCCGTTTAGTGCAACTTCTTTTTGCAACTGACCAATTCTTTTCTGATCACCAGCGGGATCGTTTGACTCAGGTTCCAAAACCCATTCCAAATAAAAATTAGTATAATTGGGCATAAACGTTTCGTCGAGTACACCAAGACGCTTGCCGTAGTTCGTTACTTTGGCCCAATCACGTTGTACATTCTTCAAGTCCTTGGAAAAGTACGCAAAGCTGCGCTCAAAAATCTTCCGGTTAAGAGCTGTAGCCATAACCGGCTTGAACGCAACATACTCAGCCCACGCAGTTTCAGGGTCGGAAAGAACAAAATCCGTGGCCTTTTTAACTGCACGAAGAAAAGCCTTGGTTTCGTTCGGATATTCACGGAGAAAAGTGTCGTTTCCAATATAAAGAATAGTGCAAAAGCAGCAACATCCCAATTCGGCCAATTCATCAATGCGAAGCATCTGAACATCAGTCTTAGGAAGTCCCTTAGCTGCAAGCCATTCTTCCAGTTCAACCATTTGAACATTCTCCAAGCCGATACCAGCATCAATATCTCCATTCATGATAGCACGTGAGACATTCATGCCACAACGAACAGCAGTATAATCATCCGGTGTCATACCATAGTGGGATGTCAACTCATCTATCTGAATCTTGCCAAATTCCCCGACATAACCAATTCGCTTGCCCCTGAGGGATTGAAAATCTGCTGATATACCGGACGATTTCAAGTAAACCACACCGGTGAAGGGCTCATCTAACAAACTGCCGATAGACTGCACAGGAAAGTTACGAGCTTTAGCCTGAAATCGATTAGGCAAGAATTATCTTTATACGTCAAAAAAAACTTACAGCAAGAGTGTGAATCATAGCTTTAAAGCCAAGGTCAACTTTGCCGGTACCAACAATCTCTGTAACATCCTTAATGAATAAGCTATGAACTATTTTCAAAAACTGCAATACATCTTACACTAGGATCATTGGGTTCTAAAATAGCAACTTTGATTCCCTCTTGCGCAAAGAACCCTTTTGCTTGAGCCAGGTACAAAGGCGCATGATACGGCGTAGCGTGCCTCAGACGATCAGGCTTAGAATACAAAAATCAGCACCAACATACCAGTTTGTCAAAAAAGTGATTTTGTCGGTCGACATTTCTTCCAGTTAGATTCTAATTACAGTTAGCATTTCACAACACAAAGTCAAAGAAGCATGTCCTTTCGCTGGCATTATCCAGATCAAGTTCGTCGGTATTTCTCAGAACGAATTTAGTCAATAAAGCTCTGCAAACAATTTGACTGAAAACCAATTGACTAAAAACGAACACCCGAATGCTTCTTACGACACGTGTTGACACAGATAATATGCGAGAGACATATGTTTTGAATGATGATCAGACCGTACAGAATATAGAGAACAATATAGTAAACAAGATATAGTTCAAAAAATCACAGAAACAGACGAACAGTAAAAGAGTCGAAATTTGTGTTTAAATACTTTTCATAACACGTGTCCGAAGTAGCAATGAGGCCGGAAATTAAGCACAAACTCCGCATTTTCGATCGGGGTAAAGGTTGAACTTTACTTGGTAAAGCAACTTACAATTACAGTGCTAAAGTATTGGGTTTTCAAATGCACATTTTTGTTCACTACCGGTTATCGCTTAAGCCAACCATATTTTTCGACTTCATTAGTCCAATTACAATACCAACCGTCATCCTAATACCTTTTGGATGGTCTTGCCATAGTTAAGCAGTACCGCGTGAGGTGGCTTAGTCTGAGATTCCCAAAACGTCCCTCACAAAACTTTGGAGAGCGAGACAGCAACAAAATTTTGCAAATATTCCACACTGCCACCTCATAATTAATTCAAGCCACGTTAGGTCCATAGTAAAAATTACCAATATTACCGTCATGCCAAGGCGTTTTGGGATGGATTTACCATAGTTAAGCTGTGCGGCGTAATGCGGGTTAGGGCGAGTTTCCCAAAACCTCTATCCCAAAACTTTTGA